>NW_027271029.1:1380000-1585000 GCF_040938485.1 Diadema antillarum | reverse complement strand
TATTCTGTAGACTGTTAAGGATGTATATCATGACGTGTCGTCGAATGTAGCAATGAAGTTAAAGGATATTGGTTTTTTTTTTCATGGTGGATAAGCTGGAAATGTTACAGTCATGTCCACAGTATCCAGACTTTATGGTCGTCAGTCGTATGTCTTACGCAACTCGATGACTACCTCATTTCCTTGCACCTGTATTGCCTATTGCCGATGACATCACTCTGGTCATTTTCTATAGAAACTTTGACAGTCATCTCAATTGTTATTACGTTCAATAACTGAATCTGCTTGGAGCAAAGCTCATTATTTACAAACTCTTGCCCCCCCCCCCCCACCCCACTGCGTCGTTTTATGACTTTCGTCCCATTTCGCTCAATCTGGCGTCAAATAGACGAGAAAGAAGTTAGACGTCAATTTAACACGCCGAGTGACTGGTATAATATTCACGGACAGAAGTTAAATTGTTATATGTTTCCTTTTGATGTATGGTATATATTATCTTCTGAATAGCTACATATTTCAGACTTTGTGAAGAAACTACCCTCGTAATGAAGTTGGCTGCGTCTTGCCATTAGAAAACAGTTTTGCTATTCTCAGCAAAAATAATAATACCGATAATTTAGTAGTTGTGTAAGAATTCCATTAAGTCAACTGTGTGCATTTAGTTGTCACGGTAGATGTTCATATAGCACACCGGTTTTGACAGGCGTAATATGTTGGGGTATTTATTCCTTTGCTTTGTCTCTTTTGTAACTTTTTTTAATGATGGGGAGGTGGGGGGGGGGGGTGAGGCCACGACAGGGATCCTATTAAATTTCTTTTGACAGATCATTCAGACTTTACCAGCTCTTGGCACTGTTTCGTCCGTTCCATTTTCGTCAAAACCCTTCGTCAGTCATAGGACAATGAAGTATAATACTTGCGGTTATTTTTCCTCCGCTATTGTGAAAATCCCACGATTGCTTCGTTCGGTTATCATATGCGATGATGTGTCACTTTGCGGTATCCATGGTAATCCCTCGCTCTTTGTCAGAGTGTCAGATTAGCGCCTTTCACGCAATTTGTAAACTAAATTTCGTCTATTGTGTGCAGTTAACGTCCCCCCCCCCCCAAAGTATTTTTCCGCAGCCTGACACCGCCGACAAAGTATCCGTTCCTATGTAATCTTCTTTTCCTTCATTACCCCGTGATGGATGGTTAATGTAGTGATATGATTTAAGATTAAAAGAGCATGGTTGGTGCCAAAAAGTAGATTTCTTTCTTTTTCGTCCCCCCCCCCCCCTCCCTCGATCACTCTCTCCCTGAAAATGGGAACAAAAGTGACCTCAACTTCTTTTGATGAATTAGTCTGTTCACGAGTGATTATTCCACTGGGATATCATGGCCAAGTCCATGACAGCTCAGTATTCCTAGAATTTAAAGCAGTTCGACTGCATCGTCTGAATAATACCCAGGAGAAAGTGAGCCAACACATGAAAAATTAAATTTCCTAAACTTTCTTAAGTCCTTTTTTTTTGCGCTAAAGCAAATCAAAACAAAACAAAACCAGAAAATCGTTATAACTGTTTTTTGCCTTCCTTTGTTAATGAAAGGGGATAAAGCCAACAGCTTGACTGATAAGATGTTGGTCGTTTTGTTGTCAATCTATATGCTTAATGATATGTCCAAAGTAAATCTCTTTAGTACACTACACAATTGGCACGATAGCAACTTTCATCACAAAATATGTGAGCGAGTAAGTATAGGCCTATAATTTTTGAACAATTTGTGTAAGTTCTGATTCATCCAGGTAACGTTCAATAAAGTTACAAAGTGAAATCAATCGGTCGTGAAACCGTTCTCGGAATCAAAACATCTAGTCCAGATGAAATGATCTATTTTGTTTAACCTTTATAATCTTTGAACATGACGTGAGTGGAATGTCAAGTTGGGCTAAAATTTAGTTAGTTCCGTATGTATTGCATGCATGCGGGTCGCAGACCTATATCAGCAGCCTATTACTCGCGGGATATTGTGCGCAAAGTATAAGTGACTGTCAATTCATTGCCGTCGTCATTATTTTGATTAATCCGTAGCCTGCATTTTATCTAGGAAGCAGCAAATAAAAGGTTCCTCTTAATACTGCATTCATCTATTGGATAGTGTATCCTTTCTCATACTGAAAAGAGGGGAAATTGTTAAATTTTCCATGTCAATGTCATGTCATTGAGTCGACAGAAATTGTCGCGATAGTTGACATTTGATTTTATGTGTTGCCGTTTTAAGAAACAACGAAGAGTTATTTTCCTTACTGCATGTCAAGGGGTGTAGCCCCCTTGGGTTTCATCAAAACCAAACCTAAAGTACAAGAAAGTTGTGGAACTTCAAAGTTTCCCGTGTTCACGAGTCACCAGAATATTAAAGAGCATTCTATTCTAAGAGGAAATGAAAGTTTATTTGATGAAAATCGGTTTTGAAATAGTTGAGATAGAAAAAAACAAACAAAAATCTTAAAAAGTGGTTTGTTTGCATACTTAATGTTATTGTTATACCGTCTTCGAGTTTTGCAACCGAGCAATACTTTGATTCCGACTTATGTCTCAATAAAGAAACTTTTAATGCTTAATGAAATAGTATTCTTATATGAAATCTGATAATTATAATTGCTAGTGTTCGTCAGAGTCCAGTGTCTATTATGCCATACTACGAACTAAACATTTTGCATTGCCATTGAAGATAATTCCTATAATGAGGAAACAGTGATGAACGTTATCGAGAGCTAAGATACTTAAATTCTAAACGTTCCCGAGTTTCTAAAAAAATCAGTCATGGAGAATAATAATAATAAAAACGGTGATCTGTATTCTCTCAAAGTAAAACAACTGCAAAAGCAGAATGAAGTGCTACTTTGGATAATCTCAGAATTCCCTTAAATCAAAATTTAGATGATATCATGTCAGAAAGGATAAGTGCGCTTTTTATTCAAACGGGAGATTGGCTCGTAGACGATCGGGTATTTCGTAGGAATTCGATTGCCAGGATTATTTAGGGGTCATTGATGTCGAGTTAATCTGAGCGCTCGAGCTGCCTGGCATTATTCTTTTGTAACGAGAACGATAAAAACAACATCGTTAAAAAAGAATGGCCTGACACATTTCACACTTGTCTTGTGTCAGTTGAATGTGATATGCTATGGCTTGCCGTCAAAGATCTAATCGCTTCCATGCCTCGTCTAATGAATTGCCCAATATTTCCCCGGGTGCAATTAGCTGGGGTGATAGATGTGGAACGTGCTTGCAGAGGGAAGGCCGAGGGGGAGATTGTGCGTGTCACCGCGTAATTGGCAACATGGTGGAACACATAACAAGTTTATTCGAGTGAAGTTGTTGTAGCTTATTGTCATGATTGAAAGGCTCTTCAATGTGGAAATATATTACAAGTAGGAGTAATAGATGTCAACTTTAGTTCGTAGAGATAAACTCGCTTTGTGTAGATCGTCATTGTGAGTGCGTGTGCGCGCGCGTCGCATGTGACTTACAATGTCAATTTTTGTAGTGTATGTAATAAATGTCTGCAATTTAGCAAGATTAAAAGTAGAGGATGACTTATAGGCCTATATATGTATTTTTCTTTGCAAGAGTGATTTCTCCGTCAGTTAGTGAGATCAAGAAACGCGGAGGAAAAAATTAAAGTGCATTTTTTATGCTCTCAAGCATTTTCATTTTTTTTCATACTTGTTGTAACTTGATAGATTCAATATTTTGAAGGAGTATTCAAATGATGACGCTATTATTTTCGACTCAATTGCCCCAAAATTGTTGTTATGTGTCAGTCATGTCAGCATTTAGATGTTCATTTTAGTCAACATTCGGTTTGTATGTTTATTGCTTTTGAAACAAAAAATAAGACAAGCTAAAATGTGCTACCCCAACGTAATAATAGATAATACATGTTTGTTTGTTTGCTTGTTTGTTTGCTTGATTTAATTTTGTTTCTGCTAAAGTACCCATTCCCTCCTCCCTCCTCTGTTCTTATTCTTACATTTATCGAAGGAAGAGAAAGCGATCTATAGTGTGACCACACGAGCATGAACAAGCCCCTCAAGAGAATTAAAGCAAGTTGTTTCATGACGCAAGTTTGACCCTTCAGAACAGTTTTCACTGAAGCTACCCTTGCCCAAAGTACTTCAGAACAGCTGACGATTCATGTGCGTTCGGCGAATATAGATTAGGTGTGTCTTCTTCGTCCTTTAATTAGTAGATAACGTCAAACATCTGCTCACCCACGTCGAGACATTTAGATATGGATTTTTGTGGGGGTGTATGTTGGTCCTGATTGTTGTTCACAAAAGTTCAAGGGAAAAGAGATGATGTGTACTCAGCTAAGCTTTAATGAATGTTTAGTAACGTTTGTATGCTTATCTTTGTCTGTTTCTTTTTTGATGGACTGTGCACATCTTGTAAGTACAAATTCCCCTCGATTGACGCACTCTCCACGTTATATTAGGCTTGCAGTTGTTGCTCGTTTAATTGTACATGTAAACGACAGAGGATTTTGACGGATTACAAACTACGGTATGTTTGACCGGTACGCACAGATATCATAATGCAACCACTATTCATCCCAGAGGAAAACAAAACAAAACAAGAATGATAATTTCATGACTAACGAACCTAGGTATGAGATGCTCTCAATTCAGATAGTAACTGTGGCATCCCGTGTGGACACTATGAAATTTTAACCATTCATTTGAATGATGACGTTAGTAATTGCTTTCTTGCTCTGATAACATCTCGATAATATATTACGAGCCACGAGGGTCTGTAAACTCTAGAAGTCTTTTTGTATGATCCACAAGAGGGGGTTAAAAAAAAAACTGTTCCGTGCCAACGCATCTGGGGAATCTGCACCAGCTTCGAGCCCCGGAGAGTTCGCCGTATTGTCTGCCATCCAGCCGTACTCTTCCAAAAGGGAAGTAATCCAAACGTGCCATTTCCTGTAAATAAATCAAATTTGCGTCTGCTAAAACCATTTACATCAGTGGAAGATTCATGAAGTCTGTGCCTAGAACATTTCCTGAATTGAAGGAATGTTTCTGCTCAGGACTTGATCTCAAAGCAGAATGTTCTCGGTTATAAAACATCCTTAAAATGTTGATACGTCAGATTTGGATGGGATTGGCTACCTGTTGTCCTCGCTCTTTTAAGCCCTTTTTACACTTGTGTTTCTTAACCCCGTACTTTCTCTACCCAGGACTATCGTTAGTCCCGTACCAATTTTTTTCAGCTTTTTACACTCGCCAATTAGTCCCGTACTAAGCTCTTGTCCGGGGCTAAGGAGAAAATTGACCTTTTTACACTCGTATTTCTTAGTCCGGTACTTTCCAAGCCACATTAATATTTATGATTAAGCTGTGCACTGTACACGTACACGCACGCACCGGCAGCACTTGATTACCTCGTTTCTGATTGGTCAGTGGGGGTCGGACTTCGTCTCCGTCGCTTAGCCCCGGATTATTTTTTCGTTCTGTTTACACTCGCTTGCTTAGCACCGCAATTGCGGTGCTAACCCTGCTGTTTTGCAGGGCCAGATAGTACGGGACTATCGGAGGGGCTAGCCCACTTTGCCAAAAACAAGTGTAAACAGAAAGTGGGCTAAGGAAAGTCCGGTACCAACGGTGGGGCTAAGCCCCCCCCCCCCCCCCCCCTTAGCCCCACCGTCGGTACGGGACTAAGCAAAAATTTGCAAGTGTAAAAAGCCCTTTAGTGTCACTGCTTAGAAGTACCATTGACATCCTATGCCTTTTGGTTGATGGTGGTACGAACAGAATAAGTTTTTTAGAAGCACCACGATGGCACATCTAACGTTAAGAATGATTATTTGGAGCATAACTAAAAGGTTGTGCCACAAACACACAAGCCATGTTCTACTGGGGCTCCCCCCTCCCGAACCTGTAGCTCTTGCGCAACCAAACTGTATGCATAGCATCAACAACACTAGTCAACAACAATTTCACGCACATTTAAAAAAAAAAGAAGAAGAAGAGAAAGAAAATCACGATAACATTTACAGGTCTGTGCTGGAATGACCTTGTTAACCCAGGCCATGTTCTCGTAAAAATGCGACATAGATACACAAACAACTACATTTTCATGTGATTTACATTCGTGCCTGTTTCTATCTAACCTTGAAAGATGATATCAGGTTTGAACAGTGCCATCTTATGAATAGTGACAGGTATCCGGTTACGTTATAACTATCATTATTTTCATTATTCAGTTCCGTTTCCATCGTTCAATTGTACAAATATTCATTTCACAACCTCAACATTTTTGTCCCAACAGTCTATGCCCTAAATCGTTTCTTGTCACGTTTAAGTAAAAGTGTCCAATGATGTTGAATAAGTAGTCATATCACTTGCTCACAGTACGTGTATTATTCACCCTCTATCCCCTCCCCCTTGATCTCCGTCGTATGTAAAGGAATTTTGTGGAAGTTTCAAAAGAAGGGGCTTTAATTTACTCACTCATGTTTACTGCTGACAATTATCGCTGAGCCCCGTCTGTCAGGGAGCTCCGAACACAAAAGGACACGGTCGTTGGTGCCTATCCCCCGGCGTCGTCGCCCCCTTTGAGAGGTGCGCTCCTCCGCGACAGGTGCACCGCGCAGAGGCGACAAATGAGCACCCTCTTCAATCGGTGTACAATCATTTGTCACGTTTGACATGACTGTGTGAAATAACTCGCCCGTCCCACAGAACCCATTCACTCAAAACGAGTTGAGCGGAGCGAAACAGTCTCGCCGATGCTGATTCAAATGGGCTTGCATCAACTCACTTTTGTGCTTTAATCACCTCAGAATAAAGACTGCCTGCAATGCAGTAATATTTGTGCTAGGGTAACATTCATCGATTAAAGGGAAAGGAGAAAACTTAGTAACTGGTTCAGTCCACGAAATTTTCATCTAAAACTCCCACTGATCAAGCATCATGCGTATGCGAAGTCAGAGTCATGTTTAAGAAAGTAATTGGAGGCGCCCATTCTCTTATAACGAATATCGAGGGGTGGTATTTTCTTCTTCGGGGGTGGGGGGGGGGGGGGGAGGGTGGAGAAACTCAGAAAGTCTGAAGTAAATGAACCTTGTTCCTTGAAGACAAAATCATAGTCAGCGGATACCATCATGGTGTTCATTGTTTTGGCTATTGCTTTGTTGTATTGCCTACTGGATCAGGAGGCTTCGATATTAGGAAAAGGATCCAACCGTCCGTGGAGCTACTACCATGGTCCGTCCGTCCGTCCGTCGTCCTACACAAAAAGTTTCCTTATAATATTCTCGTGTAAACACAAACTTTTCAATTGTTATTTCATTGCGACTTAATTTGGCTGCCAGAGATGTATGTACTTGCCATATCTCAAAGTTCCTATATATGCTGTCTATGGTGACGTGTTAGGGCCAAAGATCCCCCTTTTATAGTCATGTCCACATATTCCAGCTATTTACCATGATTGCCAATCACTTGCATAAATCAATCCACAGGTGAACATACATGTTATGGCTACGGTACAGGTGGAGTATGTCGTTTAACTAATATGACAATTGACTTGCTTGCTTAAAGATACATGCCTTACAGCGGTATCTGACACGATGTCTTTTTAGAACTTACACTTTGATATTGTTGGGATCTATTGCACGTTCACAAACATTATAGTGTGGGTGCACCATGCTGTATAGCTTCAGGCCCGAATAGTTTTTGCTGTGATCATTAAATGATCTCCACTCTATTCGCTTGTCGTAATCATCATCGATCGTCTTGAAGAATTTCTCGTGAAATATTCTTGTCAAACTTGTAAATGTGTGGCATATGAAATATCGTCTACCGATTGTAAAGCCACCTACCCCTTTCTCTGTATCTATCCCTTTCTGTCTATATCTATCTATCTATCTATCTATCTATCTATCTATCTATCTATCTATCTATCTATCTATCTAGCTATCTATCTATCTCTTTATCTATCTCTGTCTCACTCTCTATAAAACCCGAACCTGGTATTGTAAATCCATCATACTGCTTGGAAATCAACTATTAGAAGATTTCGTTACAAGTTTTCTTAATATGAATCACAGTGCATTCAAAATACATCATTTTGTCAAGATTTGTAAACAACTGCTAATCCTTATGGACGTTTTCTTGTTGCTGTTACTCTTCGTAATTAACATTGTGTGTTCGATCTATATTTCTATGAACGCCAATTAAGTGACAAAGAAGGAACTATGTAGCCTGAGATTGAGCCCTCGTCACCTACTGTTTTCCGAGCAGCGGCACTATATGGAACCACTGAGCTGAAGCCAGCTCTTGGCAGTGAAGCGATGATGTTTGAACAAAATACCCAATGCCTCACCTCTCTTATATTATCTCTTTATTATTATTTACAATTCATTAGCCTCCAGAAAGGCTAACGAATTATTTCGAATTAAACACACAAATTTACTTACTTTACAGAGGATAGCAGAAAAAGTAAATAACAGTACATCCCCTCAAAATGCAATCAGATTTTCCTCTACAAAACTAAGTGAACAAATGAATCGTTCCAAACACAATTTCAAGGTATAAAACTTAAACTTATTACCTACACCTTACACAAGACCCCGTCCAATTTGATTCAGTGGTCAAAGAGAAACTGGGATCTTTATAGAGCATGTCAGGAATATCCCTTCACTCCAAGTTTTGTCCATAGTGATCACACATCAAAACACAAAATCAAGAGGATCCATGTGCTTAAAGGACAAGTTCACCTTCATAAACATAAGGATTGAGAAAATGCAACAATATTAGTAGAACACATCAGTGAAAGTTTGAGGAAAATTGGACAATCGATGCAAAAGTTATGATTTTTTTAAATTTTTGTGTTGGAACCGCTGGATGAGGAGACTACTACAGCTTGTGAGTCATATGCGTACAACAGTATAAAGAAAATGTAAAAGAAAATTCAACATATTTTCATTTTTTTCGCATGAGAGCACTTGACTTGCCTCTTTCTAAAGGCAGGGGGAATAATATTACCCATAACATTTGTCGGTAACGAGTCAGGGGAATGTGTACTTTTTTCAAAAGATGGAATTTTGTGAAATTCTCTTTATATTTTCCTTATATTGTTGTACGCATGTGACATCTAAAGCTAAGTTATTCATACACTGCAGTAGTCTTCTCATCCAGCGGGTACTGCACAAAAACTTCATAAATTCATAACTTTTGAACGGATTGTCTGATTTTCCTCAAACTTTCAATGATGTGTTCTACTAATATTGCTACATTCTCTCAATCCTTATGTTTATGAAGGTGAACTTGTCCTTTAACTTGGAAGAAACAGACCCATGGCATGCTCTAAAACGATCCACATTTCTCTGTAACCACATAACCAAATTGAATGGGGTGTCTGCAAAACGTAGGTAAGAGGTTATAGTTTCATACTCTGATATAGCATTCATATTGTTTCATCATTTTGAAAGTTATCAGAGCGGAATCCGATTGTAATTGTTTGTGGGTGCATACTGTACAAATTTAAAAAAAAAATCATTTGATAAACGCTAAACATGAATACCACTCCGCACTCCGCCCTTGACGATGTGTGTAGCCCCTTCGGGACAATAATACAAGTATTTCTGTCATGGGTACACGTAATTTTGTATGTGGGTCTATAGTACTTCATACTGCAACGGAAGTGACTGCTTGAACACTTCCCTAAAGGGTTCACACCTGTAAATAAAATGGAATGTCCCAGACCCCTTCACAAATTCGTACCAAAGATACCAAAACAAATGAAGAAAAAAAATAAAAATCATTAATGCAGTTTGGCATAAAACTGAATAGCTACAGATATTGAGTATGAATTCCTCTACAAACCGCATTTTGGTTTGAAGATGAAAGTTTTTCTCATGGAATTTGAAGGGACTATATTTCATTGGGTGCGTGTACGGAAATTTTTTTTTGAGTGAAAAGAACTCGTAGTCTGGCTTTGCGGATCCTTGGACAGAGTTTGAGTCGAAGAACCTGCCTTGGAAATTTGATGGATGACAGGGTATATCTCACTTATCCAGGTTAGTGAAGATGAAACACTTCATTTCTCCCAGCTATTTTACAGAATTTTTTGAAATCTGAATTTTAACACACGTCTCTATGGGGGATTATTTACCCTTGTGAGCCCTAAATACATTCGAAGAGTAACATCAGGGAGGTGATTTAAGTCTCACCTCCCTGGTAAGATCATGAGATATGTGTGAATGTGAGATTGCCTACCCCCTCGGGCATTCATGTCGTTCTTCAGAATGTCTCTGAAAGGGCATCTGTATCAAATCACTTTATACCTAGATTACAACCGACGTTATGGGATTCTTCGCCTCGGTACGAATCATTTCTGTGTGTTCCCAAGTGACTCGGTGCCTGTGACGTCATTAATGCGTGTAGTGATGTCTTTCTTTTTTTTCGGTTCGCGCGGAGCGAGGGTATTACTGTATACGTACGCTGACCCTCTCCTCACGAGTGTACCAGGGAGGTGGGAAGAGAAAACCTCCCTGCGAGTATGCTGCAAGCTTTATTGATAACATCGATAGACTTGTTGGCTGACGCTTATGCCTTTTTTGTCGTTTTTTCTTTAAAAAAACCTGGACAATTATATATCACATTATATTTCAGCACACAGAAACACTGAATGAAATATGTCATGTTCTCCCTCCCTCCCCCCCTCCCTCTCTCTCTTTACGTAGGCCTATACGTATAATACGTATAATAGGCTTACACTAAGTATTGACATGATAACATTTCACTCGCAAAAAAAAAAAATATGGTAATGATTTAGAAACAAATGATGGGAATCACATTTTTACAGACGAACATGATCATATGCCGAAATATTCAAAATTTTGGTACATGCCGTGACGAAAAGAGTTGGGCCTACTGGTTTTTTGTTTTTTTTTTAAAGTCAACATGCTCTTATAGCTAATTTAGGCCTACAAGTTCACACTCCAGTCAAATACAGTCAAACCTGTCTATAGCGGCCACCCAAGGGAAACCCAAAGCGTGGACGTTATAGGCAGTTATCCGACATTTTGAATGTATCGCTTACGTACACGTTACATGACTTGTATTATTATTGTTTCAATTACTTACTGTCGTGTACATACATATGCACGTGTTTCATGCATTGAACAATGCTGTTATTGATCGAGTTTATTGTGTTCACACGAGTGTGCATATACAGCATGAACATTCTCACGAGTTCATCACCACTCCGGAATACAAGACCAGCATGGCTACAAAGCAAAAACAAACAAACGAACAAACAAACAAACAAACAAACAAACACCCTGAATTCTCGGCTTTCCTCTGGCTCCATACGGGTCTGTGGTCGCTGTACACAGTTTTTAAAATCTACCGCGGGAAACAATGTTGGTGGCCGCTGCATGGCCGCTTTAAGACGGGTGGCCGCTATAGCTATACCAGGGAGGTGGAAGCCACCTCCCTGGCTATACACAGGGTCTTTAACACGGCTTTTCTCTTTTCTCTCTGTCTTGTGGATTTTTTTTTATTCAGTCGCAGCGTATGGCAGGTGGCCGGTATATAGACAGGTGGCCGCTAAGTCAGGTTTGACTGTTTAGTGGATGGAGAGAGAGAGAGAAAGATTTAATCAAGTCGCAGCATCGTGATCGTCAAAGAAGATGTGCGACGGAAATATGATCATGGGGGGAAAAAAGTAGCTGCAAAATTTGTCCTTCATCTGCGATGAGAATCGGATGCCGGATGGCATCAATGATGACATTTCTACTAGAATGCGACCGACCCGTGTATTTTCTTCGCAAAAACTGTATTGATATAGCACACAATTACGACAACTAACGTACGCAGTCGTACTTGAAGCATGAAAGATGTTTAAATTGATGTAATGAGTGTTCTGATTAAAGGCTCCTCAGTGATTTTGTCGCGATAAGCAGTCCGCGAAATGCCATCAGAAAATGTTGATATTTCAGGATTATTAAAGCACAACATCGAAATTGTGCAAGTGATTGGACGAAATTTTTGTTGTGCGGTTGCTTAGTAACCAGACGAGTTGCCTTCTCCTCCATCTATTTCTATACTGTAATCTTGCGACTCCATAATTATGTTTCACATTGCACTTCTTATGTTTAGCATCATCATACCGCACAAAATTATGTTTCAAACGTTGCCAAAATAGTAAGGAAAGTTATTTTCATAATGTCAGGATATCAACGTAAGTGCATGCCTTATCGAAATTATAGAGCGGAGCGAGTAGCATGGCCAGCCACGCACATAGCTACAAAATTAAGTAATCTAATTTAGTCTTTCTCATATCTGATTAATTCCGCTCACACGTTACCTTCATTGCCTCCCTAACCCTTTTCAATATGATAGATCACTGGTACAGAACTTGAAAGATTAGTCCCACAGCAATGGAGGCAATTAATTACGCTACATCCTGCTGAAAAAAAAAGAGTCACAACCAAATGATTGATAAAAGGCAAGATATTAGTTATAAAGTCAGCTTTCCTACTGCTATGTACGCGTGCAACATCTGTTCATACAATTTTCGTACATTATACGTATTGTTCACTTTCATCATTTATTACGTTTCAACGTTACAATGTGCAATAGCTATTTATTTCCTTATACTCGTTGCTGAATTGGACTTGTCAAAAAATGAAAGATTTATCTAAACCAACTTGAACCGAATGGAATTGAACTGATCGTTAAAAGAGAAACATGGAGAAACAACTAATCATAGGTTTCTGCCCCCCCCCCCACATATTGTATAGTCATGTTGTGCAGTACTAATGGAATTTTAGAACGGCTTTAATTGAAATCGTATATTATAGTTGATAATTTAAACGAGGAGAAATAGGACAATGCTCCGCTACAGCTTACGTGTAGAACTTAACACCAACATCTACCCACACATACACGCGCGCGCGCACACACACACACACGCGCACACACACACATACACACACATACATATAATAAGCAGAACGAAAAAGATTAAATTCTTTAAACTGCTCTTTGAGGATGATTCTTCTTCTTGTCGTTCTGACTGAACCTGGACAATTCATAATGGAGAATGAAAAGAGCGTATCCTACAGGAAGGCGTGACACACAGACTAGTTACACGCATCATTGCTAATTTGAAAGAGAGCGCATCGAACGCTGCTCGCAGAGCCAAGTACCTGGGCATCTTCTGAAAAAATGACTCATTTGATGTTTCCAACGGGCGCCCGAAGAGACGTGACAGGAGAGGTTCGCGCGCTTAACACCGCATTGACCAATAAGAAGGCGGTATTCATCTTTAATCACCGTGGTAGTATTCGATTTTGGTGTTCAGTTCAGTTCGATCAGGTTCATGGTTCGATGTTTAATCTGCATAACATTTTCTATAAGGTCAGCTCAGGGTCAACCACATGATCATTAGAAACCGTCCCTCCCTAATCCCATATAAATCCGACAATGACAGCTTTTTACCACATTTATGGATTCACACATCGTAAATCGGTTATATTGACTTTGATTGACAATGAAAATAGGGGGCTGTGCTTTTCTTTCGCACTATCCGTCTGCTTGAGGGTGCGGTCTTTCTTTCTTTATTTTCATCTGTCATACCAGTAAGGATCCATTTTTATTTCCTAAATGAGGCGTATTTTAGTGTTTCTTTTGCACTTCGTTTGAATTGGCAATTGCATTGGGACTCTAGAAAGAAAAGCTTTAAGAGGGCAAGTCAGGACTGTCTCCTGTCTTGGCGACGATTCTTGAAGAGGTGGAAATTTTCAGAGAATGTAATCACGATTCCTTGTGTAATACCCATCTGTACTCTTTTTTTTTTCCCATGTTAATGTGCATATCATTCTTTTTTTTTTATGGAGGCGTAATAGCGCAAGAACTTTTGGGTCAGAATGCAACAAAAAAGGCAGAACCGAACTATTGTTGGCTCATTACTTGCTAATGTCGGAGGTGGTGATGGATTTTTTAAAAAGATCTTATTCGTATCAAATGTCATTGCCATTGAGACTGGATAATAGTCGCACAGTGTTCTTCTCAATAAACCATTCTTATATCTTTATACTGAATAATAGTATCTGCACAGTAGAACAATGAGTTGTCTGTAAGTTTGTCAATTTTTAATCTCACAAGTCTTTTTAAAGAGAAGGTGCCGAAAAGTCAGTAGTGAATGCGATACTATAGTCATGGTGTTTCAATGACGCGTGACATGGTGAGTTTAAATCCGTGAAATAACAATTATCATTCCCCACCAACAGTATTCAGTCGGACAACTGTGAAATAATGTCAGGAAATGTAGAGAAATGCTATTCGAATTCAATTATCTACAATAGGATTATCGTCGTCTTTCTTTTTTTTTTCGACTGTGCAAATATTAACCGTTGTCGTACATATTTTTTTCACACTCTTTATCCACATGAAATGTTTCATACTATACAGAGTGATTTCTTAACACCAACGCTTGGATAGGTTCGAAGTCAGCAGTGTAAACATTCACACTGAAGTCGACTTTTCTTCCCGAGTTACGACTCAAAATTCCCTAAGCGTAGCCGTCAAGAAAGATAAAAAAAAAGAGACAAAAAAATCACCTTGAAATAATTCACCCGTTTCATAGTTGACCTCACAAGGACAACGGAAATCGTACACATTAACGCACCTGTGCACATTCTTTTGACAAGTGGGAGAAAAAAAAAGTCACTCAAACAAACGGAATACGGGGATATACCCAGATACTGCAATATGGTGGAGGCAGCTTTGAAGTCGAAATGGCGTAGAAGACTGTCATTTTGTTCTGAACTTGTTCTAAAAGTTGTCGAAATTCTCTTCCATCTTTGACATATTACATGCGCGGAAGGGGACAATGAGTCTTGATATCGGAATCAACATTTCCTATGTCAACATCCCACCGGCACCATTTAAACAAGGTAAATGAGCGGTGTGTTTCCCCTTCAATTATGTGCGTAGCGAGATAGAGACTGCAAGGGATTTAAAGGTTCAGCATGGGTTTGTGATCGAATGGCATCAAATTCGAATATTTTCTTGATCGTGTGGAGAAAAAAAAACAAATACAAGGTAGAGTATATTACTAGATTTAGTATCTACGTAGATTCAATCATTTGTTGTTTTTTTAATTTTTCTTTTGTGTGTGATATAATTTCATTTCATTTCAATTTGTTGTCATATTTCTCAATGAAAAATACATTAGATGCTGCAAACTAGAATGATTATAATTACCATACGTCCGTCAAGATATAACCTGTTCTCAATTTAAGAAGTTGTAGGTGTATAGGTAGATAGTATGCACAGCAAACGGATCAATGACATTATGATGAAAAGGACGATCAGGTGTATAGATTCTCAAATGGACTGTTCGGTGTTTACTTTTAGTCCTTGTCACAATAACCTATTCATAGGGATACAGTTTTTCGCTGTTCAGGGGTTTATTCTTATTATTACATTCCTCCGAAAAGAGAGCATTCAGGTAAAATCATGTAGGACATCTGTTTTGTGGCTCAAAGTAAGATTACAGAGCTGTCTTTTGCGAGACACACAGCGAAAACACACATGCCCCAGGAAAAAAAAAGGTCTGATATGTTTTAATGCGCCTACTCAGTAGATGCTCGAAGTCTGTTAACCAAATATTTTGTAGGCCTATACTGTTAGAAAGAAGACCTTATATTTTATTTACTGGATTCTCAACCACACTGGGAGTTTAGAGTAATCGAAATTCCTTACTAGTGTACACACGGGGCGCGTTCAGGTTTTGGTAAACAGAAATTGTTCCTGTTAGCGGTAAACAAGCGCGTTCTGTATGAATCTCAGTTGACGTTCCGCACGTTTGCGTTCTACACCGGAAGCCGCTGTAAAATACCTCATGAACCATCTTATTGTCACAACTGGCATTTGCAGTGCAATTCTTTTCTGCAAAAGGGGAAATGCGGTTCGATGACACCGATTTTAGAATGGTATAAATCCAATTTCCCTTGTGTGATAAATCCCATCTACGTAGACTTACCTATTTTACGCTCACCTAGTCGCCTCCAGCTTGGAGCTGTGACGCTCTTGGTAATCCAGGAGTTGGAACTCGCTATACATTAATGGTAATAGGTCTTAGGTGCAAAGCAGTGAAGGAAGAGGACGGGTTGGGGGAGAAGATGATCAGTGACAAGGCAGAGTAGGGCGAGGAGGAGGATTGGATCGGAGGAAGAGGAGGAGGAGGATTGGATCGGAGGAAAAGGAAGAGGAGGAGGAGTGGAGCGGAGGAAGAGGAGGAGAATTGGATCGGAGGAAAAGGAAGAGGAGGAGGAGTGGAGCGGAGGAAGAGGAGGAGAATTGGATCGGAGGAAAAGGAGGAGGAGAATTGGATCGGAGGAAGAGGAGGAGGAGGATTGGATCGGATGAAGAGGAGGAGGATTGGATCGGAGGAAAAGGAGGAGGAGGAGGAGTAGAGCGGAGGAAGAGGAGGAGGATTGGATCGGAGGAAGAGGAGGAGGAGGAGGAGTGGAGCGGAGGAAGAGGAGGAGGATTGGATCGGAGGAAGAGGAGGAGGAGAATTGGATCGGAGGAAGAAGTGGAGGAAGAGGAGGAGAAGGGGGATTGGATCGGATGAAGAGGAGGAGGAGGATTGGATAGGAGGAAAAGGAGGAGAGGAGTGGAGGAAGAGGAGGAGGATTGGATCGGAGGAAGAGGAGGAGGAGGATTGGATCGGAGGAAGAAGTGGAGGAAGAGGAGGAGAAGGGGGATTGGATCGGAGAAAGAGGAGGAGGAGGAGGAGGAGTGGAGAGGAGGAAGAAAAGGAGGAGGAGGAGGAGGATAAGGAGGGAGGAAGCAGGAGAAGGAGGGCATGGTGGCGGCGGTTTGGGAGATAGTTGTGCTTTGGGAGAAAAGTAAAGAAAATAAAGCTGGTTTAAATAAAATCTTATAGGGATGCCATTAAAACTTGGTACGTTAAGACTTCATTGTGATCATGACTGCTTGGAAGAAACGTTCAATTTCACGTAGTTTCTGCAGTCATAATTGGTGGAGGTACCAGAGAAGGTAAATGGTGTCTTTGGAGATCATGGCTGTCCCCAACAAGAACGCATATTCCGTTGACATACCAAGAGAAATATCCATTAGGGAAAAAAAAATGATTGATTACATTCTTGTCACAAATTTCGTGACAGATAACCAACTTATTCATGTTTTCTACTGTATAATCTGTTTATGGCAGTTGGTATCTTGACAGGAATGTATCTTTGAGCATGAAAATATTGTGATATTTCATGTTGCATATTCAGCAGTGCAGATATTGCAAACTGTAACAAAAGTTATCCTCTACCACTCTGAGCTCTATCAATGGTGTGGGGTATGGAATTGCACATGACAGAAAGGAGGGAAATGATGTCCCAAAAGAATTCTGGAGAATAAATATGTAGTGTGTAAATTGGCTTGGATTCTTTTGTCTTTTAGTCCTATCAGTTTCGTTGTTTGTTTGTTTGGTTTTTTTTTATGATAATAATGTACTTATCACACTATGGGGCAAAGTTTGACCTGTTGTTTTGTTTTATTTCTTTGATAATTCCAGCTGATGATCTTAAACGTCAGTCCATTTCTTTACGGGGTGGGTTGATTATGAACGATATCTTTTCAGTTTTTGTTTGCGATTTGTCGCCTTTGGGAGCTCATTTAGGGATGCGATCAAAGACGAAGTCTACAATCCTATATATATATGTAGCTGTAATGAGCGCGCAGTTTTACACACGCAGTGATACACGTGCAGATTTGTTGGCACACCGTTTCATTTCGATAAACAAATTGTTTCCCCTACAACTACAAGAGTGAGAGCAGACGTTCGGATTAATTTTTCTGTCTTTATTAACAATACGCATCCGTGTCTTGCAGTTTCAGCCTTGTTGTTCCCGTCAGCGGGCAAACGGCGTGGATTTAACAATCATGTCTTTGCAAGGTTAGCTGTTCAATTAGTGAAAGTGATTCACCTCGCTTTCTCTTTACAGGCGTCGACAGAAGGACTTTGGAGGTGTGTTTACTTCGTGCGACTGTTTTAAAGGTTCAGTAGGTTGTAAAAGGCAAAGTATTTACAAATACGCTTGTACGACGATATAGAACTGTAATATAAATATATATGAAGGCCTATTAGGTGATTTACAGGTGGAATTGAAGCTCTTTTCATAAATATTTGCAGTGCTGGTTGAAGGGGAGGAGCTTCACATATTGCACACTCCGCTGGTAGGGTCAAGCCCCACTGTGAATCTCTGTGATTTTCGGCGGAGTAAACTAGTAACGTAATTCATTTATAAATACCTTTGTCAGCGGAAGTTTTTAAGGAATAGTTTTACTTGTTCCGTTTCTAAATCAACAATATTACAAGAATGCGGCGGCGTAAGTGTATAATTATAATGACATTAACCTGAAGAAGAGTCATTTCTATTGAGATTAAGGTTACAGCTTTTTGAGATAACGGGGGCAGTGTCTACCTTTCTTGATGTTTAATTGAGCTGTCAGACAACATCCGGATGCCTTCAATGAGGAAATATTGAATCATTCTTCGAACTTTATGTTGTGGTTTTCACTGCGAGCAACAGACGACACTTGATAAACAAAATTTGGCTCAGTCCTGAAGCTGATGTCATACTTAGTGTATTTGTTGTGATGCGCTCATAACTCCCCCCCCCCCCGCCCCCAAAGGATAGAATAAACAAATGAATAAATTAATTTAAAAATAAAATAAAATCAACAAAAGTATCCGGTGAAAAGGGGAACCTGGGACATTTCAGCTAGGTCATTATTGTTAATTACGATTTCTAGGTATACGGTGATGGTTTTCCCTTTTCAACCAACTCAGCTATACAGGAATCGATACAAAACCAAATACCTTAGTCTATAACTAGTATACATCACGAATCCTCTCTACCTTTATGCAAGTGTATTCGTTGTCACCCATGTCAGATACTCGTATTGAATTTTAAGATTCAACACGTTTTTTGAAGCCCCTCCTGCTAAAGATATCATAATCTCAGAGTGTTTTATAAAGCCATTTGGTTTTAGTGAGGAAGAGGACGACAATCACACCAGTTCTATTTCTAATTGAGTATATGAATATAAGAACGACCCAAGTCCATGGAAGATCATTTCGAGTAAACTAAAAAAAACTTCATATCTGTTTTATTTGTCCAATAATTTTAATTTAATTTAATAATTTAACTGTGATGGGAAGGCAACATTGTATATACAAATTAGAACATATATTATTATGACAATTAACATTTACATTAATTGTGGAGAGGCCATTTTGTGTGATGGACTTGGGTCGTTCTTTGATTCATATGGACTTGGGTCGTTCTTTGATTCATATACATGATATTCTGCTATAGAGATGGGAGAAGGATGAGAGAGGGCGCTATTATATGAATGTAAGAATGACCCAAGTCCATCATTCTTACATTAATATAAGATTTAACTCATTCATTTCAGGCACTTCCGGGGGTAATTAGGATTTATCATTTACACACAAGATGAGTCCATGCATAAGCTACAATTTCCCATGTCAAACTAAATTTGGCCAAAAATTGGACTTAGGTCGTTCTTATATTCATATACTCAATTAATTTCTCGTGTGGATTATAATGATTAGCATCTTAGGTAAACGCGTGTAATGCACTTTTCTGTCAACCTTGCAAAGTATGCGTCGTTTCTCTTCTTATCACTCGCTTTATTTGTATGAATTGTGTATTACCTTTGATGATGCAAATTATACTAATCGTATTTCTGATAAATTGCAAACACAATATTGTGATGTGTGCAATCGAATGTATGTTTTGTATTATTTTGTACACTTTTGTCGGATGGAAATATAAGAAACTATAATTGAATTTACTATTTCCGGCAAAGTCCTATCGAAAAAACACGGTACAATAATTCCTATTGTGTGGTACATGTAAATCACAATTGCGATTTTTCGAGGAAGTTGGTTTGTTTATATTCAGTCTTGTCTCAATTAGGGTGTCTAAATTTCACGTACGTGGTTCAATGTCAGGTAAATCTTGCGAACAGTGATGATCGAAATACACACTCTTCCCCTGTGGAGCACAGAACCTTTTGTATAGAAATTCAAAGTCCAAAGACAGTGTTCCCACCGGAATAGATCTCCCAAACCAGCCTACCACGGGTGCTGTTCGTTATTCCGAAGGTTCGCTATTCCGAAGGTTCGTTATTCCGAAGGTTCGTTAGTTCGAAACACACAATTCCCTATACCTAGAGGCTCGTTAATCTGAAAATGAAAAAGGGTTCGTTAATCCGAACATTTGTGGCGTTTTTCCGAAGGTTCATTATTCCGGAGATTTGTTAATCCGAAAATGAAATTCGGAATAACGAACCTTCGGAATAACGAATCTTCGGACTGAAGAGCCTTCGGAATAATGAACCTTCGGAATAACGAGCTGCAACCCCCACCACCACCACTTTTTTCCCCCTTCAGTTCAGTTCATTCTATTTCTGCAATTTTTTCATAATGCAAAAGTCAAAAGTGAATACAGTGGAATGGTCATAAAGAACATATACCCAACGAAAATGCGTGCTAAACAAACGAAGTGTATGATGTGCAGGCAAACTCAAGGCATACATGAAAGTATTATCACATGCACATACGTCAATGCTTTTGTTGTTGGTTTTTTATAAGCAAATTTTGTAGAAGAACACATCGTTATACTTTTCATTACATTGTCTGAAATTACAGTATTGTCTCTTGTAATCAAGTAATACCGGTAAATGAAACCTGTTGCAGGGGCTGTTACAAAAGCAAAATTGCTTGAGATAACCACCCTGCATGCCTTATGAAAATACACTTGCGTCAGGTTAATCTACGGATAAAAAATGTCTAGAAGTGGTGGCGGCGGAACGAGCTTCAACCTAACAAACAGACGGCAAAACTTTTGAAGTAAGTGCATGAGTTCTTGATTTAATGATTCCCCTGCTTCCTGCGCAAAAACACCGAGGAAGGATGGCCAAAACATTCTGGAGTTGACTGTACTTCATAAACAGCGCCGCTGAGGTTGAGAAAAAGAGAGAAAGGAGCGAACGGTATAGAGGGAGAGAGAGAGGCACCGAAAGTCCCCGATATTCTTTGGGATTACTAATATTTTGTATCCCTGTTTGAGGAGTTAAGACGAGTTATGTTGCGTAGCTCGGATTCGTCTATATGATTTTCGGATTTTACTGATTCGCGTTCGGGTACTGCTCCACATCAGTCTTTGAAAACGGCGTCAAGAGTTAGAGCGAATAATACCATGATTTGTCTTTAAAGTTGGAGCAAGTCACTTCTAAGTCTGCGATTATTCCTCGAATTAAAGAGTATCATTTTACTCAGCGTTGCTCAAGCTCGGTACGGTACGTTTCCGAACCTTTCAGACCTACATTATAACATCAGTGGTTTCATTCCGCTTTGATTTGGTATTAGCCTTTCTAACTTCGTTCCGCACAGAACTTCTGGATGACACCCTCTCATCACCAGACAGACAGGATTAAGTGTCTCTTCCACCTGCCTCCTGCTCCCACAGTGTCCAATGTGCGGTTACCATGGTTACGTTTCAGTGTACCCCTTTTTCACCTCTTGCTTCTGTTCCACTCCGCAGACACACAAAGATGGCTCGTTGCTCGGAAGGGACAGTGCTTTTTGCAGCGACTCTGTTCTATCTCGTCATCATGACGTCATCACAGCAAAATTCTGCTGCATTCAGAAGACTCAGGGTGAGTACTATAGAAACATCGAATCGAGAATTATTTCCCTCTGAATGTATATATGATGTGACCATCACCGCGTACCTGGGAGTGCAAATCTGTGCGTGGGCTTAAACATTTGGATGGCAACCGAATGAATTTTCATTTTCAATCAGTATGCTTAAATCTCCCTTTTAAACTTTAAAGGAAGCATTTTCGTGCTGTTCTTTGTCCCTTTTTTTGATAGCGCTTGGGATTTTATGTGTGGATTGGTCTTTTTCCAATGTTACTGAGGTTTTGCATAGTTATCATTGTTTTTTGTTGTTTTATTTTTTAATTTTCATTTATTTGCACGGAAGAAAAAAGCCCGGACTTTTCTCGAAGCTCCAAACAAGTTTGAGTAAATTGAATGATGCTTCCCAAACGGTTAAATGTCAAACTGTTGTCGAATGGTACAAGTAACACGTCTTCAGTGTTTTGCCTCGCAGCACTTTTCAAGCTCATCTCTCACGTTCATAGTATTCGTGGTCACTGCTAGCTAGACGACTGAGATGTGGGTGTTGCCGAGATGGTCTCGGGGACCAACTCAACATCAACTCATCACCATCGGCGTAGACTGAAAGCGCTGATCGCGACTGAAAAGACAACGGATCGACGTCTGCCTCCATTCCACGGAAAACTAAACACAAAAACGAACCTATTTCATTCAACCAGGGAGGTGGGTAAGCTCTCCCACCTCCCTGATTCAAACACTGATGATTATGTTATTGTTATAGTTATAATCTTTTGACCCCAGGCAGCCTCTTCCGAGTTAATGTAAAACCGCTAGCCCTGTCATTACTATTACAGCGACATTGCCAGGTACTCATTTATACACCAAAAAGGTGTACAAAACATCTTGTTACCGGATAAACGCACGTGGCAAGATTCATTTTGTAAATGTTATTATCATAATCTCCAATACCCAGGGTGCATACCCTCATCTGAGTTAAAACTGCTCTGCCGGATAACCCTGCCATTATCATTACTCCGAGATTGCCCGGTAACTAGGGTAGCCTCATCAGAGTTAGCACTGCTCTAACTAAAACCTGCCATTATCATTACCCCAGGATTGCCAGGTAGTCATTTATACACCAGAGAGGGACAAAACATGTAGTACCCCGATGAACGCACCGAAGAAGATTCGAACCCCAAACTTTCTCTTTTAACAATTCAAGGGGCTGCATTCGCGATAAATGAGAATACAAGTTCGTAGTTTTTACATTATAACGCCAACACTAAAATACCTTGCCACGTATACACACTTTTGGCTCGCGGTGACTTCTAGCGTCCTGACCCTACATCAACTACGATTGCCTCGCTTTTGTTCTAGGCCGGCCATGAAGTCCTTCCAAACATCTTTCTGATATCCTCACGAAGATTACTTCATTACTGCAAGTATTGTTTAAGGAGGAACATGAGCTCACAGCTATTAGTTCTAATAGGCAGTTCCCGTGTTACGACCTTGCGGAAAGTTATATTTGTACATAGATTATAAGTCATTAGGTATTGCAACTTTAGTGACCTTATCTCCAATTTATCACAGGGCCCAGTTCTTAGGAGTTAATGTAGTTTGATGCAGCGTTTTGTTATTCCGTTCCTAAATTGGTCGACTACTCTATATATGTTCATGGAGGTACAAACTTGTACCTTCATGCTATGTTCATGACAAGGGGGAAGCATGGATGGAACGCAAGATATGTGTTGTTTTGTAATCGACGAATGATTTCCCAAGTCATTTCCTGTCTTCTTCGCTCCCTCTCGTTCATTTTATGGTCCAACAATAGAGAACCTTCTCGGTTGTTTTTGCTCCGCAAGGATCTTGACAGAACATCGACATGACGCCTTAAACGAAAGAACATTGCGAGGCACATTCCCAAACATTCGCTGGAAAACTCACTTTAATAACACATCAGTGCCGATGGAGAGAGTTTGCTGAAAGGATAAACATAAACTCAAAAGGGGGTAACTCCTGGGTCACATCGAGATTTTCCCTGTCAGACATGTTAATATGAGCATGTGGCTGCAAAAAGGATTCTCGTGTTTTCGTTTATGGCAAACACGCTCCGAGCAGACATGCTTCAAATCGGCTTCTTTATTTTTGGGTCGATATTCTGTATAAAGGACAAGCGATTTATGTTTAAAAAAAAAGTGACAAAGGACAGATTTGCGAAGGACGAAGCAGAATTTTGTCGGCTGTAGCCTCTCTAGATCTCTTAGCAAATAGCTGGAAACAAGATTACCTATTTCTTTTCCCACTTTCATAAAGCCATCCCGAAGGCAAGCCTTTTGTCGTCCGAAATTCCTGATGAAAACTGGCACAATGGCTTGCAGGCTATAATTAAGAATTACGAGTTCATGAGAATACTTATTCCGTTTCTATCTTTTCGTCTTTCTTCCAGAGCATAGATGTATCACGTTACATAAAATGAAAGGAAAGAAAAACGAGAGGAAACGTGACCGAAAGTTGACAGCACTGATTAAGTAAGTTTTGTTATCTCAACTGTTTAGAGCGACGTTACTTTGAATGAGCCGTTTTTTGTTAAACAAGTGTCAAGAACTCTTGTATTTTATAATATATACATCACTGACTTCTAACGTGTTACGAGTGAGATATGCTCTCTCTGACAGCAATGCTTTCCATCTGAATATATATTATTAAAGAAAATTCTGACTGCATCAGTTTCGGGGCAAATTGCTAAGCTTGCCTTTATGTGCTGAAGCTGCAACGTGTATTGGTTATGTTTTGTTTGTTTGCAATCCTATGTAAAACCTGACCTCTCTACTTATGGTAAAGTCTAAATGACAAGCCACGCTGTTCTATTTCGGGTTTCACACCGATATACGTATTTTTCTATGGTGACCAAACAGTGATGATAAAAGTGTAAAAGTGGTAGAAATAGTTATACAGAGCAAACCGAAAGATCCTCCGTTTCTCACCGAAACATCGGAAAATCATTGACCGGCTACCATTAATGTTTAGATGAGGTTACAGACAGGGAAACGCAAAGACAATAGCTTACTCATCAGGAAGAAAACTATTGAACCTACTGAATGTTTTATCGATTGCAAGCAGATGTAAAGGTACCCTATAAAATGACCTCCCCCCACCCCCCCCCCCCCCCCCCCATTTAGGATGCAATATTATACATATAGGCCTATGCATTAGCAGTACGTGTCCGGTGGCCCAGGTCACCGCCACCAAATATTGATGTCGGCCAACAGTTTTCCAAAAGACTCATCTTTCGGTGGCCTGATCGGGCACTTCAGATTCAACATGTGTTCTTATGTTTCCCTTTATTTCGGTCAACTACGTGTCGTTGGGGTTTTTTTTGCCCGCAAAAACAGACCATCAGAGAGAAAAAAAAAAGAGGTGGTGTCGAGCCTTGCATATATGTGTATACAGAGAGGGGAAAATAAAAGGGAAGGGGAAAAGAGTAGAAAGAGAAGATCGTACTAACTTTGAGTAATTAACTACGCAATCGATACTCTAATTGCATCAAATTATGGATTCGGAATGAGATTCTTCCTTTAACTGATGAGGTCCTATAGAAATGGAAATGGAACGCGGAACCATGCAGCGGAAACTGGAGGTGACAGAAATTTGATGTTTCTAATAAGCCTTGCTTAGAAGTTATTTTGTTAACAAGTAAAGTCGTCTCCAGATGCATGGGAGAAGGAAGTACGCTGTTTAGTCTACACTCACAAAAGATGTAATGAGTTGCAGGTGGCTGGTCACGTGATTTTTTTTTTCGCTTCCTTGTGTCTTGTTCCGCGAGGACTTCCTTTCAGATGTCAGTAATTCCGATTGTAAACTTCAATCGTACGACATGCCGTCATACAGTGAGTAGTAAATGTTTCCTGAAACAGCGAGGGTGACAGCTATAACGAGAAGGAGTGTGCACTGAGGGATGGTGGGGGTGTCCTCAAAAAAGAATAATATATGGCAAACATGCAAAAGTAAATTTTCAAACTGATACACGGTAAACGCGAGTGTGGTTTTCGGCATCTGTTAACTGTACAACCTCCCAGCATTACAGGAATGGTTTGTTTTTTCTCAATTCCTAATTCTCTATTTATGCCAGTAATTATTTTTGTAGTACATTTCTTCATTCATCACGTGTGATATAATTCCAGCTTATTTCGAATGTACATGTATTGCAGTACTTCAAATGAAATTTTCTCCCGTTTCTCACCAAATTATGCATGATGACATTACGCATCACAATAGCACGTTGCATATGTCAATTCTGAGCTCAAAGAATGGAGGAAATATTAATTGTTCTCATTTCTCCAGCTTCGTCTTTTTTCCTCTTTTGGAGCCAACCTCCAAGTAGCTCATAAGATTCACAAAGTCTCATTCATCAGCTAATTGTCCCATTATAGCCATGAAAATCAGTGAGATACGTTTACCCTCATGCAAATTGTTTCATTATCTATAATCAATACGCTCATTTATTGTACGTTCTCCCTGCCCTCCATTCCCATGATGCATTGCGAAATGATAGCTTCACCTTTCTACATCTGCATCGCATCATCAAAACAAATAA
Source organism: Diadema antillarum (assembly GCF_040938485.1). Lineage (NCBI taxonomy): Eukaryota > Metazoa > Echinodermata > Echinoidea > Diadematoida > Diadematidae > Diadema > Diadema antillarum. The sequence continues at coordinate 1,558,663 of NW_027271029.1, read as the reverse complement.
TGCCTCTGCAGTATACCTGAAGAAATTTTATAGACTCGGAATTTAATAGGCACGCACTCTTCCAATAACACGCGTGTACACCGGTCTGGCCCTCGAAAAACAACTCCTTGTACCTTGGAGGTGTCTGTACTTTTAGCCACATGCAGGAGCTGGCCGTAGGTGATCAAATTGGATGTGAAACTATTTGCAGGTTAACTGTCCCCTCCTATCCTCGTCGCCGAAGGCAAAAAAAAAAAGTCCTCGTCATTTTACGACGCCATAAGATACCTGATTTTTCGGCTACACATACAGGCTTTTTGACACATTGTGGATCTTACTACGTGGGTTATTACAAGGTCTTCAGGGCGCGTGCTAAACAAATGACAGGTATACAAGAGGTCTCCGTTACTGGTAACATGATGCATGTTGCAATATCTTATGAATTTAATAAATTCCCCTGCTCCGTACACGACGCTCCTGTCCGGCCACATCAACTCGACGCTCATCAAATGTAGACCCTGACCTCGGCCGTAATGTAATCGCCTGTTTACTAGTGCGCCCCGGGCAATATTTACGAGTAAACAACAAACATCTGCCAGGCAGTCCCGAAATCAGAAATCGACCGAATGATTTTCGTCTGCTGGCTATATATGGCGCTATCGATAGCGAGACCGATCCTTGGTATTTCATCTGTTGAGAATGATAAGGGTGTTAAGTTGTCTCAAACACTATGGGTTTTGTGGTCACTTAACGCCCTTATCATTTTCAACCGACGATTTAGTGAATGATATTAATGTTCGGGAAGGGATCCCTTTTTTTTGGGGGGGGGGGGTAGGGTTAAGAATTTACTTTTCACATATTTTTCATACATATGTGAAAAGTAAATATTTACATATTTATCTATTCATTTCCAAGTATTTATCACTTTTATTGAGACTATTATAATCACCAGTGAAAACTGGTCTACCTCAGCTGCTAAAGGAAAAGAACCAATGATCATTTTATTCAAAATCTTGTGCCACAGTTCTCACATCATGCTTAAAACCACTGCAGTCGTGTGAGGGGGATGAGAAACCACATCCAACCCCTGTACAATATCGGCTATCAAATTCTTCTAGGAGCTCCGATTTGGACCTACGTTGGTATGTAAAGATTTAGCTGTATTTCAGTGACTGCTGCTTTTAACGTCGTATTGCCCTTTTCAGCGACGAACGTTACTGTTTGTGTCATGTTTGCAGTCCAAGCCAGGCATTCCCCTTCAATGCCTTCCGCAGCTGTCTTGAAACCCACGATAATCAAGACAAATGACATAGCAATATCTTTTTTGATTTAATACAATTTTCAGACGCCAGTTATGATGTGCAGCGCGACTCGGTGTGGCCATGGGGTAGCTACATGCATGGTGTGGCGCGACTCGATAGGTTCGTTTTGCGCCATCCCTTGCTCGTGTTTTCAATTTCTCCAATTTGCATCTATCCCTTCGAGCAACACTCAAAGAGAAAACATCCGCTGGTGGACACTACACGGGAAGGTTAAAGCTAACGAAATTGCGACTTTTTTTTTTCAAAGCTGCATACACGTGAAGTAGTTCATGACCCCTTTAAGCAGATTTTACCAATTAGCTCGTTACGCATGGGGATAAGTGATAAAGCAAATATCTTTCACATTACCTCCAGTCGTTGAGGATGCCAGTTCATAGAGCGTGGATGCAAGGAATCTTTGTTTGATGTCTTTACTTCTGAGACTTCAAACAAAGAGCGAATGATAAAGAAATTTTCGCTCGCGCTTTTAATCCCCCGCCAAGCAGTCAGTCTCGAATACGACGCGTGGTGTGTAGACCTAAGCCGCAGGGCCTTTACATCAAGGCTAAAACGGTCGCGAAAACGTGTTTCTAGAACAATTGTCTGAAATTAACATTTGTTCTGGCTCGTTGATGACACATATCCAGATCTTCAACTTACAAAATAATGCCTAACAAAATAACCAAACTTTCATCAAAGGTAATATAAAAAGAGAAAGAAATGAACAAAATGGACGTGAGCATATTCGTAATATTTAGGGCAGTTATTTCACACATTTGGTTTTGTGTTATCCTCGCCCGAAGACTTTATTGTCTTTGAACCTCTACATGTAACCGACGCCACGTACATTTTTTCTTCACTGACTAAGGGATATTGAATAACGCGGTATTTTCAAAAATTTCCAGAATTCGGTACATGTACTAGAAAAGAAAAGAAAAAAAAATATATATATATTAAAGGGACTGTACAGTATTGGTTGAGGTAGGGATTCATGTTTTGAACATTTCTAAGTGAGATAATGAAAAGCCTCTTATGAAATATGAAAGAGCATGTAATTTTAAGAAGGATTCAACGTTTATTTGATGAAAATTGATTTTCAAATGGCTGAGATATCCAAAAAAGTGCTGATGATAAAAGGCGACATGCCCCAACTTTATTAGGATCTCTTTGTTTCACCTTGTTTTTGGATATCTCAGCCATTTTAAATTCGATTTTCATCGAATAAACTTTTGATACCCCTTAGAACTGCATGCTCTTTGACATCTCATAGAGTGGTTTCTGAATATCTCGCAAAATGTTAAAAGCTAAATCTGCACCTCGACCAGAACTGTACACACCCTTTAACGGCATACAAGAGCTTAGATTGCCACGTCCTCCCTCACTCCAAGAAAAAAAAAAATCTCTAACATCTTTAGGCATAATAAGTACAGATTATTGGGAGTATTGAAAGAGGATTACACATTTTAATACCCAATAACTGTCGCTTGCACTTTTTCCTGAAGGCATTCAGAGCTAATAAGGGGAAAATTCGGAGTGTTTGAAATGCAAATTCAGGCCGATTTCATTCCTTCACGCTCGGGCTGCTGTGCAAGCAACCAAATTTTGTCTTAAAGGTCCTGTTTACCTTTGGGAACGGTGATTTAAAAAAAATCAAGATATGACATTTAATGCATATGTGTAGGTCTCTTGTACCACAAAACATTCTATCATATAAAATTTTCGCGATAAAGCCGAAAATATAAGGTGATATATGTATTTTTCTCAATAAACCGTAACTGTCGACGGTTTAGTCTGGAAAATTTTTTATTACAACTTTTGTTCACAATTTGTATATTTAACTATATTTAACATCGATTTTACCGATTCAAATTTTACAGTGGTTGTTTCTATCCCCAACTCACGTTTTATAACTATTTTAAAGCACTAATGCTGGGTTTTTGTTTCATCTGCAAATGGTAGATTATGCCTTTAACTCAATCTATATTTCTACTCCAACATGTCATCTGGAGACAACATTTTCCTTGGACCCCGGGAGAATTTGAGAGTTGTTTTGTACTGTTAGTGTATGTTCAGTGGATTGGTATATCAAGTGACATGATAAGTATTAAATCGCATAGATAATAATGATAATGATAGTAATGATAATCATAACGAATAATAGTAATAACTACAACGATGGATGTATTCACATTTCACATTCAACATGAAAACTGAACAAATGTAAGTTTGTATCTATAATGAATGGGACCTGCAATCATACAATTGCAGTCAAGAGAACAAAATTTAGTTTAGATGCGATGATGGCGAGTACCAGTAGTTTAAAGCAAGCATATGCTATTCAACGTGATAGATTTGTAAGTGCGCAGCGTTGAGGTAGCATACACATGGGGAGGAAAACAAGTGAGATTGTCTATGACGTCCTACAGGACTTTCCCCCACATTTAAAAAAAAAAAATGAGACATTTATGCCGTCCTATATGACATGTCATCAACGCCCAGTTTATAACACTTCGTAACAAATACGCGTAGACACCTGTTCGTCGTTAAGGCGAAGCGAGTGGTGTGGCGTTACTCCTCAGGAGACGCCAGGCATATTCAATAACGATGTGCTTGTGATCGTCAGTGAGGGCACAACCGGCGAAATTATCCTGTGAGCGGTTCGCGGTTCATATTTCTGAAAATTGGCAAAGGTGCCATAATGTGTCCGTTGACTCTTGCAACCTACACTTACATTACTTACTAGTACGTTCTGGGCCCTGTTTCATAAAGCTGTTCGTAAAGTTACGAACAACTTACGAGCGACTGGTGATAAGTTCTGATACTGTATGTGCTATACAGTTGCACTTATCAGAATTTCCATAATTCAGCACAAGAACTGATCACCAGTCGTTCGTAAGTTGTTCATAACTTTACGAACAGCTTTATGAAACAGGGCCCAGGTGTGTTAATCAAGGAGGTACTCCTTAGTTTGACCTGTAATACCATCGCAATCTGTGCAAGTTTTGTTTTGATTAACCTCAAACCGTGCTTGATTTGGGGCTTTTCACTTGCGTTTCATTGTAATGATGCAAAGAGTGTTAGCAGGGCCCCCTCTCATGTAATTTGATATTTTGAGAACTGAAACATTTCGTTATCAAAAGTAAAGGGAAATGACCAGTGTGTATACCTTTGATTTATCAATGAATATTTTAACAATAGATGTTAGCTGTCAAACTACCGACAATGATTTATGTTGTTACGACTTTTTCCCGCAATCAATTGTGACTTAAATGCGTGTTGTTCCGCAGTTATGTGCAACCGTATAGTGTAACAGCTCGAAATTCGTTGAAATCTGCAGAGACAAAACTCTCGTCAGGATTCAGAATATGAAATACCAGTCATCACATTGATATGCATACAATAATGGCCATATAGGATGACGGGAAAGATATGTATTCGTGATATGGTATTCGACTCTCCGTATCACTTTTTTTTTGGGTAAGATTTGTGGCGTCACATTAAAAAACAACAGATTTTTTATGAAGATCCCACAGGACCCTCATGATGTAAACCCAAATCCGCAGAAAGTGGGAACATGTGTTCATAAGGCACCCCACAATGCAGGTTTGCTTGGCCACTTGATCAAGATGTGAACGGATATGAAAACAGAAAGGGTGACTTCAAGGCAGTTGAGAGTTCAGTTTGCAAAGATCCTATGGTATTATATTATCATTACCAGGTCATGATGTTTGTTAACTTGTGTGTGTGTGTGTGTGTGTGTGTGTGTGTGTCGGTCTCCGTGTGCGTGCGTGTGTGTGTGTGTGTGTCTGTGTGTGTCTGTGTGTGTGCTTGTTTACAGAAAAAGCATGAAGCTACTCTTGTTCCATGATGAAAAGCAATCACTTATATGGCTACACTTTTGATAAACTACATCGATCTAAGTGGGCTGAACTCTGGAGGGTTGCTATGGGAATACCCCCCTCCCCACACTTTTCATATAGTTATGGAAACTGCCCACCCATGTCTTTCTTGTCATAGCGTCATGGAATTCCCAATTGTCAAATAATGTCATTTCTTCTTTCCACACTGTGTATGCTGGAGGAGAAGAAGAAGAAGATGATGATAATGATGATGATGATGATGATGATGATGATGATGATGATGAGGAGGAGGAGGATGAAGAATATGATGATGAAAACGAAGAAGGAGGAGGAGAAGGAGGAGAAGGAGTAAACAAAAAATAAGAAGGAAAAGAAGCAGTTCTCTGAAAGAAGATGAAGAAAAATAATGATAGTGATTATGTCATGCAATCATGGAACATGGATATACAATCACAATCACACTCGGTTCAGAATATAGTGGCACATGTATATTATAGTCTTGCTGCTGTATTTGCGGCGGCAAAGGTAAAGAAACGGTGACTACCCCGTCCGTTCCTGGGGCTCTGTTCTTATCCTCTTCTTTTCCATCCAGGGTCTAGAGGTGACGACAGAAATTTTCTACAATTGATAGCTCCTCTGCAGAATTCTTGATAGGAAGAAAAGGTTCCGACAAATGCTTCAGAATCTAATTCCTTCCGCTCCCCCCCCCCCCCCCCCCCCTTCTCCTGAGTTATTGATATTACAGTCGTAAGGGAAAAGACGGAATGTAGGTTTTATTGCATTTTTTTTTGATACAGAGAGAGAGAGGAAAAAAAAAGATGGTGAGCATCCAGGCACCAAATCATTCATTGGCAATATTGGTGCTTAGTGTAGTCCCACGCGTGCAGATTTGCGTCTAGTGTTACTGGTATTGATAAAGCGCGGTGTGATTCATCGCTGACAGACGATGTCGTTGGATGTCGTTTGTTCGGTCGGTCCGAGCTGCGGGGGCGAGCTAGCGTTCAGTGACTGCCTGCAGAGAGGAGCGAGCTCGGGGAAAGGGGGCAGAGATTCAAACCCAATTTACTTGAAAAGGTGCTAACTGAATAAATGTTCATTGCTAGGACAATAGAAGATGTGCATTGGTGTTCCTCCATCTGAGAAAAACAAAAACAAAACAAACGGAGCCACAGCAATGCGAGTTGCTTGAGCTGGAATATTTCCACTGTTGAAACTATTCAGATGATGTTACTTTGGGCCACAGTGTTATAACATACTAATCATGAAAAATATGAACTCTCTGTTAGTTTATTGTGCCGTTGTTTATCTGGTAATTTGCTTTCTTGTTTTTTTGATTGTTTGTTTGTTGGTTGGTTTGTTTGTTCAACTATGCAGGGCGCAATTTCACAAATGCAGTGGGATAGGATGCATGGTGATGCGGATCATCCTTCAGTTAAGGATATTGAATGATGTGTCAAGAATTTGATGAAGTCATTTCTGGATATCCCACATAACCCTCTCAAATATTTGACTGCTGTTTTGGGTGCAGTTGAAGATCGAAAATATGATTTGTATCGTGCATTTACTTAATAGGGTAATGAATTTATGTCTGTATAATTGATCATCAGTATTAAATCCGCGTGCATTCATGCATCCGGGGAATGCTGTATATTTCCTTTTTAAAAATAAGCTGAATAAACGACTGCAAATTAATGTAGACCCTATACTCAGTCTTAGGAAGGCGAACAGAAGCGAAAACTACCCAGAGTTTAGATTCGACAGTTCGTATTGCTATGACCCTTGATGACGTTTCAGGATATCAACTTTGGACGAAAGTGATACTTACAATAATATACCCGAGACTGTCTGTTTTCACTCATGAGAAGGTAATCAATAGGCTTTCGTCTCCGTCTCTTCTTGTTACTCAATTCCTGGTTTATCTTGAGCGCCCACAGCAAATATCAGCGATCTGCAGTACCGTTCGGAGATTGTCATTTGGATGGTAGAAATCCTCCGCGTGAAGAAAGAGAAAAAAATTGATAAAAAGAAACTGTCTGCCCCTTTGAGTGGGGATAACTTTTCATGCACTTGCTACTTACACTTTGCTACATAACTTTATGATTTTACACCCCGGGCAGAAGACCAGATTGCCATTACTCTGTCACTCCTTGACGCCCGTCAAGGTCGTGGGTGAAATTCAAGATTGAATTTCATAAAGAATCAGTCATCTTGATACAGGGCCAATGTATTTCTGATTCTTCTCTCGTGTTTTTCCTTTCCTGTACCAGTCGTCGTGTAAGCTCCCTCTACGTTCAAAGGCAGCATAGTACTTTCCGTCGTGACGTTGGACAGAATTGAGTCCACACAACTTTTAGCACAAATTCTTTGTAGACCTTAGTTCTAGTAGTTTGTTGGAGTAGCTTATGCCAAAATTAAGGCAGTCTCTACCTCCAGAGCACATAAAACTTGAAATTCTACCGATATTGATGTGATACAGGTACCCAGTTTAACTCTACCAAAACGCTAATTCATATCAAACGAGAGCTCGTATAACATCGTTAGCAGTGGAGCGTGAACCGCATCTCAGTGCTGTGTATTGAAAGAGCGCCCTCTCTTGCCTGCGTCGCTCTCAAGCGGGCAAACTTTCAGCCAATCACGAGCGTTCAATTATTTATCGCAAGTCCCGTCGCACCTGTAATACATTGACGCTGCTAGTCTGTTTCCGCACATCGGAACTTAATAATGTCAACTTCCTATCTACAGCAGAGAGGCTAAATGTCACGTTTCCCTGTTGGTGACGTTGGGCTCCTAGTCGACTATACCCAGCAATGGAAAGTTGATTGCAACTTGTAGTTAATCGATTTGAGTAGTTTATTTCCTTGAGAGGGATTTGGTATAATCATAAACAGAGAGTTTTTACACAGAGAAGCAGAAAAGCCATCAATAGTACCAATCTGTTCTATTCTACTTTTAAGTGAACACAATGATTATTCTCTTGTTTGGGTCTATAATCCGTGCATTTTGTATGTTGTTGTTGTGGTTTTTGTTTTTTTTTTTGTCCTTCTCTCCCGCCACTTTCTTTGTGTTTTTTTCCTTCTCCTTCCTTCCATCTTTTGTCATTCTTCTCCCTCTTCTTCGTCCTCTTCTTCTCCTGTTACTTTTTCTTCATCCTCTTCTTTTTGTTCTTGCTCTTATTAGTTTTGACTCTCTCTCTCATCTCTTTTCATCAAAATGTACCTTTTACTCTCTCCATCCCTCCCTCACTCTCTCTCCCTCTCTCTCTCCCTATCTCCAGCTCTCTTTTCCTTGCTTCCTCAGTCGATATGCCTGATTTTGTTTTTTGCCAAATTCTGTGCTGAAATCATCATTTTCTGGCATACAAGCATACCCATCCCCAATCCTAGCCACCTTCCACACATTTGCCTTTACTTCGTCCTTTCTTTCACCTTTTTTTTTTCTGTTCTGTATCGATCTCGCTTTTTTTATATCAAATTCCTTAAGATCTTTGCAAATCAGTGGGCGCCGGTTTGGATGTAAGAAAATAATTGACTAAATAATCAATGAAATATTGCCCAAATTGTATTGTCTCAGTAAGCACTGGGCCTTGACAGTGCGCCAACCAAAATGACGTCACAATAATTTGCACAATGTCGATGCAGGCATCGTCTCTCCAGCAACCCTCATCCCCCTCTCCCTCTCTTTCTCCGTGTCCCTCATTGTCCATTCTTTTTTTTCTCTCTCTCTCTTATTATCTCAGTTTTATCAAAGACGAGATGATAATGACTATGCGAGCCATTCGTTGAATTGGATCACTGGCTCTGCTCAGGAAATTGATTGAGAAAGAGTGAACGTGACATTTCAGCAAGTCTCGAGAACATCTTAAAAACTTTTCCATCATCACCGCATTTTTGCTCTACATTAAAGTCGAGATGATTTAAGTGGATGATGCATCTTCAACTTCTGGCAATATGACAGAGCGAGTGTCTGAATCACCTTTGCAGAGGCCACCTTTTAAAGAATGAGAGTTATGAGCAGAAGGCGATGTGTATTGGCTAATTGGCTGAAAGCAATAATGGTATGATTCAATGTTGTGTCCCTGATGTGCGACTGACAGCCAGACTACGGAGATTCAAATTAGGATCAAGGTCTCTCGTTTAACATCATTTCTCTCACAATAATCTCTGTCTGGTATTTTCTATTTCACTCTTTTCCCGCGTATTCCCCTCTGAAAAGCAGACGTCATAGACTAAAACGAAACAAATCAAGAGAATAAAATCCTGAGGTCTCTTGTTCATTAAGCATATTTCATTTTTTTTCTGAGGTATTTTTGCCATTTTCTTTCTTGTTTCATTATGTTTTCAAGATTGGTAGTTCAAGTTTTAAAGATGTGTATTATTGACATGAATTCGCGCCTTGTATACTTCTTGTCTAATTCTCTTTTCATCTGTTCTGTCCTTTTTTTTCAGAAACGAGGGATAGCAAATGGTGACTACATGGTGTCGCATTGGGGTGTTTGGGGACCGTGGTCTACCTGCTCAAGAACGTGTGGGGGCGGTGTTGCTGAACAGAGCAGACACTGCCTTCGAAGGCGGATGGGATCGATGTAAGTCTACACCTCAAGTGTTAAATAGTGTTCACAGCTCTGTCCACGGTGTAGTTAGTGTGTCTATTTATTTGAGTTTATCTGTTCGTGTGTTTATGTGTTTGTTCATCTGCCTGTCTGCATCTCAATATCTCCTTCAGATTATTTTTTTGTAATGCTTTTGATTTTTTATTGTTTCTTTTTACTAGTCCAGAGAATCAGAAATCATTTTCCATAATTACCAAGTGATTCACTTTATAGATTAACTTTATTCTACACATGTCATCTTCCTGCCCCTGTCCATCTGTTTCGCAGTCTTCAGCATTTTTTTTATTTTTTTATTTTTTTGAGGCTGGAGTTACGGTTGGAATTGCGTGTCCAAACGTCTTCCCAAACATACATGAGGATTTTATGCATGAAGAAAGATTAGTGAACGTTTGAAGAAAATCTGCCAATGCCTTTAAAAGTTATTGGTATTAGACGTCTAAAATAATTTGCGATGCCACATTTGTAGGACGAAAAAAAATGAGGAAATATCACGAATCATCACAAAATATATTCCATCAAAGTTTTACTGAGATATTATGTGAACTCACAAATTATCATCCATGAGATTTTTTTTTCTAAGGACATCAACAGAGGATTTGAGCGCAGAACTCGTCTGAATAGCATGGACAATTATTTATGACTTAACATAATATCTCAGTAAAAGACCGATGGGAAATATTTTTGTCCTGATAACAAAGATTTATGGAATTCTCTTAATACTTTCTTAGTCTATCTGTCTATTTTATTGTGACATTACAAATTGCCATAAAGTTCGTATCTACAGAGGGCGCCACGTGCAGTCAACCAAAGCATCTAAAATTCATGAATATTGAACGGATTTTTTGATATGCTAAAACTGTAGCTGAGTGTTTCACGAATCGCTGCATTCCCCGAATAAACAAAATGATTACAGTGTATGTTCAGGGGACACCCCACTTCAACATGTCTGCACGATCAATCATAAATAGACATTTATTGTCTGTTCGCACACTTGAGACAAGAAGTAATATGCTAGTCTATTTCACTTCCCCATGAACGATCTGGGGCTTAATGTTCTTTATTATCATTCAAACGTTTGTGCGTGTGTGTTGTCATGGCTCGCACGATGAATAGGATACGCTGATTAACTGACCTCACTGATCAACTCGATGACCGTGGTGATACATATGCCAGATAATATTTACACAATGAACAAGGTCATTTTTCCGACGGTCCCATTGCGTCATCAACGTAACAATTCGTTAAAACTTTGGCAGGTAATCACCGACAGGCAAATTAAACTCAAGGGATTAACGTATCACAGGAATCACGCGAATGGATCGTAATATCATTAAAATATATGAGACAACCTTGAGAAACTATTGTGTCCCCCGTTGTTGTGTTGGCAAGACAACAAAATTTATACCCAAATTTCCGTCATGTTGTTATAAAAAATCGGTCAGTGTCTGAACGAAAAATGGAAGGCAGGTACACTCTTGATAGCCTCAAGGGCAGCCATGGCATCACCGGTGTCACCGCCGACTCCTTCAGTTGCTGCTGGCTGCCCAGGCAACGTGCCACTGCGCTATCATTGCTCTCGCGCTTCATGTTTGACACAAGCTCGTTCTAATAATTGGTTACATTTTCGTCGATTGAAATTCTTCCGCGTGCTTGAGAAACATAGAAGTAGCAATTGAATATGATCTTCATTCCTGTATGTGATTTTCCCGAGAAAGCGTGAAGGTACCGAGTTTTTGAAATACGGCAAGCTTGGTCTTGTTATACATCATACTACCATACTATATGTCAAGCAGTTATTATATCAATTCGGTTTCCGCATAACGCAAGTTGATGCCACTTTGCGTGTGTGACAATTAATCAATGGTTAGCAAAACTATCTGAAAAATATTAGGTTACAAAATTTTGTTATTTTGATTGTTGTACGAACTGAATGAATGACAATGCAAATATCGGGGCTTGATTTTGCCCATATACCGCAGCCAGAGGGTTGAGTGGAAATTTGAGCTTTTGGTGAACAGATACCATGATTCCAACACCAAATCACATCCAAATCCCAGAGCATGGAGTTTACCAAGACTATAATAGATAGATGGAAATTATCTCTCCTACTTGCTGTCAGCAAACACACATTATGTGAATGAGATTTGATGAGTGTCAGTATGCAGTATAAAAGGGTAAAAGACGAGGGGAAAGGGGAGGGAAAGGGGGTAGGGGCACTGGCGTAGCCAGGGGGGGGGGGGGGGCGATGGGGGCGGTCGCCCCCCCTAAGATTTGGACCGGGGATTTGGGAGGCGGAAAAAAATGCGTGTATACTGTATGCATGCACATACATTTCATTCAAAGTGTGCACCAGATCGTTGAATTTCAATTCAAAATATGCAAAATCTCTCGTGCTTGGGAGGGGGTATCCCCCTCCCAAACCCTCCCCCTCTGTGCCTCTTTCCCTAGCTAAGTACACTTTTTAGATTTACAAAAAATTCTGAATAATTCTGAGTGCACAAGACTTATCACTTATATTCCGAAAACTGAAGGTTCCCTCATGTATAAGGGGAATTTCCCCTTTTAATCGACCCTTTCCTCCCTCAGCCCCCCCCCCCCCAATCAGGTGTTTTCTTTTTTTTTTGTGGTGATTTCCCAAATGTTGATTCCATCAAATATGCGTATACGAGATATCTCAATTTCAACCTTAAAAAGATAAAAGCTCCATGGGAAGGGAAGGGTGGAGTTAACACTCGCCCACGCCTTCTCCTGTGGCTATACCCAGATCGCTTTATTTCAATTCTAAAAACGCAAAAGCTCCGCGAGCGGGAAGAGGAATCCCCCTTCCCCTAAGCTCTACCTCACTAGACTTTATACATACGCACAGATGGTGCACATTCGGAATAAGAGCTAAATTCCGTGATTTTAACACTTCGATGAAAAAGTATCGCACCAAAAATTTGCACCAGATCGCTGAATTTCAGGTCTGAAAACGCAAAATCACCTTCGTGTGGGAGGGGATATGCCCCTATCTACACCCTCGTGTGCATGCTTTTTCTGTTTGATTGCTGAACAGACAGCGTTCATGATACTCAGTGTAAGAATTAGTACAAGAAGACTAGTGTATTCATATTATACCATTTTATAGGCAAATTGTTCAATAATAATCTACACTAAAATATACTGCAACCTTAAACAAGTAGGACTGTTTCAACTCGTTAAAACACGCAAAAACATGCATCAAATTGCACCATTTGCAACATCAAAATGCAAAAAGTTCTCACCGTGGGAGGGGGGACACCCCCCTCCCACACCCTCCCCTACCCCCTCGCTCGCTCCGCTCGCTCGGGTTTAGTCGCGTTCATGATATTCAGTGAAAAGAATTGATACAAGAAGTGTATCTAAATTATACCATTTTATAGGCAAATTGTTCAATAATAATCTACACTAAAATATACTGCAACCTTAAACAAGTGGGACTGTTTCAACTCGTTAAAACACGCAAAAACATGCATCAAATTGCACCATTTGCAACATCAAAATGCAAAAAGTTCTCACCGTGGGAGGGGGGACACCCCCTCCCACACCCTCCCCTACCCCCTCGCTCGCTCCGCTTGCTTGGGTTTAGTCGCGTTCATGATATTCAGTGAAAAGAATTGATACAAGAAGTGTATCTAAAATTATACCATTTTATAGGCAAATTGTTCAATAATAATCTACACTAAAATATACTGCTACCTTAAACAAGTGGGACTGTTTCAACTCGTTAAAACACGCAAAAACATGCATCAAATTGCACCATTTGCAACATCAAAATGCAAAAAGTTCTCACCGTGGGAGGGGGGACACCCCCCTCCCACACCCTCCCCTACTCCCTCGCTCGGGTTCAGTCGTGTTCATGATATTCAATGAAAAGAATTGATACAAGAAGTGTATTTGAATTATACCATTTTATAGGCAAATTGTTCAATAATAATCTACACTAAAATATACTGCTACCTTAAACAAGTGGGACTGTTTCACGTCGATAAAACGCGCAAAAACATGCATCAAATTGCACCATTTGCAACATCAAAATGCAAAAAGTTCCTACCGTGGGAGGGGGGACACCCCCCTCCCACACCCTCCCCTCCCCCCTCGCTCGCTCCGCTCGCTCGGGTTCAGTCGTGTTCATGATATTCAATGAAAAGAATTGATACAAGAAGTGTATTTGAATTATACCATTTTATAGGCAAATTGTTCAATAATTACATCAAAATAAACTGCTACCATAAACAAGTGGGACTGTTTCACGTCGATAAAACGCGCAAAATCATGCATCAAACTGCACCATTTGCAACATCAAAATGCAAAAAGTTCTTACTGTGGGAGGGGGGGACACCCCCCTCCCACACCCTCCCCTACCCCCTCGCTCGCTCCGCTCGCTCGGGTTCAGTCGCGTTCATGATATTCAGTAAAAAGAATTAATATAAGAAGTGAATCTAAAATATATACCATTTTATAGGCAAATTGTTCAATAATAATCTACATCAAAATGAACTGCCACCATAAACAAGTGGGACTGTTTCACGTCGATAAAACGCGCAAAAACATACATCAAATTGCACCATTTACAACATCCAAATGCAAAAAGTTCTTACCGTGGGAGGGGGGACACCCCCCTCCCACACCCTCCCCCCCCCCCCCCCCCCTCGCTCGCTCCGCTCGCTCGGGCTCGGTCGCTTCGCTCCCTCGCAGACTAACCGCCCCCCCTAAGATGAAATCCTGGCTACGCCGTTGGGTAGGGGTAGCACCCGTAGGGGTAGGGAGTAGGGCGGTGGGGAGAGTAAATGAAGAAGAGACAGGTGTGGAGAGGATCAAGCGAGGCTGGTAGAAGGGAGACGAGGTAGACGACTTCACACTGGGTGTCTCCATGTGAAACACCTGTGCTACGAATCCAACATAATGGGCCTAATGAGTGCAAATTTTGGAGAAATTAACGCGGCGACACATCCAATACAAGGGAGAATGCGCTCTTTCTAGCGGGAAGGGTAGAAGAGGGAGGGAGGGGAGGGGGTTCGGGAAGGGGGAGTTGAGAGCTCGAGAGGCCTGATCGCTCGAGGGTCAGTGCCCTTTATGCGAACGTCTCGTCTCAAAACATGCTCGACTGGACGGACGGCTGCCTCGTTGATATGCGTGACATGTGCCACTCCTCCGCGGCTAAGGGACCACTGAATCCAACCAGCGCACCGAGTGTTATCATGCTTTCAAACAAAATTACTCTAATTTTTTTTTTTTCGAGATGAAAGTGTAATTCAAATACGTGAACACCGCAGTGTACGTTTGTAGAAACTTATTATGTCAAACAACACAAGTAGTACGGCAATTTTGTTTGTTAGTTTGCTTTTATGAATTTCAGTCTACATTCTAGGTCAAGTCCTCAAAACTCTGTAGACCAATGCTGTAAACCTCATATTATATATATAGAGATGATTTTTTAAAGGTCGTCTTATGTTCATTTGTCAATCATCAACTGCAGATGAAATTTTGTTGAAATGGCCGCCTCGGCAAAAGAGAGAATAATGCATTAGATATAATCCCTTTAAGAAATATTCCAGATTTTTGCGAGCCAGGGTAATTGATGAAAGTAATTATTACTTTACCACATGAATAGTAGGGAGTTGTTGACATATCGAGAGTATAAATTCCTTGTTATGAGGTATAGATTTCAATAGTGTAATTGACGCAGACAAGATGTCTCCGAATCGCAAATTTAGCAGACGTTATGGAACAGAACCCGACCGCTTTCCCGCATCGGAAACAGGGCTTGGGTTGCTAGGCAACTCGCGGCAAAATTTTCTTTCGGGATTATGGCAACACTATTAGATATCGTGTAGGCCCTATAACTGTATACCTGAAGGTGATGTGTCAGGCCTCTGATATTGTTGTTGTAGAATGCTGAAGGACTACACTGTCGATGCTCAAAAAAATATTTCAAAAAAATACTCGAGAAGTATACATTCCTGCAAAGAACATTTCCCTGAAATAATGATCTTTTTTTTTAGGGGGGATGGCCTTGGAAGGAGATAATGCGATGTCGTTAATCGAGAAGTTGGGAAAAGATAATTTAGCCTTTTTTATGATGATATAGCAACCGGTTATGAAAACACAGTTTGTTTGTTTTTTTATAGTTTCGTATACTGGTTTGGAGAGATTCCGAACAGGTGATTTGTCTAAGACTGAAATCGGGTCATTCGGAACTAAGACGACATTGTTTCGACTCGGGAGGAAAAATTGGAGAAAGGGTCGCAACGGAACGACCGTTACGACTCCCGAGATGAACTTCATCATGAATTTAATCTCTCCACTTCCCCCATCTTCTCCCCTGTCTCCTTTATGGCTTGAGGCGACGTCTTTTCATAATGCGGACCACAGGTACAAAAGTCGGGTTTATGTGAGTCACCCGCTTCCTTCCCCCTACTCTTCATCCTAATAATCTCCGAAGTGCACGAGACCCATGCAGATTAATTATCCCAAGACCCCCTTCTTCATCTTCCTTTCTTTCCTTTATACTTTTTTTTCCCCTGAAATTCATGTTCACATGTTGTATCCTTCCGCATCTGAATCACGACACGACATCAGTTAAGACGTTTACTCACTGTCGCCTGAACAGAGTTCCGTATCACATGCCGCAGCCTAGCTCCGAGCTGTGGTATAATTATTCCAAGAGATTGTATACATGGGCCATCAGGATCCAGTAAGCAATGACTCCGTGGTAAATTAAAGTGTTGCTAGTCTGAAATTACTGCCAAAAGTGACTGATGTAATGATTATGTTTGTATCAACTATCATATCGTCGGCCCTATGCCAAAAGGGCCTTAAACCACTTCCACTGTTATGCCACAGACTTTGTACACTATAAGTATATAGTGCCCCTTTGGCACTTCAGTGGAAGTTCTTTAGGCCCTTTTGGCATAAGGCCGACGATACTGGAGGGTTATGGAGATGATGACGTTATCACCTTTCTGCTTTGCGCATGCGCTTGTGACCAATGCCACTGTTTTGTTATGTGAAACGTGTAGTTCCATGATTTTTTATTGTCATTTCCAATGTAAGAATATAGAAATAAACGATTTTTCATCATTCTCTTTGTTCAAACTGACTGTCTTTATTACAGTTGAAAAAAAAAAATCGAGTAGAATTTCCTTCCGGCATAAAACGACATTTTATTTCGAATTTACTTGTGTCTAATTATCCTCCCGATTTTTTTTTTTTCAGCCTTGAACAGCCTCTTTACTCGTTAATAGGGTGTGGGCGTTTGTGTGGGTGTTTGTTTGTTTGTTTGCATGCTTATTTGTATGTCTGTCTGTGTGTTTGATCGTATGTATTTCTCTGTAAGTGTTTACAACACCTATATCATCACTCTAATGTTACTTTACCCTGGTGAACAAGGTGTCTTAGATCACCAACGTTTATTTCCCACGCGTGATGACCCTCTCACGACGTCTCATGTCAGGAAAAGGCATGTCGGTCGTGTCGGTATCATGAGCCAAGTCCTCTCCCACGGCAGCCCCAGAGAACAAATAAAAACAAGATTTGGAGAAATTGAAGGGAGAGCGAAGGCACGAATTGCCATGAATACGTGACAAAATAGAATACTTTGTCTTCTCCTTCTTTTAGCTATTGCTATATTGTTCTTCTCTCTTTGTTTTCGTTTCTTTTTTCCTCTTCTTCCCCTTCCTTATACATTCTCTCGTACTTCTTCAGAGAATTCATGGAAGATAATCATTGTGTGCTATGGATAATGTATAATTCGACGCCCATATTTTTGATTGTTTGTTTATTTGTTTCTTTCTTTGTTTGCTTGCTTTTGTAGGGTGCTGACGGGTGCCAATCAGTGCGTCGGGTTATACAAACAGTACAAATTGTGCAATACAAAGGTAAGAGAAAGATTTAACAAAACTTTTTTTTGTCAAAAGAATGTTCTGTCAAATGAAATAATTACGTATCGAGTGTGTGCCCTTTATAATTTCTAATTTCGAGAGATTTAAAAGCCCTTTCTTGAAGTGGGATGTATTTAAGGAATCTTCCAGTCATTTCTAGAAATAAAACAATCTAATTTACTCCAAGACTACAACTTCGATAAATCCTAGTTTGATTTTAGAGGGTTGTGGTTTTTAGCTCACCTGAGCCGAAGGCTCAAGTGAGCTATTGCGATCGCTCTTCGTCCGGCGTCCGGCGTCCGTCGTCCGTCGTCCGTCGTGCGTAAACTTTTTACATTTTCATCTTCTTCTTGAGAACCCCTTGACCTATTTTCACCAAACTTGGCAGGTAGCATCCCTAGGAGGATAGGATCTCAATTTGTTCAAGTGGGAACCATGCCCCACCTGGGGGGGGGGGGGGGGGCCCCAGAGGGGCCCAAACCCCCCAAAATTAAGGAATCTTAAAAAATCTTCTTCTCTAGAATCAGAAGTGGTAGAGCTAATTTAATACTATAAATTAGTACACTGATGACTGTAGTTTCAAGTTTGTTCATGGCGGAATCAGGAGTGCCCCCCTTGGGACCCAGGGGAGGGGGGTGGTGAGGGGTCCTAATGGGGCCCAAATTGTACATGTTCATCTTTTTCTTGAAAATGCCATGATGAATTTTCACCAAACTTGGCAGGTAGCATCTCTAGGGGGAGAGAATCTCATTCCAATCAAATGGGCACCGTGCCGCACCTGGGGGGGGGGGGGGGGGCAGGGACCTAAATTTAGGGCCCAAAATTGTAAATTTTCATCTTTTTCTTGAAAACCCTACAATGCATTTTCATCAAAGTTGGCAGGTAGCATCCCTAGGGGGAAAGAATCTAATTTCCATCAAGTGGGCACCATGCCCAACCTGGGGGCCCCAGGGGGCCTAAATTGGGCCCAAAATTGTAAATTTTCATCTTTTTCTTGAGAACCACATGATGAATTTTCACCAAACTTGGCAGGTAGCATCCCTTGGGGGACAGAATCTCAATTCCATCAAATGGGCACCATACCCCACCTGGGGGGGGGGGGGGGGGGCAGGGGTCCCCCCCCCCCTCTCTTGGGACCCAAGGAAGTGGGGTGGGATGGGTCCAAATGGTAATGTAAATTATACATGCTCATAATCATTGGAAACCCCTTGATGAATATTCACCAAACTCGACAGTTAGCATGCCAGCTCTCAAAGCTACCCTCCACCACAAGTTTCCAATGTTCTCAGGTAAGAGTCTGCAAGAATGCATGGAATGTGAACTTGTGTTACTCAGGTGAGCGCGAGACCCCCGGGTCTCTCTTTTTTTTTTTTCTTTGAAAACAGTTTTATTTCAGTTGCCACTGGTTCATTATCTTTTGAGAGAGGTGCGAAACCTGAACTAATTTCGTTAATTTCATATCTTTGGTTTATTATTGATTATCCAAGTTAATCGCCAAGTGTTCTCGTCTTAAAGTATTAAACAGTGTAATACATTTTGATCAACCTTGCCTCCAGTTATGTTTTTATGACAGTCGATAACCATCTCAAGTCTCAATCATGCATGGTAGATTTGATTTCTGATATCTTCCGCAAGAAAGATGCTGTTCTTAGGCCTAAATACTTGCGGTCTCTCATGATTTCATTTTAATGTTGCCGTAACTTGTTAACTGCGTGTTATCGCCGTAGGCCAGCCAGTTTCATTCTTATTCCGAGGATGTCATATACACCATGTAGTATAGTTGATTGTGGTCGTATTTATAGAAAAAAATCAAATTGCTTGTGGACAAGAAAGAAAAGGGAGAAAATGATAATGTGTTAATGGGGCGCGTAATTGGACCGACGTGCTCTTTTTATTTTACAGTCGTGTCCGCCCGGGAGTATCGATTTTAGGGCGGAGCAGTGTGAGAAGTTCAACCAAGAGACTTTCATGGGGAAACAGTACCAGTGGGAACCCTTCATCAAAGGTATGTGTTGGTAACCATAGTAACGGAGTGGAAGATGGGAGAAGTGAAACAAAATCAACAGCAACAAGTCGAAGACAAGGATTAATACTAAATAATACTTCGGTCTTCAGCGGTCTAGTGACCAATGAAAGGGATTCATTTCTGCATCCTTCAATTTTAAATACATGTATACACTGCAAAAAGTCCGGTGTTAAATAGTGAACACCGAGCTGGTGTTAAATTTTCGGTGCTCATTTATGGTGTTAAATTAACACCTCCGGGTGTCATTTCCAAATTTTAAAAGTTCTGTTTTTTGAAGAGTTTCTTAGTAACTGCACTTCTTGTTGATTTTTAATTTAAACAAGACGATCAAGAATTTTACATTAAAATACTAGATTTTTGAACAAATGTGAAAATAAATTTACACCAAAGTAACACCAGCTGGTGTGGTCTCTTATTGAAGCTGGACGGGTGTTAAACCATTAATAAATATCAAATCAACACCATGCAGGGGCGTCACCAGCTTTTTTTCAAGGGGGGTGCGTTTTGACAGTAAATTTAAACTGTGAGATTTTTTTTAAAATTGATTTATTGGCTCCTGTGTCATCATGTACATTTACACATACTCTATAATATATTGTACATAAACATGTGATTGTATGTACATACACGAATCTTTCGCTATGAAGGACTATACGGGGGTACATTATGTGACGGTGTGAGATCCTCGGCGATGATCCATTCCGCTCCTTCAGTGCGGAGGGTGTGGGAGGGGGATACCCCCTCCCACGATAGGAACTTTTTGTAAAAACAAGAGTGTAAAAGTCGCGTTTACAGAGCATAGTGAAAATAAAAATACTATGAAGGACTATTACGGAGGTATATGTGACGGTGTGAGATCCTCGGCGAGGGAGCGAAGCAACCGAGCGGGAGAGGGTGTAGGAGGGGGATACCCCTCCCACGGAGGGACTTTTTGTAAAAAGAAAAAAAAAAAGGTTGCATAGCAATTGAATGCGAGCGAGCGGAGCGAGCGAGCTTGAAAATTGTGATACAATGTATTTTACAATCCCAAACTGCGGTTTGTAGCTATATGTTTTCGCTTTGGAAATGAAGGGGGCGCACCGGGCGCAACTGCTGGCAATTACTGGCAGCAACATCAGGAGCATGGCACAACGATTAAATGCGAGCGAGCAAGCGAGCGAGCTCGAAAATTTTGGCATTTCACAGTTTTAAAAATGCAGTTTTTAGCTACATTTTTTCGCTTTGAAAATTTAAGTGGGGGGGGGGGGGGGGGGGGCGCACCGGGCGCAACTGTTGGCAATTACTGGCAGTAACATCAGGAGAATGGCAAAGCGATTAAATGCGAGCGAGCTTGAAAATGTTGACATTTTACATTAAAAAAAAAATAATTACCGTCTGTAGCTATAATTTTTTCGCCGTGGAAATTAAGCAGGGCGCATCGGGCGCAACTGCTGGCAATTACTGGCAACAACATCAGGAGAATGGGATAACGATTCAAATGCGAGCGAGCAGAACGAGTGAGCTTGAAAATTTTGACACAGTCAAAAAACTGCCGTTTATAGCTATATTTTTTCGTTTTCGAAATTAAAGGGGGTGGCGCACCGGGCACAACTGCTGGCAATTACTGGCAGCAACATCAGGAGAATGGCATAACGATTATATCGTCTGTATCACTTCAGTCAATCAATTTTCCATGCAACGTTTTTGTTACCCCAAAGTTCCGCAATTATGTTGGTTTTTTCAATTTACTTTGTTTTGATTATGCAACCTTATTCTATGTTACCAAAGAAAGTGAAATGTTTATGTTCTTTTCGAAAAATGAAATAAAGTTTGAATTGAATTGATTAAAATGCGAGCGAGCGGAGCGAGCGAGCTTGAAAATTTTGACATCTTACAGTCTAAAAACTGCCGTTTGTAGCTATTCCTTTTCGCTTTCGAAATTAAAGGGGGTGGCGCACCGGGCACAACTGCTGGCAATTACTGGCAGCAACATCAGGAGAATGGCATAACAATTATATCGTCTGTATCACTTCAGTCAATCAATTTTCCTTACAACGTTTTTGTTACCCCAAATTTCCGCAATTATGTTGGTTTTTTTTTCAATTTACTTTGTTTTGATTATGCAACCTTATTCTATATGTTACCAAAGAAAGTGAAATGTTTATGTTCTTTTCGAAAAATGAAATAAAGTTTGAATTGAATTGAATTGATTAAAATGCGAGCGAGCGGAGCGAGCGAGCTTGAAAATTTTGACATCTTACAGTCTAAAAACTGCCGTTTGTAGCTGTTCCTTTTCGCTTTGGAAATCATTAAGGAGGGGTGGCGCACCGGGCGCAACTGCTGGCAATTGATTGAATACTGGCAGCAACATCAGGAGAATGGCATAGCGTTAAAATACGAGCGAGCGGAGCGAGCGAGCGTGAAAATTTTGACATTTTACAGTCCAAAAACTGCCGTTTGTAGCTATGTTTTTTTTTTTCGCTTTGGAAATTAAGGGGGGGGGGGGTGCGCCACTGGTAGTCAAGGATGTCGGTTTATGTTCATGATTGGGGGAGGTATGACCAGCGAGGGGGCGTCGAAGTGACCAAGCGGGGGAAGGATGTCCAAAATCTGCACTTTAGAGCATCCCCTAATTGTTTGTGTTTGTGTGTGTGTGTTTTATACATGGAAAAGTTGGGAAATAGCCCAGGTCAAGTCTTATTATTGGCAATGCAAGGCATTTTTATATAGACTATAGTATGTAAAGCAACACTCAGTGACTGATCTAGCTTTGATATAACAAAGTGTGAGGTACAGAGGTGTACATTCTACATCACATTGCGCAACATTGCAGCGACTCTTTGCCGTTCGGATGTTCTGAGTACACTGCTCCATCCTGCTTATCATTCAGAATGACAACCAGGAATCACGCTGAATCACAATCTTTTTTCGGCTCCGAGCTTTTTGAACATTCTTTCACGCTATTTATGCCTTTTTAATTATGGTTAAAAGAAATCTTAGAGGAAAAAAAAATGAATTTCTTGCTCACCCTTTTATGTCAATTTCAAAAGCAGTTTACCAACCCTTGAATTACCATTTTGATTTTTTTTTTTAAAACCAGCGGATGGGGGCGGGTGGGGGGGGGGGGGGTACGTGCCCCCCCCCCCCCCCCCCCAGTTACGCCACTGATTGGAGACCTATAGCGGGGGAGGGTGTAGGCGGGTTATCTCCCTCCCATGCGACGGAGCTTGTGTATATTCTGAACTGATAATCCGTTGCACAATGAATGAAATATACCTTACGTATACAGTACGGGCGATAGATAGTAAACACGTGATGTATGTATAGCATCAGTGCTGCCAGAGCCGGGGTGCGATTGTTTTGTTTTTTGTATTTGTCTTTGTTTTGTTTTGTTTTTTGTTTTTTTTCCTCCTGGTGCAAAATAAAAAAAAAATAAGAAGAAAAATTAAAAAAAAGAACAATTATTTAGCGTCCGGCGTTGAAGTCGCTTGTTTTTTTTTTTTTTTTTTTTTTTTTTTTTAGGTTCTGAAGGGGGGTGCGTTCGCACCCAGCGCACCCCCCCTGGTGACGCCCATGCCATGTGGTGTCATTTTTGAATTAACACCAGTACAGTGTCAAAATAACACCAGGTACAGTGTCAAATTAACACCACGAAGTGTCAAGTGAACACTATTCAACACCATCACAGTGCATTTTTAACACCTGTGGGTGTGGTCCTTTATTGAAGTTTGATCGGTGTTAGATTTAACACCCGTGGTGTTAAATCTAACACCGATGTTTTTACAGTGTAAGATAATTTAAATGACACTTAACGTATGACATACAACATTTACACAATTCAGTATAGTACAACCATATCAGCATTGATATCTAGCAAGATGTCTTGTGGAATGCAGGGGCGAATCCAGTTGAGGCGCACGCGCTACGCCCGCCCCCCCCCCCCCCCGTTTTTTTCTTTATATTTCTTTTGTTTTAAAAGGGGCGTGTGCCCGGTGCGCCCTCTCCTGGATTCGCCACTGGAATGTAACAACATAAAATTGTGAGGATGCTAAATAGCCTAATCTGCTCGACCTCATATCATTTACACATAGATGCCAAGTTCAAAAATTTTGTATGAGTGAGATTTTCATGACTCAGCATCTCAGCGCGCACGCATGTGCGTGAGCGAGGGAGCGAAGCGACTGAACGAGGGGAGGTTGTCGGAGGGGGGTGTCCGCCCTCCCACGGTTGCGAGCTTTTTCAATTTTTAGCTCTTAAATGGTGCGAGCTGACCCAGTGCATACTTAAGTGACTACTTTTTTACTTATTTTGAAAGACAAAAGGGAAATATGCCTTCAATTGCAACTCTCACTTTAATTCCTTAAGCTATGCTCCCGATGCGTGAGAAAAATGCGTGCCATGCGTGAGATCGTGAGACAGACCCTAAATGCTTGATTCTCACTCACAATGCGTGAGACTTGGTAGCTCTGTTTACACCCCATCATGCAACTGTATCAGTTCGGATTGTATACTAGTATATAGTAGGCGCGTATTTAGTAGCTATGAAATTATTCCTCTTCATCACTCGCACTGTCGTTTTTTCCCCAAACTCCACACGCGATTACAGTATCGAGGTTTTTCTCTGGTGATACAGAATCAAGGTGAGATTCCAGTATCGAACATGTGTAAGCAGTGATTCATTAATTCACACAGACAAATAGCGGGATGTCGATCGCAATTCAAATACCGATATTTTTTTTTTAAACATACAGAAATGATAGTTTCATCAAGCATGATGGCAATGCAATATTGATTTGGCGTCATTAAAGTGGATCTTCGATATTGTAATTTGATTCTGCCATTAATATTTGGCATTATGTTCGAATGACCCGCCGGAAAGGAGGTCCAGTGTGCTTTTTAACAACACGTGATCTCGAGCGGCCAGTCGCTACTACACCTGCCGTTTGCAACGCGATCAGTCTTGGAAATATTTTATGTCAGAGAACCTTCCCTTATTTACAAAAAAAAAGTGCAATTTCTTTTTCTACTTCTTTCTGCTATTTTTTTTTTTTTTTTTGGGGGGGGGGGGGTCATAAAGTACAGTCATAGTGGCATGGGAACATTGGTCTTGTCAAAGCTGAATCATTCCCAGATATTATCTTTAAATCTATAAGCTGGTACATTTTTTTTGGACACATATTCTCGTGAAAACTCGTAAGTTTGGTAGACAAGACGGAACGGCACTGCAGACGTTATGATGGTGAGTCAACTTGCAGCCAGGTAATCCTCTTTTCCTCTCGTTTCCCCGCCCCTTTCCCCTACACTTGGTTTTCATCTTTCTCACTCAGTAACACTGTTTTTCTCGAGATCTTTTAGCGCTTTCCAGGCTCGCCATTACTGCCAATGACCTCTAGGTTATCAAACTCACGCCAGTCATGGCGTTTCGCTCACGATGTGGTTCAGGTAGCCATCTTGCCCGAGTAGACAACATCATAATGTGATTTAATAATGTCCCCAATGTGTCCCTTCTACTGATTTTTATGTGTGTAAATGCAGCTGGTTAGTATTGCAAAGACATGAGCGAGCAAGCGCCAAGGGTACAAATAGATGGCTAGAGAAACTTTTGTACCATGTAGATTTCCTGTCACTGTCAGTGTCTGTCAGTGTTTTTGTGTGTGATACCTCCTTGCCCGTACTGTACCCTTCATTCCTCGGGGAAGTACTAGTATTCCAGCAAAGCTGCAACTTGAAAGCAGACAAGTGCCAAATTCTGACCAGCCGTATACCTATTTATGCACCTGTGTATGTGCGTGGGGGTGGGTTGAGGGAGGAGGGGAGGGGAGCCATAAGGAATAAAGTTTGTCACTCAAGATGACAAGAATTCCCAGCAGGGTTTGAACCGTAGACCTTGCCATTGAATGCAGACAGTGCCCAAACCACCTGACCATTGTCACAACCTCTGGTGGGCTAAAAATGTTCATTCAGTGAGTGTATTTCTACACATAGACCCAGACGTACAGTGTTCATTGAGTAAATTAGAAGGAAATCCACAAGCCTTCTGACTCAAATCATGTGTGTGGTGAAACTCGGGTGCTTTCCCTGCAATAAATCCCATATGTGGTGTAAAACCACTTGGGAGTAAAACATGAAAAGAAAAGAAAAGGAGATTTTTTTTTTTCATTTTTTCACATCATTATCTCAACTGCACACTCATACATTCACCAGCACAACCACATGAACAAGGAAGCATCATCATAATAATTGTTACTTTATGTTACTCTTGACAAAGATCACTTTGATATGAAAAAGACTATTGCCATAAATACTTTGTGTCTCCTCGTACAAGTATATAATATTATTTACTTTTTTCATATTACATTGAATTCAATTCAGTTCAGTTCAATTCAATTCAATTCAATTAATTCAGCACAGAAAAATAAAATACATTATGTTGATGTATGTACAGTACCGATATTATATCTAGTGGGGCCTACTGCATTTGGAAAAACATACAGAGTTAATAGGCTTCTCTCTTCCAGTTGTGTTTGATCTATGAATACTTTAATTAATTTATGGATTTCTCCATATGAGGTATATGCTTTATATTTTGTTATACTTTAAGATATTTTCTAGTAAGATCAGGTGATGAATGAAAGTAATATATGTGTAGCTTACTCTAAATCATGGATTTGTCATAACTGTTTCAGGGGAATTCAGGGGCGGATCCAGGAATTCAGTAAAGGGGTTGCGCCTTTGCAAAATTCAAGGGGGACGCACGCCCCCCATTTTTTCCTTTTTTTTTTCTTTTTTTAAAACCAAAAATAAAGAGGGGGCGCATGCCCGCGGTGCACCCCCTGTGGATCTGTCACTGCTATTTACTATTCACTTTTAGATTTGGATGTCAGAGGAGTTTGATGTCAACATTTCTTTTCTCATGTCTCAAATACTTGGTAGAGAACCATTTGAACTTTACATAGCTTGTCCTTATTTTTACACATGTGCTTGTATTTTCTTTTGTGTAGTTTTTAGTGGTATTTATGAAATAACTGAATGTTTTTGCTGAAGTGTTGTTGATACGGAAACAAATAGACATTGAAGTTCACATTGAAATATACACAGATTAGAACTTCATTAATTTGCCTAAGACTCCAACTCACTTTAATAAAACCACTAGTGGAAAAAAAAGAACAAAAGTCATTACACAAGAAAATCCACAAATTTGGCAATCAAATGATACCGAACATCATGAAAAACAATCATATTCTTGGCAGACAGTTTGCTGCCATAACAACAGGTACACATTGTAGATTCTTGTTTCTTCCGCTTTCAAGGTTACAGCGTGTCCTCCGTTTAATGGGAATTATTAAAAAAAACGGTAGAACCACATCGAGGTTAGTCGCTGTGTGAAACATGACAGAGGAAACGTGATCAAGGTTGTCTCCTGCTCTCTGAAATACTTGACCTCTGTGGATTGTTTGGTAATGATTTTTAGTAGTGGAGGAAAAAGGAAATTACATCACTTTTTCTGCTGTATGGATCATATGGTGCAACCATCCCAAATTAAAGTTGTTTCAAACATTTCTGTTATCTAAAGGAAATGTTTAGTAAGCCATCAAGTGGAAGTATAGCTGTCAGTGGCTGGGCTAAAAAGAGAAACTTTGCAATATCAGAAGTTGAAGGCAGGCAGGCAATTGAAAATTGTGTTCCAAGGTAGAAGTTGTTTATGAAATGCAATGCCAACTTTAGTGTCATATTATTTTGAGAGGTTGTCGGGGAAACAGTGATTGCATTAAACAAACTTCATCCAGGTCCCTGTTTACACCTGAGCTTATACTTAATTGGGCTACTCCTGAGCCACAGCTCAGCAAGCTTGATGTACTCTATACACCATGGAGTCCTACTCACTCTTTCAGGAAAATACCTGAACTTGTTCCCCCCTTAATTGATTAGGTAATTGTCGACTGTGTAAATTGACACCTGGACCAGGTACAATATATGCCACATTCTTTTTATATCCATACCATGATGTGATATATCAATATATCCTTTTAGCCTTGTATTAATGAGAGTTGCCTTTAGCAATCTTTGTCCAGAATAACATTCACCCTAAGCAGTGCCATACCAGGACAACTTTCTTTAGTCTAATTTGATTCATGAATAATTATTTTGACCTCTACAAATCTAATTCCATACTACTGGCTTCAGAGCATCTCCCCAGGTAATTTTATTTCTCCTGTGGTATCTTTTCTTGGTTGCTTAGCTACTTGCAAATGAGCAAGCATGAAAAAAAAAATCATCAAAAAAGTGGAGAATGGTGTCACTGGGGTTTAAAGGAATAAAAATGGTACTCTTGCCAGGATTTTAATAGATCATAAAGTACAATGTCAACAGAGAGATAGCTTGCTGTTATCTTTGAATCCATGAGCATCACAAGGTTGGATGACTCAAGCAAATGACCTTGGACAATAGATGTATAATGGAAATAGTTTACTAGATCAATGATGGGTAGAAAATTTAAACAACGAATAAGATCCTTGATTGATCCATTTTTCCCACGCCCAGTTATCCAAGGGGAAAAAAAAATGTTCATGTGACATCATACATAGTTTGGACCTGTCTCAACATTAGGAAATGGACTATGAAGGGGTTTAAATGGTTCCCAGGCAACTCTACTGCAAACATATACAGACACCAACACCACAATCATTATTACCGTCACCGTTAATTGCTGCTGCCAGCATTACCAACACTGCCACACCTGCCACCATTTCCACTACCACTGCCATCATCACCGTGACTACTACCACCACTACTTTCACTGTCACCACCACTACTATCACCGATACCACCATCACAAGCCCAACACCATCATTGCTACCACAATTACTACCACCTCCACAACTGACACCACTACTCTCACCATCACCACCATCACAAGCCCTACACCATCACCACCGTCACCACAATTACTACCACCTTCACCACTGCCACAACCTCTACCACCTCTGTTACCACCATGACCACCACAATCACCACTTCCTCTGCAACCACAGTCACTCTTCCCATCACTACCTCTACCAATATTACAATCATAGCAACAAACTTGCCAGCAAAAGTGCCAGAGCAACCATATTATTACATCTGGAAAGCAGCAGGTCAATAAGAGAATTGTTCATACGCACCTCACAAACACAGAGACTCCAACCCCAAGCACCTTCTGATCTGGAGATTCTCCCGCCCAAAACCCCTAAACGGGAGACTCCAACAAGTCCAAGTTGATATGTGCGAAGCACGAAGTTCCTAGGGTTCTAGATGTTCTCTGGTGCTATCTAAGGCTTATTTTTTTAACATATGAAAGAAATAAGTAAGAAATCCTTTCCACCGGGAGACACAGAGCCAGGGCGGGAGAAATCAAATCTCAAACGGGAGAACGGGAGAATGTGCAAAAATGGGCTTTCGGCAGGAGATCTCCCATCGAAAACGGGAGAGTTGGAGTCTCTGCAAACATATTCAAGGTATTTTTATGTATGCCTTCAGGTGTGGTCTGTTGGGGTTACCTGCAATTCTTTTGCAACATGATGTCCTCAGTTATGAATCCTGCTACAGGAGAAATATTACACATCGTAAGTGTATGACGCGTGATAAATTGATGATGTTGTATGTCAAATGGACATTTACAATGATATTTGGGGACAAATGTGTTCATTCAAGTATGTTCACTTGAGACTTCTGTTTGCAATTGCAGATATCCCATGTAAATAAAAAATGAGTTAGCAGTTCTGCTTTGCCCAAGAGAAACCTAAACTCCACGTGTTTGCCAAGATAATGAAGCTAGATCTGCTACATTAATACTAGGAGCTCAAAAACTCGAGAGAAATGTCTGTTTTGTAATGCAGAATGTTCGACCCCCATCCCCTTGTGATGTGTAGCAGAGTGGTGCTTTTCTTTAGTAGAACACAAATGATGTTCTTATTTCCTGTTTCACTCTGCAAGTTGGATTTCACAACTACATGTAGGTTTATTTCCAGTTTAAAAAAAAAAATGTTTATCAAATCTATATATGTGAAAGTAACCATGTCATAAAAAGGATATACAAGCTTTATACAGTATTAGATGTATATATTTTATTGGAATACAAGATCACAGGTCCTGGAACATTGTCCTTTTTACATCTGTTTGATATATAAGGAATGACAATGTCCCTTGATTTCATCATTCACTTTATGACTGTGTTTTCAAGTGGTATACCACTTAAATTTCCTCAGATGCATCCCTTGAAGTATAAATTGCAGAGTAACCAGAAGGATAATGTACCGTATAAGTGGTTATTTTCGCGAGGGTTTAATTTTCGCGAATTTCGTGAATCACAGTTGGATCGAGAATTTAACAGCACGCGAAAATGTCACCATACACTAGAGTAACAATGCATGCAAGATAGCGTTGGTGTCAAATCGCGAAAACAACATCTCGCGAAAATGTCTGTGACCTTCTAATTCGCGAAAATATCTGTACGTGAAAATAAAAGCTTATACAGTACTTCACATTGTAAATCAACTCCTGTTCATTTGTATCCATACTAGCTTCTGTTCCATGTGAGCTGAACTGCAGAGCAAAGGGAAACCGGTTTTACGCCAAGCTGGCTGAAAAAGTTGTGGATGGAACGCGGTGTGGGCTAACGCAGTCGGACGATGAGTTGTGCGTGGAAGGCATGTGTAAGGTAAGAAGACTTTCAGTCACGTTGCCGAGATTCCGTGAAAGTTTTTGAATCGGTGGTCTTCTAAAGGTGATGCCAACATGCATCTAGGAAGAATCCTGCTTCCTCCAAGCAGAGCAAGGAAGGAATGGTTGTTACATTACCTTGAGAACTGCTAAATGTATACAGAGAATACAATATTGTAAACATCATCCAAACGATCTCACTTTGTTGTCCTAACACTTCATTTTTCTTTTGATTTGATTTGATTTGATTGTTCCACATTTCAGACACAAGTAACATGATATAATCGATTGAACATAAAACTAGACATAGCGTCGTAATTCAAAAAGAAGACAAGAGAAAACAATTTATACAAACATGAAATGTGGAGGACCTTTTCTTCACAAATCAAGATCTTTATGATAATCTGCAAACATGAGCTCGCACACACACACACACACACACACACACAAACACATACCGCTTTGGTCTCCTTCGTGTTTTTATGCCTCCGCCACGAAGTGGTGCCGGAGGCATTATGTTTTCGGGTTGTCCGTCCGTCCGTCCGTCCGTCCGTCCGTCCGTCCGTCCGTCCTTCCGTCCGTCCGTAATGAATTTTGTGGACAGGGTAACTATCAAAACCTTTTGAGGTATCCTAATGAAACTTGGCATGTATGTGTATTAGGGGGTGAAGTTGTGCCTATCAACTTTTGGGTGCACATGCTCAAGGTCAAAGGTCAAAAGGTCAAGGTCAAATACGTAAAATTTCACTATTTCCACTATATCTATGCAATGCATAAAGATATTTTCTTGAAACTTAGTGTATACATGTATTACTCAATTAAAATTCTCTGGTGAAAGTTTGGGTCATGAGGTCAAAGGTCAAAGATCAAAAGGTCAAGTAAAAATATTAAAACTTCACCTTTTTTCTCTGTACCTTGGAAATTGTTCAAGGTATCTTCATGGAACATAGTATATATACATGTACTGACTGGCAGTGATTGTCTAGAAAATTTAAGGTTCATGGGGTCAAAGGTCAGGGGTCAAAGGTCAAGGGAAACACTTCAAAATTTTACTATTTCTGTCATGTTTATGCAATGCTGGCAGGATTATTTTTTTTTTTACACTTGGTGTATGCATGCATAATCTAATAGAGATTCTTTGGAAAAGTTTTTTTTTTCTTTAAATTTGTTTTTGCCTCAAAGGTCAAAAGGTATAAGATCAAGTGAAAGTGCTGAAATAAGCTTTTCCTTCATATCTCGGAAGTGGCTCAAGTTATCTTGAAACGTACTACATATTTATGCATGTTCTGCCTGACAGTGATTATTTTATGAATTCTAGGGTCAAAGGCCAGATGAAAATGGTAACAATTTACTATTCAATGCAGAAATTGCACTTTTTCTCCGTACCTTGAAAATAACTCAATGCATAAACATATGAATGGGTCAAAGTCAAGTTAAAGTCCTTAACTCCCAAATACATGCTCTCCTATTCATCCAATTAAACCTACTGTAGGTCAAGGAAGGTGAATATTTAACACATTTGTGACAAACTTGTCGTTTTAATATTTTGCCAATTTTGTGAAAATGTAATCACACATTGTCCACATGTACTATCTGGACCTATTAGGAGAATCATGCATAATGGCGGAGGCATACCAGTCGCCATAGCGACATTTCTAGTTGCAATCTATTATAGTGTTTATGTTTCTATTGTTCCTAACCCATGGTCATCCGTTAAAATCTCACAAAATTATTTATATAACCTCCTTGAACACTTCTAATGTCTTCTGAGCTCAACTTTCCCTGTAATTCTCATTTATCCATGTCACACATATGAATAAAGCATTTCAACGCACTAACACACATGTCAAGACGTATCAAGCATAGAATTCATATTTTACATTTCTTCACACAATCTGCAGACAATACAAAGACCTGGTTTGTGTTTGTGTGTGTCTGGTTTTTTTTTTTCAGTTTCTCATTTCACACATGAAAGGCGCTCACACAATTGAGCACTGTCCCATAATAGTGTGAGCCGCTTTTTCATTCCCTATGTGAATGTAGATTACAAGCTAAAGCATTTCAAAGCCCTGTAAATTTATCCATGAGATATGTGTCTCCATCAATTAAGTGCGTGTATGCGTTCAAATTGCTGTCACACACACAATAGAGGGTACAATGTATTTCTTGCAGCAACAAGGTTATTCAACAGGTTCAAAGCTTGCGAAAGTTGAAAGAGTGTGTAAGTGGGTGTGGGTGTGTGTGAGAAAGAGAGAGAGAGAGACAGAAGAGAGGAAAGGACTCAGACATTTTTACCTTCCCATCACTGCCAGGGTAGTGATTTGGCACAGTTGGTAGTGCGTCTGCCTCCAAATTTCACAGGACCCAGGTTCAATTCCCGTGTCTACCTGAGAAAATGTTGTGTGTAAGCATACCGTCCCGTCGAGTTAGAGGCAGAACACTCTGTCCCTTGGATAGGACGTAAAACTGAGGTCCCGTGTGTGAGAGAGTCATAACTCATGCACGTAAAAGATCCTGCTTCAATTCATCGCAAAGAGCAGGGTGCATAAGCCATCTTCTCAGATGGAAAAATGAACTAAAAAACAAACAAACAAACAAACAAACCTTACCTGCGCTCTCTTTCAAAAGAACAGAAAATCTATGTGATATCTGTTTAGACTAGAGTCTGCAAGAGCAGTTCTTTTATTTTTCTATGTAAAGATGGTAGCTAGAATAAGTTACAGTGCAAGTTAAATTACATTGCAAGCGATCCAGTGTGTGACTGCCATATGTAGCCTGTTTGCACATAATAGCACTGTAGGAGATTGTCCTTAAATGGTTTTAGTTGAGCCTTACTTAGCCTCCTTTTCCTCTTTAAGCAACTTTCATATCAGTTGAAACTATGAGATAAATTTTTGAAAATAAATATCTCATTTGGAGCTGTCTGGAACCACACAGTTTTTACTTTTTGAACACATTGTTCCTCTGGTAGCACTGTCATTTTTTCATTGACAGCATCATGTGGGTGTTCTACACATTTGAAGTGACTTAAATCTTGTGGTATATGCCTGAGGCACTAATAATGATCATTTTTTTTCACAAGTTTGAGCATCTTTCTGTCAGAGATTCCGACCGCAGTGCCGTGCAATTTGACGGCCATTACCTTCCATTCAACTTCTTCCAGCATAAGTTCTTGGTAGTAGCTATTGGAATGGCAATGATGAATTTCAACCTGATCTAATCTGTACCCAATCTCCATAATACTACACAAATCATGGTCATTTATAGAAAATCTGGAGCTGACTAGGCAGCTGTATTAACTCGTTGAGGACAAGTCCCCAGTATACTCGGGCAAGGGTCTGTGGAAAATGCATGTTGTAGCAAAATCAGCCTGTCCTCAACAGGTTAAAGTTACAAAGTACCATTAAATTTTCAAAGAGAGTAATGGACATTCCTTTCATTGTATTTGACTATAGAAATAAACAGAATATATTCTTCATTCATACTGTACCCCTCATCAGTAGATTTGATGATGCACCATTGAAATGCCACCAGCCTGAAAATGGGTAGATTGGTCTTATGATAGATTTGCGGGGAAAATACTCAATAGAAATACAAGTTTCATTGCTTGTAAAGTTAGAGCAATATGGTCTTCATTTCAAAGCAGACAGGCCGGTTTACTTAAAGCGACTAACAATGTATTTGTGAAAGATCTTGAAAAGCATTTTTTTTTCCAGTTGATTGATCACTTGATTATAAAATGTATGTCTTTATCAAAAGGGGAAAATCTGTTTTCATTCTTGATTTGATGGATTTATTTTGAAAAAAAAAATGAGGTCAGCATTAGGTCACTTGCGTTGAATGTGTTAATACATGTACTTTCAGTTACTCTTGGATTTTTTTTTTGTCTATTTTTTTTTTTTTTTGGGGGGGGAGGGGTGAGGGGGTGAGAAAGAAAGCAAAGGAAAATTATTGACCACCCATGTAAGTATAGAAGCAGAAGTTTCTATTAAATGCTATCAAGAATCAGAGGACTGCCATGTATCAACATTTCTCTCAAAAATGTTATAAAAAGGGCCATTACATCAAGAGTTCTGCTTCTCACCTAACATAACCTGGGCAAATGTTTTGTTAACCATACTCAATTTATGTTGGTTTGTTTGCAATATTTGAATACCATTTGCAAGTTTAATATATCATAAATCAGCAAAATTGAATCTTGGGTATCTGAATAATAGATCACTTATTCTACTTCAGCAGAATCCGTCATAAAAAGTGACTGCAACTCTTCATTTTGTTTCTTTCCCAAAAAAGCCAAAGAAATATATTGCATCAGGAATACATAAATGAAATTAAAAAGAGAATAGTCAAATGTCCAGTTTGCCGACTTTTCAACTACTGTTACTCTTTTCTTTTATTCATAGATAGGAATATTTGATAGGGACCATATCAGTTTCTCGAATCGTGGACAGGGGAGGGGAAAAGATTTTTCTCAAAATTGGCAACACAACATACTTCACAATAGACCTCGAACACACCACATGGACTTGATAAAAGAAGACAACTTCAAAAGCAAGATATATTAACAGATTGCCTTGTTTTTTAGTTGCTTCCCCATGTGACTCTACCCATACAGGTGACTTCAAATATTTATTTCACAATGTCTCTATTTTCACAAATTTTGCAAATCATCTGATATTCATGAATTCAACTACCCAAAAAATATTGTTTTCGGAAGCACAAGTGCACTGTGTATCTCCAAGGTGGGAAATCACATTGTAAAACTGGAAACATTTGCAGCATTAATATGTCACAAATTGCCACTGGCATTCAATACATTGGGTAGACATAAAAAAGCTTGCATTTTACTTTCGCGAATCTTGGCTCTTTGCGAAATTCACATAAGTTTCATGCACTCAAAAATGTTTGGTTTTACAGTAACTTTCCTCCTGAAAATGAAAAAGACTCACATTTCATTCCGTCATTGTGGTTCTCGGTCATGAATTCAATCACTTGCCATATTGTGTTATTTAAGTCTCAATTAGTGAAAAACTATTTATCAGAAAATGTATGACGTATGTACAGTATTAAAGGCATAATTTGCCATTTGCAGATGAAACAAAAACCCAGCATTAGTGCTTCAAAATAGTCCTAAAATGTGAGTAAGGGATAGAAACAACCGATGTAAAAATTTGAACCGATATAATCAATGTTAAGTATTGCTAAATATACAAAATGTGAACAATAGTTATAATAAGAATGTTTCCGGACTAAACCGTCTACAGTTATGGTTTAATTAGAAAAGTAGTGATATCTCCTTATATTTACAGGCTTTATTGCAAAAAAAAAAAAAAAATATATGGTAGGATGTTTTGTGATACATCTGACCTACACATAGGCCTATGCATCAAAGGTGATATCATGAACATTTTCTAAATCACTGCTGCCAAAGGTAAACAGGACCTATTCAATTCTCTTTTTGTGAAGGGTGTACTTCAGTGGGTCTGGCAACAGGGAGGTACATAGAGGCAACATGTACCAATTAATGCAACCTCTTGTGTATTTAACTGAAAGTTTAATTGAAAAATGTGCAACCATCATGACCCTGACTGTTCTTTACTTTTAGTTGACCTTATAATGTCCTATTTTCTATCATTATTATTGTTTTTTTTTACTAAACAAATTAACCCTATATGTCTTAACTTAAGTGGAATCAAAACTTTAGAGTGAGTGAGTTGTTGTTTGTTTGTTTGTTGTATTTTAAGGGGGTCAGTTTAAGGGTTGTATGATAAAGATTAAAGGAATAATGTGTAGAGAACATCTGACATCTGAGGTCAGCTTTTGTGACATAATATTAGAACTCAAAATTCAGACCTCATGAAAACCAAGCAATTAGGGCCTATCTGCCACTAATGACTTCAGAAGTGGCAGATAGTAATTGCTTTGACGTTAAAGATGGTAGTATGAGTGTTAGCCACCAATGGTACCCTGTCTATAAAGTTTGTGTGTGCTTGGAGTAAAGGAGTTCACAATTTTTCCTCTAAAGGCAGACCAGGATTCAGGCAGTTTATGCTCTTTTTGCTGTGAATATCTAGAGGATTTTTTTTTTAGAACATTTTGTTGTGTGGATCTAACATTCTCGGGCTAAATGCTCTAGCTTCCGAGGCTTTGGATAAGGCTGAAAGGAAGTAGGAATTCAAAGAAAAGTGAGAAACTGCCACAGGGATGAGAAAGCTTGCAGGCACTTTAAAATAGAGGACAGAATTAGAGTCTCTGCATAGTCTGATCATCTGTACAATATGTTGCATTCATTACCTTCGAGCTCTTTTTTTTTTTCCCTTGCCTGGTTCTAGCAACTTTCAAGTGCTTTGTTGTGATTTCTCCTCAAAAATAAATACTCACTGGACGCCCCCTTTGTGCCGGGTGTTGAGAAGGACGCCCATTCCTCCTCGTCACGGCCGATGGGCCTCCATCTGGTCATTTCTTTCACCCTTCTCTGAAAGAAGCAGGGGGTGATGGGGGGAAGCATTATTGATCGTATGCAAACTGATCCCTAGAAATCGTACCTGGTATTTCAGTGCCTTGCCTATACCTATGGCACAGGCTTCTTTGGGTCCCAACTTCTCACTGTGATGTACAGAGATTGCATACAGGTAGTGGAAGCTGTAGTTTGTCACTGCTGCGATGATTTGTGTTGTCTTTGTTGCATTTTGATCCTATCGCAGCTTTTCAGTCACAATGCTAGGGGGTAAAAATCTTCTCTCACCGTCTTGCGATGATGGGAAGACATGGGGGGGGGGGCATTTTATGAAGTGCTTTGTCATGTATTTTTTTCATTTTCTGACAAACTGTTATAAGCTACTGAAATCCTTGCATCTGATTGGCTGAGAGCAAATTTGTCAGACAAATTTGTCAGACAAAACACTTCATGAAATGCCCCCTGAGCTAAGTTTTGAGGAAACTTTGTATTTGTGGAGTGAGAGCTCAACAGAGAGGGTTTACATACTGCACAATGCAAGCCAAATCCTCTTGATGGCACAAAGGGGAGGGGGAGGTGTTACTTAGTGTTCTGTGTGGATTTCATTATAGTAGTTGTCATGCATAAGCTCATGAGCTTGATTCATTTTAAAGCACCATTTCATAGTACATCTGAGGATTGTGGAACTGCTTGGTTATTGTTTGTTATATGAAGAGCAGTTTTAGTCGATACAAATCATTTAGGATGCAATGATGTACAGTGTCCATCAGCCAGTCGCAGAACTATTTGTACTCACTGTAAAATCAAATGCAAGAAAGTGAACACACTTTACTTGAATCAATGTACTGTCCAGGATAGGTAGAATGCATAATGTGTGCATAAATCAGCCTATACTCCCAATAGCCTATAGGATTTGTTAGGTTGCCATGTTCCTCTATGAAATTAGTCCTCACAGGAAGTTCAATGGATCCAACATGAAGTGAAACGACATAGAGTAGACGCTTTTTTATTGTTTCGTATTTCTCTAAATTGAAGGTAATATCATTATTTAACAATACAACAAACATTACAATGATGGTGATTATAAAGGGAAAATGGCATATGTATGTGAAAGTATTGATATCATTGGGTGATTAAGAAGAGTGGAAATAAAAGGAACAAAATGAAAGTTACATAGACAATACATCAGAGTGAATACTTGTTACATATATTTGTATTATTTTGTAGCTGTGCTGACAGCCATGTGTTAAGACAATTTCTGCAATTCATTTTAAATTACGGCCTCAGACTATTAGTTTTAGTAATAATAGAATACTTTAAATTTCTCTCCCCCCCCCCCCGTCATTTTGTCCGCAAATATAAGGCATCTTTATAAAGTGAATACTTCCACCTTGATGTCACAGACAAGGGGAATCTCCTTTTTAAAGGAAACCAAAACCCAAAGAGAAATGTGGATTGCGTGAAAGCAGCAATATTGGTAGAACACATCTGTGAAAGTTTGAGGAAAATCGGACAATCGATGCAAAAGTTATGAATTTTTAAAGTTTTGGTGTTGGAACTGCTGGATGAGGAGACTACTTGAGTTTATGACATATGTGTGGACAACAACTATTTAGAAAATATAAAGAAAATTCAACATGCTTTTACTTTTCTAGCAAAATGAAAGAGCACTTGACTAACCGCTTTCAGAAAGCGTGGGGAATAATTACTACCCTTACACATGTCAGTATTAAATTGATGGAATGAGTCATTTTCATGAAAAATGGATTTTTGTGGAATTCCCTGTATATTTTCTTTACATTGTTGTCCACACATGACATCATAACCTCTAGTAGTCTCCTCATCCAGCGGTTCCAACACCAAAACTTTAAAAATTCATAACTTTTGCATCGATTAAAGTCTGATTTTCCTCAAACTTTCACTGATGTGTTCTACTAATATTGCTGCTTTCACTCAATCCACATTTCTCTTGGGTTTTGGTTTCCTTTAAAGATAATGTAATGTTATGACCAAAATCACTCCGAGAATGATCGCACAAAAGAAACAATCAACTGATGTTCAGGCGGTTTATTAACAGTGATATTGTAGGTA
Source organism: Diadema antillarum (assembly GCF_040938485.1). Taxonomy (NCBI): domain Eukaryota; kingdom Metazoa; phylum Echinodermata; class Echinoidea; order Diadematoida; family Diadematidae; genus Diadema; species Diadema antillarum. The sequence continues at coordinate 1,519,762 of NW_027271029.1, read as the reverse complement.
CAGACTGGTAATCGGTTTCACATCAGTACAATAATGATCAATAGAAACAGTTATAAATCGGTAGTAGAATCACTTACACGTATTAAATAATCCTTTGAAAGTGTCCAAATACGATGTTCGATGCACAGACGAATGATCCTTGACGCACCGATGAATGATTCCTCCGACGTAACTCCAGAGGCACAGGTTACGATAGTCCACGGTATAAATCCGGGGTAAAATCCACGAGATATGTCCACGGCGAAACGTGCAGAGTCCAAACGTTGTGACGACCACGTCCAGTTGATGCGTTGAATAATGATTCACTTTATATTGTCCAGCTAGGAATCCAGCCCGTCACAGCTTTGTCGTAGCAATGTCCATTGACATTAAAATACGGAGTCCAATGAAGGCACATTACTTCTCTGCAGGCAAAAATGTCTCCCAGGCCTTATCTCCACAAACATAACAGGTCAGCAGGTAACACAGGACTGACTATAGTTACGTTCAGACGGGAGCCCTTAACCTCGAAGTTAGGAAACTTCGAGGTTAGAGCTTGTAGTTAGGGACCGTGAAGACGCACTCGTAGTTAGCAAACCTCGAGGTTTGCTCGATGTTTCGAGCCACGAGAAATCTTATGGTTAGCGCTCTAACCACGAGCCGCGGGGGGTCCCCACTCGTAGTTAAGCACCGTGTGGACACAAAAAACAACGAACTCGAAGTTAAGAGTGACCTCGCCGTAAACTCCAGCCCCCACAATTTCCCTCTGCTTCCGGGTCAACCTCCCAAACGTACACCACAAATACACTACACGTGAAAACCCTATGACGCACGACACAACAACATCATCTTTTCTTCCCATGCTCTTGATCTCTGAAACTGAAAGCGTCGAACTCGCTACTGTATTCTATATTCTTCGACGCTAAAAAAAAAAAAAAAAAAATGTTTTCGACGAATATCTTCATAAAGGCATAAAGTCATCAGTGCAGTGCTATCTCTGCAGTGTAAGCGAGTCCGACAGGGTTGGACTAAAGAATAAATAGACGCTTTGTTAGATGTGTGGGCTGAAACTTCCGGTTTTGTGGTTTTAACATCGAGTGGGACCCACTCGTAGTTACGGGGGGCAGAAGCTAAACCTCGAGGTTTCGTAACCTCGAGGTTAAGATTCGTCGTGTGGACACACGTCGTAGTTAGGGGCCAAGAGCTAAACCTCGAGGTTTCCTAACCTCGAGGTTAGGACCTGCCGTCTGAACGTAACTTATAACAAGTCGCTTCAGAGCCAGAAGTGACGTAACTCTCAGAGCAGAGGTGTTGGGTACTCTGCCTACTGCAGAATTTCTCTAGCTATCTATTCACCCCTTCTAGCACATTCTATAACTCTCTCCAACCTACTAGCCAGTCTAAGTTCCAGGAAACCTGGATGACTCACTGCCTAACTATGTACAAAACATCACTGCCAAGAATAACTACCAATCACATTGGGCTACAGGGACAGTGCCTCACTCAGCCAAATATGTTAGCACTTCCCAGAACTTTCTGGAATGGGTGAAATCATTCTAGATTGAGTGAGCTATAATGTATTTCCTGTTACATGCATGTACTGTATAGCTACATTGTATACCACCTAGAAAATTCTCCACTTATCTGGTCAGCCTGTATGTACTATATCTATACCACATAGAATGTTCTCCATTAATCTGGTCAACCTGTGTACATACACATTAAAACAATCATGCATGCAGTACATCATACATGTACATAACTACTAGTGTGTACATTTGTGACAGTAATTGGAGCTCAATTGCCATCAGGCAATGTCAACTTCCCCTTAAAATTGTCTCAAATAAAGGTAAGAATGCTGGGACAGTGTACTTCTTTCTTCACCTAAGTACAGTGTACCATGAAGATGCCAGGCTTTTGTCAAACAAGGCCAACTAAAGCCTCTATTTGTGGCAATTATCCTCCCATTCTAACAGGATTACGGATAGATTATCCCGCATTTGTGGAAATGAATCCCTAGTAGTTGTTGCCCCCACTTCCTTGAGGTAGCTGCAGTTGATCCAAGGAAACCAGACTCGTCAGCGCATTAGTCTGTCTTGTATTCGGTGTAAGCCAAGTGGATTTGCCTGAGTCAACTATTGTGATTGGAAACAGCATTGTTTGTGACTGACGAAGTCAAAGTTGGGAAGTGTTTATTTTTTTTTCTTTTAAACTGTAATATTGAGAACATGGACACCTTGAATGGTGAAACTGAAAGACGCATTCTTCTCTATTACAAAAAAATTACTGTTTAAAGACTGATAGGGTGAGAAAATTAGCTGTGGTACATCTATGATTGCCTTTGAGTTACTCACTTAATATTACTCAGTATTCAGGCCATGATTAAAGAATTTAACCCAGGAGAATGACAAGAGACTTTGATATGTTTTTCCAAATATACAGAATTTGTGGAGAAAGTCCACTTCTGCTCCACTAGCAAATGTCCATACAAACAAAAACAAACAAACTGAAGCATTATTCCTGTATGCAGTTATCAAATAGGGTCATTATGCCTTAGTAAACTGTTAGTGGTTTAACATGTTATAACATTAATTAAAGAAAATTGAAGATATACATTGTACAGACTATCCATTTATCGTGGACATACGTATGTGAGCCTGCCACGTGTTGATCTCAGTATTACACATTTTATGAATTCACAGCTTTACCTTAAGATAAGCCTGTTTTGACCATGGGGTGGGATTAGGAAGTATCCTATGTATGAGGATTACTGACTTGTCCTACAACATGCCTGGATGAGAAATCCAAAAGCATCAAACAGCTTCTTTTTGCTTAAGTGTCTACATCCACAGTATCTAAAATTATGAAAAATATATCTTTGCTCATAAGAGAGTAGTCTCCTCACCTTTTTTTCTCTCTCATGTGTTTCAAAAAATGATATCTTTAATTGATATTAGAATTATCATTTAGAACTTGCAACCATGATAACATAAAATGTAACTCTTACCTGTTAAGTAATCACATTATACCTCTGTCTGATCATGTCCTTGCCACCATAGAGCTTTGCATGTGAAAGCTTGATAACTCTTCAAGGAAAAATACCACCATGTTCCTTTATGTATAAAGCTACACAGCATCTAAGCTGATAAGGAAAGTGATTCCTTTGAAATTGCAGTTTTGTTATTATGTTTATTAAGGACAGTAGTTTGCCCAAGCAAGAGCCAACATGACTAACCATTGTGTACAATAAAAGTCTTTGGAATTGTTGCAAAAGAAGACTGAAAATAGATTAGAAAAAGTGGGGAAAAAAGAATAGGGATTACCTTGATGTAATTAGTGTTTTAACCAAGTATGATTAAATCTATAATCCTTCTTTTTTTAATTGTGCATTTTTAAGACAGACATTCATTACTCCTTTTTCTTCTCCTTCTTCTCTTTCAGTCTATTTGCTAAAGTACCTTGAGCATTTGATCAAAATGGAAAATGGTGCTATGGAAATTGTATGTATGTGTCAATATCATCTCCAAAATAATCGGAATTTGTGCACCAAAATACTTTTTAGCAAAGTTAAAAGAATGCTGTTATCCGAGATTCTTATAGAATAATTTAATGTACTTTACATAGTCTTCAGCAACACCCCCCCCCCCCCCCCGCTCTTTCTGCTTTATGAGTCAGCAAGGCCAGAAATATTTTGTTGGCTGTGTCATCCCCCTTTTAAAGGACAAGTTCACCTTCATAAACATAAGGATTGAGAGAATGTAGCAATATTAATAGAACACATCATTGAAAGTTTGAGGAAAATCAGACAATCCGTTCAAAAGTTATGAATTTTTGAAGTTTTTGTGCAGTACCCGCTGGATGAGAAGACTACTGCAGTGTATGAATAACTTAGATGTCACATGCGTACAACAATATAAGGAAAATATAAAGAGAATTTCACAAAATTCCATCTTTTGAAAAAAGTACACATCCCCCTGACTTGTTACCGATAAATGTTATGGGTAATATTATTCCCCCTGCCTTTAGAAAGAGGCAAGTCAATTGCTCTTTTATTATGCGAAAAAAGTGAAAATATGTTGAATTTTCTTTTATATTTTCTTTGTACTGTTGTACGCATATGACTCACAAGCTGTAGTAGTCTCCTCATCCAGCGGTTCCAACACAAAAATTTAAAAAATTCATAACTTTTGCATCGATTGTCCAATTTTCCTCAAACTTTCACTGATGTGTTCTACTAATATTGTTGCATTTTCTCAATCCTTATGTTTATGAAGGTGAACTTGTCCTTTTAGTCAGTTTCACTTGGAAAGATAATTCGAAGGCTGTACAGCAGTTTTAAAGAAAGAAGTAGAAGGAGAACAGAGGGAGAGAGTGTTAGGAGAGTGAGGGAGAAACAAATCGTGGAATAAAGAATAATGCCAGAAAATTTTAATACTTGTGTGTGAAAGGAACGCCTCCACTCGGTTGATCCCCAATTCATCCCCCATGATCACATTGTCTGTTTGTCTTCCATTCACGACTGTTAGCCATTCTGCTCGGCAAACACTGTATAGGGCTTTTTACACTTGCGTTTCTTAACCCCGGACTTTCTCTGACCCAGGACTATCGTTAGTCCCGTACCAATTTTTTCAGCTTTTTACACTCGCCAATTAGTCCCGTACTATCTCTTGTCCGGGGCTAAGGAGAAAACTGTCCTTTTTACACTCGTATTTCTTAGCCCCGGACTTTCCAAACCACATGAATATTCATAATTACGCTGTGTACTGTACACGTACACGCACGCACCGGCAGCACTTGATTACCTCGTTTCTGATTGGTCAGTGAGGGTCGGACTTCGTCTCCGTCGCTTAGCCCAGGATTATTTTTTCGTTCTGTTTACACTCACTTGCTTGGCACCGCAATTGCGGTGCTAACCCCTGCTATTTTGCAGGGCCAGATAGTACCGTACTATCGGTGGGGCTAGCCCACTTTGGCAAAAACAAGTGTAAACAGAAAGTGGGCTAAGGATAGTCCCGTACCAACGGTGGGGCTAAGGCCCCCCCTTAGCCCCACCGTTGGTCCGGGGCTAAGCAAAAATTTACAAGTGTAAAAAGCCCTTATGTTACTCTGCTCAATGGAAGAATGGTGTTCCACCTCAGTGACAGTATTCCTTTTCAAATCACCTTCTCTTTTTCTCTCACTGTAGGAGAAAAGGGAGGATCGGAAGAGGTAAAGGGTGATGTGACCTTTTTCAATTCATCTCAACCCACCTCCTACAACATCGTATGAGGAGTACGGTTTAAAATGAGCTAAGCGCCATTCTTAAAGGACAAGTTCACCTTCATAAACATAAGAATTGAGAGAATGCAACAATGTTAGTAGAACACATCAGTGAAAGTTTGAGGAAAATTGGACAATCGATACAAAAGTTATGAATTTTTAAAATTTTTGTGTTGGAACCGCTGGATGAGGAGACTACTACAGCTTGTGAGTCATATGCGTACAACAGTATAAAGAAAATATAAAGAAAATTCAACATATTTTCACTTTTTTCACATAATAAAAGAGCACTTGACTTGGCTCTTTCTAAAGGCAGGGGGAATAATATTACCCATAACATTTGTTGGTAACGAGTCGGGGGAATGTGAACTTTTTTCATAAGATGAAATTTTGTGAAATTCTCTTTATATTTTCCTTATATTGTTGTACGCATGTGACATCTAAGTTATTCACACACTGCAGTAGTCTTCTCATCCAGCGGTCACTGCACAAAAACTTCAAAAATTCATAACTTTTGAACGGATTGTCCGATTTTCCTCAAACTTTCAATGATGTGTTCTACTAATATTGCTACATTCTCTCAATCCTTATGTTTATGAAGGTGAACTTGTCCTTTAAATGTTTTTAAGTGAGTCCATCATCAGATAGAGCAAAACAAACCATTCCAGTGATACCAACACAAACAAACAAACAGTCAGCAACAAAATTGATAATTATGATAGAACTGAAACTGATATTGATGATACTAGACCCTTAATCCCCTCTCCCCTTACCCCTCCTCTGAATCGAATTTTGTTTGTTTGTTTTTTGTTTGTTTTGTTCTTTTTTAAATTGATTTAGCAAAGCTGGTCTGCTTTAGTGCATTATAGACCAGTTATATTTTGTCACTTTAAGTTGGTGCTTGTGACATCAATGTTGCCTATGTTTCCAACATATCAGGACTCAGTCATCATACAGTAACATACTTAACTCAAGTTGATGTAGCGGGAAATTGGATTAACGTTGGACGTCCCCTGAAAGGCATGGGTGCAGATTTTCTGTTTAGCTTTAGATTTTATAGAACATGCTCACAGTTGCAACAGTGAATACTTGAGGGAAATTAGTAAAAGGGGCATGGTTGATGTAATTGATTAGTCTGACCTTGTGCCATTCACCAGGATGGTATATATGCACTATGATATAGGTCTGCTACATGAATGTGTCAAAGGCTAGCTGAGACTATGCTGTCAATTTAAAAAAGAAAATAAAAATATCATCACAGCCTGCGGGATTAGGCCTTCTGTTGAAAGACCCTCCACCCCCACCCCCCCCCAAAAAAAAAAAGACCCCAAAGATCATTCAAATATACATGTACCATCAAAATCCGTAGATATTCCATCTTATAGATGAAAAGCAAAAGTAGCTACATATTGACTCTGTTAACATAATGTTTGTAGTTTTCTTTATCAATGATGATATCAAACTTTAAGAGGACCATAACATTTGTCAAATACATTTGCTGTAGTCATTAATCCAGTATAGTATTGATCAACCTTGTGTTGGTACATTACTGAATTTTCTTGACAGCAGTTCATTTCACACATGCATGTTCACATGCATGTTTTTTTATTTTCATTTCCAATCAAACACAGGTAATACACTTTGACATGATTACATATATTGGAACATAATAATACATATTGGTTCTTAAAAGAACTTCATGGAAATGGAAATTGAGGGGCTGCTAAAAAGCGAACTTGTAGATTGCAGTCCCCTCACTTACGTTACATTACTACAATACATTAATTATATATGACTTTATAACACAATACAACGATACATGTACCGTACAAGCTAATCATTGAAAGTATACAGTTTTCATTCAATCAAATTGGATGGTTACATGAAGTACAGTGTATACGCTTTCACATGTATACACATACACATAGACATAGACATACACATACACATACACATACACACACACATACACATACACATACACACAAGCACACACACGTACCCACATACACATACGCACACACACGCACGTACACACACATGTATGCATCCACATACATTGTGTACACACAGAAGAGAGTAGGGAAAGAGAGGGCGGGAGGGGGAGAGGGGGAGTAGAGAGAGCGAGGGGCAGGTCAACATTCTCGATACAGGGTGAAGAAAAAGAACAACAATTCCAAACAGTCAAACTAATCATGGGGTACATATGAGCTAATCAAATATTTCTTTAAATTACTAGAGAATGATTTCAAACTAATGGAATCTTTTATATTTTTCTCAAGGGAATTCCAAAATTTTGGGCCACTGTAGATAAACGTGGATTTTGTAAATAGAGTTCGGGTAAGGGGCAAATGATATTCATCTGTTTGACGAGTGGGGTATTTATGAATATTTTTATTCTTATTAAACATATTTTCAAAAACTGAAGGAAGTGACTTATTATACAAACTGTACATAAATTGACCAAGGTAATAATAATACAAATCCCTTACTTTTAAAACCTTATTCTCCACAAATAATCCGTCAGTATGGGAATATTTGGAGGTATTACATATTACTCGAAGTGCTTTTTTTTGTAACAATAATAATTTATCCAAATAAGTTGAATGTGTATTTCCCCATACTATAATTCCATACGTTAAATAAGGTAAAATTAACGTTGAATATAACATTAGCAACTTTTTAACAGAAAAACAAAACTTTACTTTATTAATTACACCTATGTTACTGGAAATAGTGCGGCATATACAATCTATATGCTGTTTCCAAGAAAGCTTACTGTCTACAGTTACACCAAGAAATCTAACAGAATAAACCTGTTTTATCACTTCATTTTCAAAAATTATATCATGTGGCAATTTATCAAGGGTATTACTAAACAACATCACATTTGTTTTCTGCAAATTAAGCGATAATCTATTTGCTCTTAGCCATTGCATTATCTTGTTCAATTCTATATTCATGACATCAACTAATGTATGAGGATTTGAATGAGAAAAGAAAAGATTAGAATCATCTGCAAATAATATAAAAGAAAGAACATTTGAAGATTTGGGAAAATCGTTGATGTAGATAATAAAAAGCAACGGCCCTAGTATACTTCCTTGTGGAACTCCACAATCAACTGAGCGCAAAGAAGATTTTTCATTGTTTATACAAACAAATTGTTTTCTGTCTTTCAAATAACTTCTGAACCACTCCAAGGCCTTCCCATGTATACCATAATGATTAAGTTTATAAAGAAGAATGTCGTGGTTAATCGTGTCGAAGGCCTTGGAGAGGTCCAGGAAGATTCCTGCAGTATGTTGAAACTTATCAATTGCTCGAGATACTTTTTCAGTGAAAGATAATATTGCATGTGCTGTGCTATGTTTCTTGCGAAATCCAAATTGATATTTTGACAAAATGTCATTTCTATTTAAAAAATCTATAACTCGAGAATATATTATCTTTTCTAATATTTTAGATATATTAGGCAAAAGAGAAATAGGTCTGTAATTATTCAATTCTTCCCTATTACCCTTTTTAAAAATTGGAACCATTTTTGATATTTTCATAACATCTGGTACCTGCCCTTGTGATATTGATAGATTAAAAATGTGAAACAAAGGATCAACAATATAAGGTATTATATTTTTTAACAGTATATTATCAATATCATCATAACCAGAACTTCTTTTAGAAGGTAAATTATGAACAATATCTAAAATCTCATATACTGTTACAGGGGAAAAAAAGATTGAATTTTGATTACCTACATCCAGATAATCATAAAATTCTTTAGTAGACAACGGAATATTTGCACAAAGATTCTGGCCAACAGTTGAAAAATGTGAATTAAATATTTCTGCTATCATACGTAAATCTTTTATTTCAAATCCATCATTCTTAATTTTAGAAATAACATTTCTTTCCTTATGCTTATTCAATGTTTCATTTATCAATTTCCAAGTATTGCGCATATCATTTTTAAACAAATCTAATTTTCTCATATAATAATTCCTTTTTTCTTTACGCAATACCATAGTGAGAGTATTTTTATATGCAGTATACTTATCACAAGATTGCTGTGTTTTTTTAGCCTTACTTACATAATACAAATTATTTTTACGATTAATTGAACGTAATAATGACTTTGACACCCATGGCAATCTTGGATCACGTTTATAACTACCCAACTTCTTTTTAACTAATGGAATATGTATATCTAACAAAATAACAATCTTATTTATAAAAATTTCATAAGCTACATTCGTATCTTGCACCACATATAAGTCAGACCAGTCAATTTCCATCAAAGATTCCTGAAACTGGGCTATATTCTGAGGTGTAAACTTACGCCTTCTTTCATAATTCTGAGGTATTTTCGTCTTTAACTGTAAAGATGAACACATATAAATAGCATAATGATCAGATATATCCGTAAGTATAATAGCAGAATCAGGAAAAGGGTTTACATTACAAAAAATATTATCTATTAAAGTGGCAGATTGTTCTGTTACACGGGTTGGTTTTGAAATCAAGGGTGAGAAATATGCAGAGAGCATAAAATTGAGAAATTCCTCGGGATAATAAGAATCATTACATTTACTTAAATCAATATTAAAGTCACCCATTAAATAACATTCCTTATTCAAAACTGAAGATTCTTGTAATAATTCATTAAAATAATCAAAAAATAATTTTATATTAGCATCAGGGGGCCTGTATATTTCGCCTAATAAAATATCTTTCCGATTAGGCACTTTGATTTCTATAAATAAGGATTCAACAAAACTTTCCATTCGACAGATATCTTTTCGAATGAAAAAATCAAAATCGGATTTAACATAGAAGGCAACACCCCCACCACTTCTATTATATCTGTCGTTATTTATCAAATGATATCCTGGGAGATTAAATAAAGAGGCAGTATTATCAGTGAGCCATGTTTCTGTAAGCCCAATTACAGAAAAAAATGAGTCTGTAAAATTATCTAAAAAAATACGCAAATTTTCAAAGTTTTTATTTAAACTTCTTATATTCATATGCATCAGGGAGAACTTTTCGCTAACATCTTTGGACTTTAATTGATTAACAGTGACATATGGCGAAGAAACATCTTGAAATTTATCATTAAAAATATCATTTGTATGAAAATTAATATCTTTGGAGATTAGGTTGTCAAATGACAGTGAAGCAGCAGCATTCTGATTATTTGAATGAAATACAAATAAATCATGAAAATCCTGTTCATTCAAACGACTGAAGTCAAAATCAAATATCGAATCAGCCATTAAATCGATTCAATGCTGGAAGACCCTGACGGTCGTATAGACCGCACGTCCTGTAATGAGAAATCTACTGACCTGTTGAAAGAAGAGGGAATGAAAAGAAAGAGTGTACATACATACACACACATGGTACATACAAACACATGCATACAAACACATACACAAACATACACTCAAACACACACACACACGTTCATATACAGACGCACACACATACAATGTACTCATACACATCAACGTCATAAGGGGACTTACACATCTATCAATTTAAGGAGTCACATCGGTCTCTCCAAAGGAGCACAGGAGTAAAATAACCTTATGTTCAAACTACAATCTTAGAATTTGGTCGTGTTGATGTAGGACAAACATGTTTATATACTTTGTACAATTGCATCGTGCAGCTAAACTCATTGGCCTAATCTTGTGGGCATATGTCCAGAAATGTACCAAGACTGCAAAAGTGGAAAGTGATCAAATAGAAAAAGAAATTTTGTTTGCATTGCCCTAATTTGCTAATGATCATTTTGGCTCTTGTAGCAATTCAACCAACACCTAGAGTTTAATATTTACCACACACAATTCATGACACTAATAACAGTGAGGCAGTCCTTTTGCTGTTGTTGTTGTTGTTGTTATTGAAGACTACCATGAGTACAAGAGAGAGAGAGAGAGAGAGAGAGTAAGGAGAAGAAGAGAAAAGACAGTGAAGTATATGAGTAGAAGGAATAGAGAACCAGTTAGAGAGAGGGAGAGGGAGGGAGAGATAGATACTCCTCTCTGCTCTGATTGGTCACCTAAGTTGTGCCTGACTTTAAGCTCCGCCTCCTCTCCATAGTTCGGAGCCTGGTTAGTTCCAGGTTCCTTGTGTGTGTATGTGTGTGTGTGGACATGTGTGCAAAGTTCTATACGTGAATTGCTTTGTGCTTCACGGAATGCCGCTAATACAAGTGTATCTGATAACATGTGTTTCTGCTATCCAGCTCATACCTGGAATGAGAGAGGGAGAGAGAAGTGAGACACATGTGACACTCTTGTACAGACTGGGAGATTTCATACTCAGCTCTCTTGTGATCCAGGGAATAAACTTGTGAAAAATACACACTTCACCCCACTTCACAAGCATCAGAAAGACCAGACCTGGGTTAACTTGTTCAAATATTGATTTCTGTGTGTACTACCCAACAACTTGGCATTCCAAGCTGATAAGAGTTGTAGAGATTTTTTTTTCCAAATTTGAAACAGACCATCGTGCCTGTGGGCATTGAGCATTTCTGAGGGTATGTACTGTAAAAGCAGATTCGCCAGCATTGCATAATAGCCCTGGGGCTTGGAGTGGAGTCAGGATTGGAATTAATCAGAACACTGCACCTGACTTTTACAGGAGTGGGAGTGGGATCCCAGCACTGTCATGATATGTTGCCACACTGCAAACATCAGGATATGGATTGATTAATTGCCATAGATTGAGCTTTTCTTCAACTTTTTGATCTTTGTGTCAGATATTCATTCACCAGTGCTCCGAAAGCTGTTGAAGAGGAAGAGGCATAGAGTTCATGAATGAAGTTGTGTTTTAGAATCGGGTCCAATTTGGGATACGAGTGCACTGGGCCAATGAGAAGATGACATCGGTGTATTCTGATATCTTCTTCGTCTTCAGGATCGTCGTGTAGTTGCAATAGCATCAAACCTTTTTCAAATAATTTTCTTTCCCTGAGATTTTTACCTGTACTGTGGATTAAACAGACAACATCTTTTATTCATCATGCTTCCCAGAAGAGAATTTGTGTTGATTCTAGTGGTATTCCTCGCTTTTTGGAGTCTGTCAGAAGCGGCGAGGGGAAGGGGAAGGAGGCAGCGCAAACAGCGGAGAGAGAGACAGGTAAGCCAGTGGAAGGGGGACAGATCCTACCCTTGTTCTTGGCGAGTTGGTCTGTTGGTAGGTTGTATCAAACCTCTACTCTTTCATCCCGAGCCTGCATATACTGCCAAGTAATCATTTGGAATTTCAAAAGGCTGAAAATTCTCTTTAGCCACCTCAAGACCATCTCAAAGATGATTTCAAATCATTAGATTAGATTAGTATTTATGTCAAACGTATTACGCCAGGCTGCTCCTGCTCATCTCGAGTGAGTTGATAGTGAATAGGGCCTATTTGTCACATTCTTGACATTTTCATCAATAATTCTGTTTAAAAAGAGCGAGATATCATACAGCTACAAGTCAGTGTATGTGTTACAGCTTGACCAAGATTTTCCAGCTTCCTTTGCCATTGTCCACTGGATAGCATGGTATCTCAATACCAGTGTAAAGTGAAATGGGTCCATCCAAATGGTCTTCACGTAATTCAATTCGGGCCATGAAGAACCTCTTTATATATCTGTTCAATGATGATCGTGGTGAGTGCCAAAAACATCACTGAGCTGCATTTGTGAAATGTCAAAGTATGAATTTGACAGCTTGTCCCTAAAGACACAGTTTTTCTTTCCAGCCCACTTATTTTCCAAGCAAAGTTCATATCATGAGGGCACGTGGGATCGGAGAAGCATGTATCATGTTTCAGCTCAAGCTACTTGTAGCATCCTGTACTGCTATTGTTGCCCTCAGCAGCAAGATATGAAAACATTCTTTAAATTTTATCTCATCCTTTTTTCTTTTCTTTCTTTTTTTGCTTGTTTTATGGTATGTTTCAGGACATTTATGGTTGCCTTCAGCAACCAAAAACAAAATGCAATTTTAACAGAATGACCATAAACAGAATTTCATCTATCATCACTGGATACCAAAATATGTTGAATTCTACTCAAGGTGAATGGAAGTAAATGGAGTATGGAGGTCATTTGATCTTGGGCCAGTCAATGTGGCCATTGAAGGCAGGGAGATGGGGCAGATGAAGGGCCCTGAAAAATGAGTGCTTATGTTTGGGGCTCTCCTTACTTTGAGATGCAGTTTATGAACTCGTAACTTTTTCATTCTTGAAAGCAAATAGGCGTATAGCTTTTTTTGTTTGTGTATGTGTGTGTCCGTGTGTAAACCATGATCATATATGCTGCTTTTGTGAGAAGAAAAACTTTGAAAGATGTGTGAAAGTGACAAAGTTTGCCAAAAAGGCAACATGGTGGTTGCTGTGATATGTGCTAGATTGTATAGATCTACTTCATGAAACACAATTTGCTGAGCAGTGCAAGAAATAGTCAGGACTGTGAAGTACCTGAAACAAAAAAGAATGATAATAGTACAGTATTATGGATGCATGCATTATTAAATCTTGAAGAACACATATGTTATGGTATTGACCTCATACAGCAGTAATGATCATTGTACAATTATTAGGGTTATGACCTCCAATTCCTTTTCATGAGAAACTTTTGTCCTTTTAACATATTTGTCATTTTGATGTGTAGGTCCTATACATGTAGATCCTGGCTGGGCTTCACCCACTTAATTTTGATTGTTTTGAGTCATGCATCTTAAAAGTTCAAATTTCTCCCAGATTTTATGTTGTAACACTAAATCCTGGCAGCCTTGGTTACATGGTATCATGCATTGAAAACATTGTGTCCAGATTTCAGTGTCAGGCTTTTGGAGGTGATAATGGTACCGGGTATTTAACGTTTTAAGCATGCGACAGTCAGGCCAGACGATGGGAATTCTCAATGGATGTTTGAAGGATGTGCAAATATGTAAGGCTATTGCTGTAAATGAGGTCGCTTATTAGCAAATATAGGTCTTATTCAATGATGTAGGTCCTTTATGCATTTTTTTTTAAATCTTTGAAGTATATACCGTCAGTTCAGACTTTGACCGAGCAGTTGTTGTACGATAGGATGATGACTTTGTGACAGAACTCTATAGCATGTGAGTCGAGACTCCGGCTTTGAGAATTGGTCCAACTCGTCATGGGCCTTACCAGAAATGATTAGCTACAGCCAACAGGGCAGGGCAGCTGTTTTTGACTTCCCCATTGAATGCAATGTGAGACGATTTAACCTTCAGATGATCAAACCATTGTAATGTTCTTCCTTTGTATCTGAGTTTTCTGAAACCTTCCACGTATTGTTCTGTTTGTTTGTCATTAGTTTCATCAAACAAGGAAGAGAAGAAAAACTTCTTTGACAGGAAAGAAATATTTCTCTCATAGTATTCAATTAAAACGTCAACACCTCTGTGACACAGCGGATCACTGCACACATTTATTTTCACATTTACCTTTGCATGACATTTTCTTCTGTTTTTTTTTACCTACCTCTAATGATGTTTGATATTCATACCACCAGTCAAATGTAACTCATTGGTGTTTATATTTTGGTTGTGTTTGATTTGGTTCACTGAACTGTTGAGCTGGAGTTTACATCCTTTGTAGGAATGTTCACCACCCAACCTTGGTCCACTCTGTATCACTTCAAAGGGGTTTGAACACAATCGAGCAGTAGCACAAAGCTGTACTGTTTCACGAGGGTGGTGTGGGTTACAATTGAATGCAAATGTCAATGGCTAGATGACACTGGGGACTCTGTGGTATCTGTTATTTGTAGAGCATTGTCCTGAATCTTTGTGTGGGTATCTGTTTAATTAGGCTTTAACCTTCAAGCAGCACATGGATGAAGGTATCTCTGTATCTCTCTGCCTGTAAACCACTTTACATGTCCCTAAGTGAAAAAGTTTAAAGGGGAGATAAACCCCAAGAGCAATGTGGATTGAGTGAAAGCAGCAGCATTAGTAGAACACATCAGTGAAGGTTTGAGGAAAATTGGACAATCGATGCAAAAGTTATGAATTTTTAAAGTTTTTAAGTTGGAACCGCTGGATGAGGAGACTACTAGAGGTTATGACGTATGAGTGGACAACAATACCAAGAAAATATAAAGAAAATTCTGCAAAAATCCATTTTTCATGAAAATTACAAATTCCATCAACTTGATATTGACATATGTTAAGGGTAGCAATTATTCCCCCAGCTTTCTGAAAGCGGTTGGTCCATTGCTCTTTCATAATTCTAGAAAAGTGAATTTTTGTTGAATTTCCTTTATATTTTCTTTGTATTGTTGTCCACTCATACGTCATATCCTCTAGTAGTCTCCTCATCCAGCGGTTCCACCACCAAAACTTTAAAGATTCATAACTTTTGCATCGATTGTCCGATTTTCCTCAAACTTTCACTGATGTGTTCTACTAATATTGCTGCTTTCACTCAATCCACATTGTTCTTTGGGTTTACCTTCCCTTTAAGTGCCACTTAACTCCATACTCATGATTACTGATGATTACATGATTTAAGCTGATAGCTTTAAGTGGAACACACAGACCATTACAAGTTTCCTTGGAATAAGGCAAAATGTTAGGAAGTAATTGAATTTTGAGTTCCACCATTTCTTGAAACAATGATATTGATCACAGCCACATGATATTATGCAAATGAAAGGTAATTATGCCACTGCTTCACAACTCCCGTACAGGTTTTTGAATCCAAAATTAAACCTCAATTTTCTTTTTGTCTTACGACCAAGCACATCCCACTCCTTCCCCCTCCCTGCAACAGTAAAGAACTTAAAAAGAGATGGAATCTACGAAATGAAACAAAAAAACAGATGGACAAACAAATCGACAAACAAATCAGTATGACAAAAGTTCTTGCAATTGCTGAGGTGATCCAAGGAGCTTCTCCTTGAGTGATCTGAATAGTGCCCACGTACTGGTAGAAAAGTGCTGTTGTTTAAAGAAGTTAATGCTGGGAAGTCTTGATGGGGTAAGGTTATTCACCCCATCCCATCTCCACAGGTGGTAATTCACAGGAGCATGCGATAGAGCTGCATAGCTCCTCAGTCTCTTACAGTACACATGTAGGCCCATTTATGCACCGCAATGAAATACCAAAATTTTCTGATATGAACACAAATATCTTGCATAACGCTGTGGTAATTAGAGTAATAATTCAAACTTTGTGCCTACTGAAATACTGTGGTGTCTATGATAATGGTAAGGAAAGCAGTAACAATAAATTTCTATATTATCTGATACTACGGTAGTTCTAATGTGAATGCACCTGTAGCAAGTGATTGTGGGTGGTGGATATAAATGGTTAAATAGAGATTTTGCGATCACTGGAATGCAAAAGGCTACAAAATAGATCTGTGTCAAGCTCTCCTTTTAGATTTTTACAGACAAACAAGAATCAGATGTAAAGATTTGAAGCCTTCCTTTGAACTCAAGGAATGGTCTGGCAGTTTTGAATTACTGACCATGTATTGTGACTCTGTCACAGGGGTTAGTGAATAGTCATTACATAACACATACCGGTGTGATGTGATGCTTCAATCTCTATATCTTGTTGAACACCCCCCAAGCACTCAAATAAAAAAAAAAAAGAGTAAACGTGGAAGTAATCTCGCTGCTAAATTTCTAGGAGATTGGTACCTGCCATGCTGATTATATTAAATTCCACTCTTAGATGGATTTTTAAAATACAGAAATTAAAGAAGTTTTCAAAAGGAATGGCTGTTGAAAAACATCGCAGGGGGTAGCCCTCAGAATTCCCCCCCCCCCCAATCAATCGTACTGCTTGTATACCTATACAACATCTCCCAGTGCATTCCCTATTCATTAAAGTGTATATATTTGTAGTTCTAATATCCAAAAAGAATGACCTCTTTCTTTCATGATCATGAAACACACTTGATCTCTGTTTTCTTCCTTGTTGGAAGTAACCTTTTATTTGTTATCCATGTTTTTATCATCATCCTCCCAGCCCCTCCCCCTCCACTTATACCACTTTGCACATCCCACTGATTCCTAACTCCTGTGGGTGAGAAGAGAAAACCTGTGTGGTTTCTGTGATTGGAAGTCAAATGCTTGACCGCAAAAACCTCACCTTCCACTTCCAGGCCATCAGACCAGCTCTCATCCTCGACCGAATTATGCACGTACTTCAGATTCCAGTACAGTCATCCCCACTTGAAAAAGACATAGTGATAGTGATGAATGAAAACTGTCCCTGAGTGGAGATATTATCCTTACAACTGTAGGGTATGTGTACAGTGACAATGATATATGTATAGTCTTTAAAGTATGTTTTCTGTGGACTTCAGGAATCTTGGCAAAGCATGGACAAATAAAAGATGATGTTTTCACAACAAATCATGTTATAGCCAAACTTGCAGTAAACAAATGTTAGTACTGCTATATGTTTCAATTTGCACAAAATATGGAACCTACTCAGTCACGGTTAATATACATCATCAGTTTCTATCGCAGGTGAAAACTCATACAAGATTGTGGCAAAAAAAAAAGGATCAGAAAGTGTTTGTGAAATAGGCTTCATGTAGACAGTCAGTTATCATTAAAAAAGGAATTGGTTCTCCCACATCTGTATAACAGTGAAATGACAGGAGAGGCAAAGGCAATACACTAGAGTATTTTTCTCTTTGTAGTCATTGTTTCTACTAGTCGGGTGGGCATTTGCTTTAACATTTAGCCTAACTCCCTTCACCTTTTTGTGAAAAGCAGCTGGTGGACAGGTCAATTATAATTTAGATATATGTACAATATGTATGATAATGTCCATACTTCCAACAGCTGATTTATAATCTAGAATTTTTAAAAAGAAACAGGGTTTGTTTGTTTGTTTGTTTGTTGTTTTGCTTTTTTTGCATCGTATCAGTTTGACATGATAATTCAGTTAGAATGAACTTGTAACCGGGGCGGCCAAAGAAAGCGCTCTCTCACTGCCGCTGCAGGGCAACTGTATTTTACCGAATCAAACCACACAAAGAGAACACTGTTTGTCCACTTTTTCTATTTAGACCACAAACTAGCTTGTACTTGACACGCGCTGTCAATGGAAATATTTAACCCTGTCATGTTGACATTTCTCATCCCTGCATATTATCCCATTTCTTGCCAATATGATTACTCTATCCTCAGACAAACATTGCCAAATATTTTGAAATATTTCGTTTCATTGTTCGTGTTGGAGTTTCGCACCTTTCAGGTCATTGGGGTGTATTCGTCAGGTAGCTGGATATATTCTCTGTTTATTTCTGTTAGTGTTATCATTGTAAAAGTGAAGTCGGCAGGCCATACCATTGCGGCGCAGGTCCATTTAGCAATTTGAAATGGTCGCCCTCTCGGTCACCTATACACCATTGACACATCTTTTCTCCTTCTTGTTATTGTCACCCTTCTTTTTGTTTGGGAGGCTATGAATTTGGACCCGGAGGAAATCGCATCTATTCTATTTCATCATCCCTCAGTTCATTTGAGTCATGTTGAGGGTGTGTTTTATGCAATTGTGTGTCTGCCTCTTTGTCTCCCCATCTCTTTCTCCTTTGATTGATCTATCTATCTATCTATCTATCTATCTACCTACCTACCTACCTCTATATCTATATATCTATATATCTACCTATCTTCCTATCTATCTATCTACCTATCTATCTACCTATCTGTCTACCTATCTGTCTATCTATCTCTTTGTCTATCTTTGTATATATCCATCTTTTTATTAGCTTTATCTCTCTCTCTTTCTATCCATGCTTCCTGAATTTGGCCAGCAGTCCCGTGGAGGTGTGATGTTACCCCGGCAGAATGCCAAATCCTGCTCGGAGCCAAGTTTCCATGGGATGTGGATATGATCTCATTACTTCTTCATCTTATGTATCTTTAGAGGAATAGCAAAGACCTTGTACTGTAGAAGTATTTCTCTTTTGGAAGTATGTGCTCTGGGAGTATTGTATGAAGTTTAGTGTGCGGTAGTAACAGGTTTTGAAAGTTGAGCATTGCAGATGTATTCGTAAGAGAAATACATTTATCTTTACATCTTGTCCTCCAAGAGTGCTTACAGACTGGTGATTCTGATGGCTTCAGATATCTCTCCCCTTTGTCGTGGAAATATAAGAGGCAAAAAGTTTGTATGACAAGATTGAGAAGAGGTAGATGTTATCATGGAGCAAGTATAGTAGCTCCATGATGTTATTAATATTTACTGTACAAAAATGAACTCATAGCTTCCACAGTTCCATGTTTTAAGATACAAAGAATTCACAGAATCATTGTGATCTAGAAAGGCAACGAAGAGTAAGATGCTTTTAATTAGTCTTTTCCAAATGTTTGGCTGGAGGCATACAAGTATCAACACATTTTTTACAAGTTTTGTGGAACAGTCTGCTTGAAATTTTAAGCAAGATGACTGTAACTTTAATGAAAAAAGCAATTACAATGCTTTGAAAGCTTCTTTTGTTATGTGTTTTATGATTTTCATTTTACAATTACCTGGGTTTTTAATGTGATTATCTCAGAAGGGGGGGGGGGGGGAGAGGAGGGATGGCATTGAAGTACTGCCTAAAATGTCATGGGGCATGAATCATTTGTTGAGAGTGTGATGGAAATAATTCAGGATGGCACGGCGGGATTTCCAGAACATGTCACATGAGCACTCTGATGACAGTGCAGTTCAATGTCAGAATATTCTGAGATTTTGGAAACAAAAGGCAGAACCATGAAATCCTCATCCTTCTGAAATTGTCCCAGCCCCCAACCCCCATAGTTAATCACCAGTTGCCCATCCCTCTCCTTTCCAGTCTCCTATTCTAGGACCACTGTCATCAGGAAATACTGCACTTAAAAGTATGTTTTACCTTTCCATTGCACATAGTGCCTCATGACTTTCACCATAATTTCATGATTTCTATTTTGAATGTGAACAGCCCTCCATTCTCTCCCATGCCCAGTGGATTTCCCTCCCATGCCCAGTGGATTTCCCTCAAGTTCTAGGGTCAAAACATTTGTCGTATGATGAGTTTGTCAGTGTCATTGATATGATTTGTGCAGCTGCCATGTAGGTCTTCCAGTGCATTCCCATGAGACATTTATTGTGGGGGCATGGAAGCGTTCACATGCACTCTGCTTTGCGCGACATAACTGAGATTCGCAGGAGTTAAAAATAGCTGATGAAATATCAGCTCGACATTCAATAAGAAAATGCTTTCTTCCTTTTCACTAGTTTGTTTCTTGTTGAAAGAATGGACTGTCCACTGGCAGTTGACATTGAAATTTTGAGGAAGGAGTGGAGAAAGTATTTCCCATTCCCTTTCCAAAGCAAGGAGCTTTAGTGTTTGAAGCTCCTTGTCCAAAGTCAGCATGACTGTTTTACGACCTCCCCGTAAAATTATGAAGAAAATACAGCGACGACATTTTGCATTGTGTGAGATGGGCAAGCAAAGGTGTTGACAGTACGTTGTTGGCAGTGTACATTGAATTACAAACATACAGTCACACGGGAGTAGCTGGTTGAAACTGCACTACCGGAGGTGAGGTAGTAATGAGGGAAAATGTTTGCTGTCCTGTCATCATGGGCATCATGATGCCCACCAGACACTTCAATATCAGAAGGTATGTAGGCCTGATATGGTAGGTATCTGACAAGTTTTGATGGTGGAGAGAAGAGATGGAATTGCTTATCAATACCTGGTATCATGTTCGTGATAGTTAAGTATGGTATTGTGATTGATGAGATTTCCTCCAAGGAAACAAAACAATCACATAAGATCTAGTCATTGGCTCTCATGGTGATGAATACAGGTGCAGTGGTTGTTCTGGCGGTGAAATTGTTTTGTTTTTTTCTTTGTTAATCTTTGCACCCTTTTGCACAAGTTTCGTACCATCAATAAATGTTCCTGTGATGATCATCTGTGTTATTCATGCAGTAAAGCATTTACTAGGAGATTTTGTTTTTTGTGTGCAGAAGTTTTCAGTAAGCAAAATTTTGGGTTTAGCAAGTGTCTTTAACAATCTTGGGACCAATCTCTCACCACAGCATTCCTATTGTATACAAATAGGCTGTCAGAGGCAGTGGCAGGCTTAAAGAAATGCTTCACCACACCACATAGACTTTTGGTGGGAATGTGCCACTGTGCATTTCATGCTAAAGTGAGCATGTAATCATTAGCCCTGAAGATGCTGCCCCTCTTCTTGAACTCTTGGGTGAAAAAAAAGAAGAGTCAGAGGACAAGAGGGAAAAATCCTCTTCATGAAAAATACAGCTTTTGTCAGCACAATTTCTTCCTGTGTGTGTCTGATCTGGTCTACGATAGCCTTGGCTTTAACTCAAGTGAATGAATGCGCCCAGCGAAACCAGGGTTATCTGGTGCTCTCTTATCATCTGGTGGCATCCAGTTTATCATCACTGGAGCAAGATGAGGAAGTAGCATGGCTGGCTGGTTATCATGGTGGGAGGGGAGGAGCTGTAAGTACTAATTTCTCTGACCATGGTAGCTCCATGCTCTAATGCCTCTAACTGGCCATCAGGGATGGCCAAGTGGCCCCTCAAGCTCTTCAGTGAAAAAAAAAAGTATCTGCTCTGTCATCATGCAAGTAGAATATGATTTCATAAACTGCTTTCAATGAAAGAAACAGTATTCCCCATTGTTGCTTTTCTTTCAATACTTATTCCGAAGAGAAGAAAGTTCTGTATTGTGACAGGTGCTCGAGCAAAGTGTAGATGAACAAGCTGCCAGAGGTCATGGTTGAACTCTGATAATTACACAATTCATGCAATAGATGATTTTAATGCTATTTCGTGTAGGTTAGTACAGTGATGCTGTTGCAAGTATTGCAGTACAAAGCTGACCTGTCTATGACTGGCAGAAAGTGGTAGAATTGCAATGGATTGATGATAAATGGTCTGCAACATGTGCTCAGATTCAAAAGTGCAAGAGTTGGATACATCATACAGGGGAAGGCTGAAGATCAAGCATATCAGTGAGATATCACTGTGATTCAAGAATGTTTATTTGCTACTGGTTATGAACTTAAAGGGATTGTATAGTTTTGGTTGAGACTTAACTTCAGGTTTTAACCATTTTTTTTTTTGTGTGAGATAGTGAGAAATCTCTCATGATATATGAAAGAGCATGTAATTCCAAGAGGGATTCAATGTCTATTTGATAAAAATTAGTTTTGAAATGGCCGAGATATATCCAAAACAGAGCGATCCTAATAAAGTGTGGGACCCACATTTTAT
The DNA here is from genome assembly GCF_040938485.1 of Diadema antillarum. NCBI lineage: Eukaryota > Metazoa > Echinodermata > Echinoidea > Diadematoida > Diadematidae > Diadema > Diadema antillarum. Next base: position 1,497,238 of record NW_027271029.1, on the reverse strand, counting down.
TATGATCGTTTTGTTTTACTTTGTTTTTGGATGTTTCAGCTATTCCAAACCCGATATTTATCAAATAAACTTTGAATTCCTCTTAAAATGGTATGCTCTGTACTATTTCATAAGTTTTTCTTGGTATCTCACAAAAAAGTAAAAGCCCAATTTTCATCTCCACCAATACTGTACTATCCCTTTAATATGAGCTGCAGCAGTTGGCCAGCCCTGTCTGAAGGTGAAATAGTTCCATGCTGACACACAACATAGTCAAAAGAGTGTTTGCCAAGTTGGAGTTCAAGGTCTCAATTGTGTTTGCTCAACAGGTGTCAAGGAGAGTGTAGGGGCGGGTAGCAGAAGGTGAGATGGGGGGGGGGGGAGGGGAGTATAGGGGGTGCTTTCTATGAGGGGTAAGGAGTATGATACATGGAAATAGAGAGATTATGGACAACAAAGCCTGCAACTGGTGTGGGTGAGGATGGGGGTGGGAGAGAACAAGACCAAGATGATTGAACATCAGAATTAGAAAAGTAGAATTGATGGAAGGATTTTCTGTGGACTGGTGATTCTCCTGGTAAAGGGATAATGACATTTATGGAAAGGGAAGAGTATTAACTCTGTAGAAGAGAGTAACAGAGGGAGAATGCTTTGAGAGTGGTAGATTGGTGGTAGCAAATCAACATGAAATTGAAAACAGTTTCAGTGATTGAGGAATGCGTAGTGTGTGGTAATCAAGGGGGAGAAAGGGTACTTAGTGGTTCACAAAACTACTTTAGTTCTTTACCACCTTCAGTTTTTATTTGATGGAATCACACAGATTGATTATATAATTCATGGAGATAAGATTGCAGGGTAAAGTGATACAGGGGCTATAGGATTAAACAGTATCATGTCAAAATGATTTCGAGTGGTACTGACATTTCAAAATATCAAACATGGTCGGGTTAGCACATGAATACTGCAGCTGTGTCTACATGGACTGAAAACGTTCCCCTCCCAGCCTTCTAGACATGCCTTTAATGGGTAGTGACTTGACTGTATTATGTTGTCACATTGGATATGGTCAACTCTGGAGAAGAATGCCCCAAAATACTCAATTAATCCAGAGGCATTATAAGAGAGTGAGTGTATTTCACTTCTTGAGCTCGTATTGTCATATGATAGGATTAAGATAGGGAAATCACCGATTAGTGACTAATCCAAAGTGATTGGGATGGAGTCCTTCTCATGCTCAGGCCTATATATTTCTCCCAGGTTCTAGAAATTTTGTCTCCAACCAACATTCTCTAGAACTTGACAACTTCAGACTTCTTCATTGAATTTGGTCAACTCTGACTTTGACGCCCACTCAATGTCCCCAATGTCAGAGACAGCATCGTAGAATTTCATTTACAGGAATCGTATCTGCTACTTCTGGAGTCTATTTCACTCTTCTAAAATGCAATTACTTAACTCAATGCTAGGTTCAAGCTGGTAAAATTGGTTTTCAGGAGTCTGTTGACATGTCGTCATTGTCCACAGGGACTCTCATCAATTGCGGTGTGTTTGAGGCATAAGTGCATCATCCCATTTTTCAGCTGTGAAAGGGATAACAAATGTCAGACCGAAATTTGTGTTATCTCTTTATTTGCCACAGGCTCTTTTGTGTGTGTGTAAGTGTGTGCGCGTGTTGTGGCCATTTCTTTCCTTCTTGTCGGAAAGCTCAATTATTTGGTTACAGTGGTATTACTCCAGTTGATAGAATTCTAATACTTAAAATGGCACCGCTCTTTTCTGGTAGTGGGTGTGGGTGTGTCTGATCAACTGGCCCATTTATACTGGCAGAAACCCCACAATTTGACAAAGTCTAGATGTTAGATCTACCGTTTCCATTGGCACAATGATACAAACTCACATATAATCGAGTTTCCTGGGGCAACCTAAATTTGCTGTTGGGCAACCAAAATTTGTGATTGGACAAGTAATATACAGGTGTAAATGAGCACTGGCTTGCTGGAAGCTGAATAGTTTGTGCAGTTCAAGACATGTCACTGCTCCAAAGAATGGTAGAATCCCCAAGACAGGTGTTATGTATAAGGACCATTCCCTCATACTTTCACTATGTACCTAAGTGGAGAGAGTCATGTAATGAATAAACAGAAGTTTTACCTTACAAGCATGTGTATTGGCAAAAGAAAAACAAAAACAAACACGATGAAACTTTGGAGGTGGGTTTGGGATATTTTAGCAGAATATACAGGTGTAGTTGCCTATCATCTTCCAACCAAAGTCCGGAATGTGAGAAAACCCAGGTTTTTCACTGCCAACATAAACACCCCTAATGATGTGCGATGTTCTAATGCTTTCTCCTGAGTTTGGCATGTTGACAAGGAAATGTTAAAGTAAATAGATGAAATGTAGATTAAAATAATGTCTCATGCCCCCGTCTCCACAGCATTTTCTCATGACTGCTCCCATTCTCTCCAAACTTCTTTTCCTGCCTCTACTATGTTATTCTCTGTCTCCATTACTTCTTTATTTTTTTTTGCTTCTTTTCATTTCATTGTGTGAACCTTTTGAAACTTTCTTTCTCACCCTCCCCACCCATTTCACTTCACTTTGTCATTGTTCAACATTCATGCCTCTCTTATCGTGCAACTCCATTCCTCCCTTTTCCCAAAGACTGCTTTTCCTGATTGTATATCCTACCTGTCCTACTCTTTTTTTCGTCTCTGGTCCTACAATTCTTGTACTCTTTTATCAAAATCTACTCCACACTTCTGTTTCTCTCTAGAGTTTCACTTCCCCAGGGTAGTCCACAAGGGGTTTCAGCATGTTGCTGCAACATGCTCAAATTCCTATGCAACATCCTCAAAAGCTAGCAACATGTGCAACATTCTCAAAAATTTGCAACATGCTCGAAATATAATGTATTTACACATATGAAAAACATGTGAAAAACATAAGAAACATCAAACTATCTGGTACTGAGATATTTTTGTGCAAAACATGAGAGAGAACATTGAATGTAAGCAGCAAAAGAGATATACCAGTCTATCCCTCCCGTCCTCTCAGTCTTATACCAGTCTATCCATCCCATTGTCTCAACCTTACTGTAAAACAAGGAATGTTCATGTGCATTTTAATTTCGCGAATTTCGCAAGCGCCAAGATTCGCAAAATTAAAATGCACACGAAAGTTCTTGTCTACACTATATGCATTGAATGCCAGTGGCAGTTCGCGAAAATTTCATGCCGCAAAAAAGGCCGTCGGCTCCCATTCGCGAAAAATTCATGCCGCGAATATATCATGTTTTATAGTATACCAGTCTATCCATCCCAACCTCTCAACCTTCTCCAGTCTATCCATCACATCTGCTCAAACTTTTAGCAATCTATTCATCACACCCTCTCAACCTTATACCAGTCCATCCATCCAATCCTCTGAATCTTATACCACTCTATCCATCCCATCCTGTCAATCTTGTACCAGTCTATCCATCACATCCTCTCAATCTTATACCAGTATATCAATCCCATCTGCTCAAACTTATACCAGTCTATCCATCCCATCCTCTCAACCTAGGCTTATACCAGTCTATCCACCCCAACCTCTCAGTCTTATACCAGTTCATCCATCCCATCCTCTGAATCTTATACCACTCTATCCATCCCATCCTGTCAATCTTGTACCAGTCTATCCATCACATCCTCTCAATCTTATACCAGTATATCAATCCCATCCTCTCAACCTTATATCAATATATCCATCCCATCCTCTGAATCTTAAACCACTCTATCCATCCTCTCAAACTTATACCAGTCTATCCACCCCAACCTCTCAGTCTTATACCAGTTCATCCATCCCATCCTCTGAATCTTATACCACTCTATCCATCCATCCATCCTCTCAAACTTATACCAGTCTATCCATCCCATTGACTCAAACTTATACCAGTCTATCCATTCCATGTGCTCAACCTTATACCAGTCTATCTATCCTATCCTCTCAAACTTAACACTAGTCTATCCATCCCATCTTCTCAGTTTTATACCAGTATATCCATCGTCCAACGTCATCCGACATCATCAGACATCACTGTGCTTCCTATAGATGATGCATGGAAGTACATCATACACTTGATATTTACCTTCAATGAAGTTGTAGATTTAGAGCTAGAATACAGAAGTAAATGTCTCATACTCATTGTTCATTACTCATAGAAATGAGTCAAGTACTATTGGACAATATGCTGCATTGTTAAAGATACATGTATGTATTTTCCATGTTATCAATAAGCAAGTAAGCACTTAAGTTAATCCACTTGAAGTTTGATGCACAATTATGTTCTTGTGACTTTATAGAAATAGAAAGTCAATAGCTTCCAGATCTGCCACATAATGTGCTAGAAATCATAGGGTTCTGACCTTCTAAGTAAATAGGACTTTGTCTCGCAAACATTGATTCTTGAGAGATGCACTTTTTCCCCTGAACTTCAAAGCAGCGAAAGGAACCGAGAATGAAAGAACATGAGTACGTAAAGAGGGGTACAAGAACTAGTGCAAATTGTAAACATTTATTCTGTTCACATAGAGCTTCATGCACACCTCAAAAGTAAGTGGGTATAGAATTACTGGGTATTCAATGTGCAGTGGAACCATGCAGTTATATTTCACTTCATCTTCTTCTTTTACAATATTTTTTTTTCAAGCAGATTTTTAGTACATGCAGGTGTCTAATTATATCTTACTGCGGCATTATGAACTAATGCTACATGCAAGAGCTTTTTTTTTCAGAGGCTGTGATATAATATGATCTAGCAATATGATGATGCAGCTTACAGCCGAACTGTAATCCTTAGGTCGTGTTTGGATTTTCATTGTGCGTGTCTGTACATGATACATAGAAGTTTTGCTCCAAACACTATGAAATCTGAATTAATGCAAGTTCAGCGAACCCTTGATTGGGTTATTAGTCAGGGGGAAAATATTTGTGGTGGAATTCTGTTCTTATTGGACGCACACATCTTAAAATAGGCTTGGCTCGGGTGGATTCTGTCTCAAGTGGAAATCCCAATTTATCTGAGATTCCAGAGTGTAATCTCACCCTAGCCCTGAAAAGGGAGAGTCTTTTTGGAAGCATGGAGCATCAAGAATGATGTTTATAAACACCCATCACCGGTGATGTCACATACAATTCCCAGGAGAGTGATGGGAGGTCCTGTTCACAGCAACAGGGGAAAAATAGCAATTTTAGAAAACGTATGTCTCGGGGAAAAGCAGTAATTTTAGAAAACTCATATGACATAAGATGGGTGAAAGTTAAAGGACAAGTTCACCTTCATAGACATGTGGGTTGAGTGAATGCAGCAATATTAGTAGAACACATCAGTGAGAGTTTGAGGAAAATCCGACCATCCGTTCAAAAGTTATGAATTTTTAAAGTTTCTGCTCAGTCATGGCTGGATGCGAAGACTACTGTAGCTTGTGATGTCACATGAGTACAACGGTATAAAGAAAGTACAAAGAAAATTCACCTTATTTTCACTTTTCTCGCATAACAAAAGAACACTCGACTTCTCTCTTTCAGAAGGCAAGGGGAATGATATTATCCTTAACATACATCAGTAACAAGTCCAAGAAATGTGCACTTCATTCAAAAAGTAAAATTTTGTGAAATTCTCTTTTTATTTTCATTATGTCGTTGTACGCATGTGACATCACACACTGTAGTAGTCTTCTCGTCCAGCAGTAATTGCGCAGATACTTAAAAAATTCATAACTTTTGAATGGATTGTCGGATTTTCCTCAAACTTTCACTGATGTGTTCTACTAATATTGTTGCATTCACTCAATCCACATGTACATGAAGGTGAACTTGTCCTTTAATGCTGTGAAGCAACTGTGTCAGAAGCCATCCAAACAACAAAGCCACAAATGTTGCACACCAGAGGGCAATTTGTCCTTAATAACTTTGCGTGAAAGTTTGCTCTCACGATTTTGGCACAAAAATCCTCCTAGCTTCCACCATATCATAAAACCTTATTGTTATTCACTGTGACCATGCACGAAATGTGAATTGTTTACGGAAATCTAAACCTGCATCTAGTGACACATGTTCCTTGCCTTTTCCAAAATGCATGGATTTTTTTTTCCAAGTATAGTGACATTTATCTCTATGTTTTTGCCATTGTTACTGTTGTTGTGTCACTTGTAAAGTCAAACATTCCAGACTCCAATGTCACAGTATTTTGCAGTGAGAGTGCAGATGGTTTAATCTGAGGGCGAGACATCTATTGGATCAGCGATGAAGAAGACACGTGAGAATCAGTTTGGTCCGGGGAAGCGGCCTACAAGATTGATCCTCCCAAATGGTCCCTGGATGAGATGGTCCAGGCATGTGATGCTCCTCTTTTAGCAAAAACTCCTTGTAGCATTGCTTCAAGGCAAGAATTTTAGGAGGATTAGTCTTGCAACTTTAGTTTACCTATTATCATTCCTCCACCCTGACCTTTGCTGCTATGGCAACAAGCTCACTTTATAACTGCATTGCATGCTGGCCAGCAACAAGACCATATTAATGGGCAACTTGCCACAAAAAGTATGAAAGCAATTCAGAAAATGCTACTCAATAGGTCTTTTTGATCACTGTGAGATAAGGGCAAACCTTTTTTTTTTAGGCAGTGGGAGAAAGGTCATGGTTGTCAGTGGAGGTCAAAGGTCACAAGGCCTCTTCATCACTATCTACATGGAGTTTGTTGTCACATTAGGGGTTGACAAATGTGAAGACTTGTGAAGTGAAGAATTGAGGTTCTAGAGGGGCCTCAGGTTGATAACTCCATGGTAACTGGTACTGGGGATTTTTATGTTTTGGTGTGCTTCTAAAGATTTTTTTTTCAGAGTAAGGTCCCACCCAACAAAGTTTTGGAAAGTGTAGGCAATTACTGCCTGGCATTCACTACTTCAGTAAAGAAAGAAAAAACAGATTTTCTCAGATTATTTTTGTATTCCTAGAGCACTCAAATTGGTACAAAAGAATCCAAACTGCATACCCTAAATGTGAATTGGGCCAAGACCAAACAAGAGTGTTCATAATAGCCATTGGTCTTTCCAGTGGTTATTAAATCTAAATGCCGTCAGGATAATGTATTCAATGAAAAATGGGTGATGAGTAATCAATAAATAGTGATGATTGAGGTGACAATTTTAATGAAATTCTAATCACACTCAGTCCTCACTGTGTTTTCTGTTTGATTTTTCTGAAGCTTGATGCGATTTGATTCATCACCATGATGCCACTTTCGTAAAAATCCTTTGATTGATTCAAATTCTTGCAGTGATATTTTGCAGTCAGCCGTACTGATTAAGAAAACTTGCATCACATTGATGTAGACAAGGCATTCATAATCTGAAATTCCTGGACAATGAAGATTTGGTTTTTAGTGCTTTTATGAAAACATATACCATTGTTTTTAAGAGCAATGTGTAAACCTCTTCTCAGTGGCAATATACCTCAGTCTTGCTCAACCCCCTGTCCCCTCCCCCCCCCCCCCCACTTTTTTTTTTCTTGGGGGGGGGTGGTGGAAGGAATGCAAGTCTTATTCTGAAATGACCTCAACACCTTTAGCCAAATTTGTCTGTTGTAGTTTTTTGTTTTAACAAGTTTTAAATAGCAACAGATGCACAAACACATGTCCAGTAAAGAAGCAATTTAACAAAGAGACTTCAAGGTCTCAAACTGTCTCTTTGAGGAGCCTCTTCATAGAGAAGTCAGCCAATGTACACAAGTGTGTTTGGTCTTTGGATGTCAGCCCCTTTGTGAGTTAATACAAAGAGATCGGGCAAAGAAGATTCTATCAATTATTCATCATTCACAGTATCATTATTTTGCATTACACGGGAATTAAAAACAGCTAATTAAAGGAATTTGAGTTTACTACCCAGCTTGACTTTGGTATGGGCGTGTTGTATCTAGCCGTGCATTCTCCCACAGTGGCCATTTCCAGAATAATGCCATCCCATACCACATCAGTTTGAGTCAATTAAAGGGACTCTTTTAAGTGATCAAATACCCTGTGTAGTGATAAGATGTGTGATAACGTGGGCAAGATCTTTGTATTGGCGGTGTGCCTTTGTGATGTATGGCATTACCTGAAATAAATGTCAGGTGGTATTGTACAGAGAGAAAAAAAAAATGCACCGTGTTACTAAGGCGCTGTTGTACAATACCTCCAGTTTGTATACTTTGAGTTGCATGTTGCTCATTGTACATCTGAAATGATGACATTGCAGTTGAAAATAATGATTAAATGCTTCAAAGAAGTGACAATCCACGAGTGACCAAATATACCATACTATAAAAGCTTTTCATACATAGGCCTATATGTAGTACTGTCTTGCTGGCAGGGTTAGGACCTATACGTGCTACTGCAAATGGATAGTGATGACATGTTTCTGTATACATTTATGTCCATTTGAATATCATTTCTCAGCCCACTCATTACAGTTCAGTAATTTTGGCATTAAGCCACCACACTGTTCAACAGAATGTCATGAATGACAGAAGAGTGTCATGTACTACACCTATGCCCATGTAACGCATTTCTTTGTTGTTTGTTTGAATAGTGTTGCTAACTGTATCCTGTTTGAGATTAATGATGTTGGTTGGAAACAGTAAACACACCAAAAACTTTTTAATCATAAGAAATAACAAATTGTACTGATATGTGGAGATTTCTTGCATTTGCTCACTTCCTTTTCTTGATACATCAAACTACTTCTTGATAACCTGTTGAGGACGGTTTGATTTTGCTACAACACACATTTCCCATACACACTTGCCCGAGTATACTCAGGACTCATCCTCAATGGGTTAAAGGTCCAGTTTACCTTTGGGAGCAGCGATTTAAAAAATGTTCAAGATATCACATTTGATGCATATGTATAGGTCTGTTGTATCACAAAACACCCTACCATATAAAATTTTCGCAATAAAGCCTAAAACATAAGGAGATATCAGTATTTTTCTCAATAAACCATAACTGTAGACGGTTCAGTCTGGAAGCATTCTTATTATAACTATTGTTCACATTTTGTGTATTTAACAATACTTAAAGGGACTGTACAGTACTGGTTGAGGTAGGGATTCATGTTTTGAACATTCCTAAGTGAGAAAATGAAAAGCCTCTTATGAAATATGAAAGAGCATGTAATTTTAAGAAGGATTCAACATTTATTTGATGAAAATTGGTTTTCAAATGGCTGAGATATCCAAAAAAGTGCTAATAATAAAAGGCGACATGCCCCAACTTTATTAGTATCTCTTTGTTTCACCTTGTTTTGGGATATCTCAGCCATTTCAAAACCGATTTTCATCGAATAAACTTTTGATACCCCTTAGAACTGCATGCTCTTTGACATCTCATAGAGTGGTTTCTGAATATCTCACAAAACGTTAAAGGGAAGATAAACCCCAAGAGCAATGTGGATTGAGTGAAAGCAGCAACATTAGTAGAACACATCAGTGAAAGTTTGAGGAAAATCGGACAATCGATGCAAAAGTTATAAATTTTTAAAGTTTTGGTGTTGGAACCGCTGGATGAGGAGACTACTAGAGGATATGACGTATGAGTGGACAACGATACAAAGAAAATATAAAGGAAATTCAACAAAAATTCACTTTTCTAGAATTATGAAAGAGCAATGGACCAACCGCTTTCAGAAAGCAGGGGGAATAATTGCTACCCTTAACATATGTCAATATCAAGTTGGTGGAATTTGTAATTTTCATGAAAAATTGATTTTTGTAGTATTTTCTTTATATTTTCTTTGTATTGTTGTCCACTCATACGTCATAACCTCTAGTAGTCTCCTCATCCAGCGGTTCCAACACCAAAACTTTAAAAATTCATAACTTTTGCATCGATTGTCCGATTTTCTTCAAACTTTCAATGATGTGTTCTACTAATGTTGCTGCTTTCACTCAATCCACATTGCTCTTGGGGTTTATCTTCCCTTTAAAAGCTAAATCTTCACCTCGACCAGAACTGTACACACCCTTTAACATCGATTATACGGATTCAAAATTTTACAGTAATTGTTTCTATCCCTAACTCAAATTGTAGAACTATTTCAAAGCACTAAGGCTGGGTTTTTGTTTCATCTGCAAATGGTAAATTATGCCTTTAACATGTTTCCACTTTGAAAATTCACATGTAACTCATTCTTCTTCAGGGCATAAGTTCCTCTTTTGTTTTTGTTTTTGTTTGTTTTTTCCTTTTTAATCATTCAAGCCAGGGTACTATGACTTTTTCTATCTTTTCTTTTTTTTCATTCGGAAGTAGTCCTATCACCCTACATGCTGTTCAGTTGTCCTTCGCTGCTACTCAACTGCCAACACATTCTGACAGGGTGCCTGGAGTGATGATAAACATGGGTCCCAAGGTCTGAAAAAAGGTGTGAGGATTCACAGTGTGCAATGTGTAGGCTTCCGGTACAATCCTTTGTTAGAAGGGAATCATGTAGCCTTGGGATCTTGGGATCTGCAAGGAAACTGCTCTCAAAGTGTGGGGTTGTTGCCAAAATGTGGCCACTCCGTCTCCCAAAACTGGCAATTGTGAGTTGGAAAATACATAAAATTGCTGTTAATCCTACAAAAAGTCCTGGAAAAGTTGTATTCATGGGAATGGTGTTATTTCTCGCACAGTTACTGTGTCAAGGATAAATGGATACCGGATGTTGTGGGAGTTTTTTTAATCTTTATTATTATTTTTTTCATTCTTTTAGCCTGAGGGAAGTGAAAAATGCCTCACCTGACTTTGCTCTATTGTGGAATTTGTGATGTTCATGTTGCCAAGGTTATTTTATGACTGTCTGGAAACTTTTGTGATGTTCAAAAAAAAGAGAGGTTAATTTGAGAGTATATACTCTCAGTCAGTATTATGGAAAAAAAAATCTGAAAAAAGGTTCTGATATTACATTGGAATCATTCACAGCAGAGCAAACTGTAGCTAGCATATTTTCTGAGTCACATTAGTATTCATGCAAGGTGACAGCTCACTCTGTGGCATTTCTGTATGGTTAATGGTACTTTACAAATTCACTTTTACACAGAAATAGTATTAATTTTCTCCTTTTTATTCAACAGTATTTTTGTCAACAACGTTTTTGTTCTTTTTGGCTTTTTTGTGCTAGTATAATATTCTTGCTGAATGTAATAAGACTTATTTAGGGTTTCATGTTTTGGTTCATCTGAATAGAAAGTGCTCTTCATAAAGTACAATATTCTTGAAGTACAACCACAAGCATTACAGGTACAGCTTTTATGAGACAGATGAACCACCCATGAAGTTGTGAAAATGTGTTCAAAAAAATAAAAAACCAGACTCTGATATAGACAAGGATTCTCTGTCATCAAGGCAGGGCCAAGTCAAGAAATCAGTCTGAGGAATCACTTCAGTCTGCACTGTGAAAACTGTAAAAATTCACGCACTAAGCATCATCCCCCCCCCCCCAAACAATAATAGATGATGCCATGTTCTCTCTAAAAAAATCAAATGAAAATATTCACTCTTAAAATAGTGAATACAAAAAAGAGTGAATTTAGAGTGAAATTGGAGTGAATTTTGAGTGAAAATGTTCATTTTCACTCTCATTTTGGAGTGACCTCAGGGATCACTCCTTCGAGTGAAAAGGCCTATTGTTTGACCCGAAGAAAGTAGGTTGGCCAATCCACCATGTTGTCACCATTGAAAAGAGTACTCCCTTTAGAATGGACAATGGACATTCGTAAAATGGTGCTAATTTGGCAAGGTCATCCCTGCATGTTCATCATTTGCTCTAAATAGGACTTTTAGGTGAGTCCCTTCAAGTGACCAGGTGTGGACAGCAAAGAGATTTCAGTGCCGATTGATAGGATGGTAGAGTGGGGTTCATTTCAGAGGGGTGTCCAGGGGTATAGGAAGGGGGGGGGGGGTATTGATATTGGGAATGGGTAAGGTTGATGAATGATAAGGGTAGGGAGGAGACGAGGTATGGTAAGCTGTGCTGTAGAGGCATCTAACCAGGTTGATGTAGAGGTGGATCATTTAACTAATTTTCTTGTATCAACGCTCACAAATTGAGCATAATACAATGTATGTTTCATTTTTTTAACACTGGGGAAGATGGTGTGGTGCATATATAGAGATATTTTGTACTGTGTGCCCTTCTCTTTGAATGTACCAGACAAGCTTCCATTGGAGCAGACAAGCAAATCTCAAGTCTTAAACAAATGAACAAAATATTTAGTATAGTAAAAAAAAATGGATGGAGTTGAACTAACTTGATCACATAGATTGGGCCATAAGATGAGTCACATGTCGATGCTGGAAGATACTCGATACTAAATTCCAAGTTAGAATCCAGATTTTCAGCATGTCGTCATTCCGTGAGAAGGATAATATCCACTTTAGAAATTGAGAATTCTTTCAGGTGCCTGCCATTTCACTTTCTTCCAAACCTACCCAAAATTTGACAAAAATACTGGAATAGAAAATATTAAGAAGATACCTGACCTCCATATCCTACCAAATGAGAACCATCCCATACACCGTGGATATACTGCCAGCGACAAGTCCAAGTCTGAGAGTATGAAGCTACCTAACGAACTGATGAAAGTGTCAATTATTGGGTCAAACCAATAGGTGATATATGACTCTCAGCCTCAAGGATTCATATCATATATGGAGGATCAAGGTAATTTTTCATCGCAGCCCAGTTCAGACTGATCTCATAAGCCAGGTCAACTGCAGAGTGGTGATACAACTAATCCTCTCGATGACACCTGTGTCTTCGTAATTGGGCCCTGAAATATGGGCTCAAGATTATATAATGACCAATAATTGGTTGGAGTTGAGGTGCAGCCACAGAATTTGTCATCAGTAGTCTTTGTCCTTCAGACCCCATTCAAAGTCTTCAAATCCTATACTGGTAGGGAATTACCATGGGTACAACCCAGTTTCACAACTGTTAGTACTGAAACTGCATAGACATGCCCCCCCCCCCCCCCCCATTAGTAGCATTATCTTTGATGAAGGTATAGTCTGCACTCAAGGCTTATGTATGTTAAGGAAATAGTGCTAGGTGGGCTTATGGCAGTCTGCTCATCATCTTATTTGAAAATCAAGTCAGTTGCACTTGATTATGCACTACACATGTATCATTTAAGCACTGAATTGCAGACTGATTGTGTCTATGTCTTTTTAAGTCTTAACCTTATTCACACTTTTAAGTCTTAACCTTATTCACACCTTATTCTCCTCCACCTGTACACTTAAAGATCTGTTATGATATTTATGTATTATTTCACATGATTATATATTTGTAATGCAAAATTTTGTTAATATTTTCATGACTTGTGAATAATATGTTCGATATTGTTATACTTATTTTCTGTTACGTACAAGTGGAGAAATAAAACTTACTGAAACTGAAAACCTTTGAAATTCAAACGCAAATGAAAGTTCCCGATCTGGATTTTTGTCCAGAAAGAGAGAAAAAAAAAGACAGACAATTTCTGTTACAACTCTATGAATGATGCTGCACAATACCTGCTGAAAGGATTTCTTATTTTCTGCAGCATCGATGATATCCAACTCCAAGCAATTCTGGTGACAATAAACACTCACTTTTCCAAAATATTTTTCTGCTCCAGTGATGCTCAAACTTGCTGCTAATTTGTTGCTTCACGTTTCAAATGTTACTGCAGAGCAGGTATGCGTCCCTTAAACCCGTTGAAGACAAACTGATTTTGCTGTAACACATATTTTCCATAGACACCTGCCCAAGCATACTCAAAGACTGGTCTTTGATGGGTTAAGGTTTATTTCCCTTTGATTCATGATGATACCTTGCATACTATTATTACAATCATGTGAAACTTTGCTCACACTCTTTACCTCTAGCCTTTGTAAGGGGTTTTCATTTTTTTTCATGAGGAAAAAAATAATTTCCTCTTTATTGTGAAAAATATTCAAGGTTCTGTTTCTAAATGCTTTGGTATAAATTTTTCATTGTTGATGTTGGGTTTTTTTTTGGTGCTAGCTGAAATTGACAGGAAGGAGTGAGAAGCATGCATGGCTGGTGTATTCAGTGCTTGCTGGTTCCCACATGCCCTGAACTTGGTGTACTTTTTCAAAAAAACCTTTTGTGTCCATTACCGGCTTCACAAGGTCGATGCGGAGGAGGGATTTGTTGGAAGTTTGAGCACATCAAAGAGTATCTGAGTAACCCTCACCTCATTTCCCCCCAGCAATCATGAAAAGGAGAGAGAAGGAGATATATATATAAAAAGGAGGAAAATAAGAACTCCGTACAGCAGTTGTCACAAGGAGGGTAGCCCGAATTTGTCCGATAATCTTGAGCACACAAGCGGTGTGTACTCAGGAGCCATAACCCTGAAGGGGCCCTAAGCCCCCGAACGAACGTGTTTCGGATTTATTGCCTCATCTCTCTCCCTCTCTCCCTCTCTCTCTCTCTTCCTCCTCCTCCTCCTCATTCTCCCAATGTCAGTGGTCAAGTTTATGTATTCTTCTGGCCAGTGGCTGATTAGAAGAAATGTAAAGAACATTCCACAGGGTTTGATGCAGAGTGACAGGCGAGCAAACTCTGATTAAAGCCCCAGTGTATAATTGGCTTAAAGGACAAGTTCACCCTCATAAACATAAGGATTGAGAGAATGTAGCAATATTAGGAGAACACGTCATTGAAAGTTTGAGGAAAATCGGACAACCCGTTCGAAAGTTATGAATTTTTGAAGTTTTTGTGTAGTAACCGCTGGATGAGAAGACTACTGCAGTGTATGAATAACTTAGATGTCACATGCGTACAACAATATAAGGAAAATATAAAGAGAATTTCACAAAATTCCATCTTTTGAAAAAAGTACATATTCCCTTGACTCGTTACCGACATATGTTAGGGGTAATATTATTCCCCCTGCTTTTAGAAAGAGACAAGTCAAGTGCTCTTTTATTATGCGACGAAAGTGAAAATATGTTGAATTTTCTTTACATTTTCTTTATCCAGTTGTACGCATATGACTCACAAGCTGTAGTAGTCTCCTCATCCAGCGGTTCCAACACAAAAATTTAAAAAATTCATAACTTTTGCATCGATTGTCCAATTTTCCTCAAACTTTCACTGATGTGTTCTACTAATATTGTTGCATTTTCTCAATCCTTATGTTTATGAAGGTGAACTTGTCCTTTAAATATATCAAATGTTATGTACATGTACAGTCAAACTTGCTATAATGACCACCTGCAGTACCAGCAACCACATAGAGATATGAATTCTACGTGAGTATGTAGTGCATTGTATCTTGGTTTGATACTTGTTATCATGTGGGTAAATGAAAATATCAATCACAATAGCTACTACCACCACATGTCTATAATGATCACATTTCTTGTTCCCGTGAGCGGTTGCTGTAGACAGGATTGACTGTTTAATCTGTTTATGTCAGTGACATGATAGCTAGAATTCTGCTTATATCTTTGACTTTTTACAGTTATTATCACACATTTTTATGACATACTCCTTCATGGTATCATTGTGAAAAAACACACACACCGTATTATATTTTAGCAGTTAGAAGGGGGCGTGGCAGCTCTGATTGTACTTGTGCTAAGGAAACATCGAGAGAAAGAGCTGCACAGGGGTGCATTTAAATGATGATACCATAAGAGGTGGAGTCTCCCTGAATACCAAGTTCCATCCTCTGTTTACCAGAGTGCTAAATTCCTCCCCTGATCCATTGTTATGCCGGAAATCAAGAAGAATTTGGGAGAAACACTGAAAATAGGAGTGGGCAGAATTAGGAGACAAGGCATACTGTGATTATACCCTTTATGTCCCCTTGACTTCAGCATCAAGAGGGTTCCTGCACTGTTAACCTCTGCTCGATTAAAGAGAGCAGTATGAAATTTCATGCAATTCATTGAGGTTCGATTACAAAAATAGGGCAATATGGTGATGCTGCGTATGACACAAAGAAGCAATTTAAGTTTTGTACACACCTTGAAAGTTCAATTACAACAACAACAGCAGCAAAAAAAGAAGAAAAAAGATGGAGGTTGTTATTTGGATTCATATTGAGTGTTGGGTGGGCCGAAGGAACCCTCTACTATAAAAACAGTTTACGGATCAAATATAGCACAAAGAATGTATGTTTATTTTCCACTCTTGTTTGAAATGACTGGTCAAATTTCTGTCCTATTCCAGAAATGGAGCAGTCAGCATGACACGCCAAAACCACAGCTCTGTTCAGGGGTATATAACTATTTCACTTGTTAGTTTGAGAGAGGGGTTAAAACCCTTGAGATATTTACATTTTTTCCTCCCTCCTGTATTTCTACACTGAGTGGTCAATGCAAGGTAAACTTCAATTATTCTGGGCCCTCGTAGTGAAACCCACTCATTCACATAATTATGCTCTCTCACACACACACACACAAATGTGTAACAACATAACAGTTCATTGAATATTTAAGATTGCTGGAGTGATGTAGATTTAAGTGGAGGTTAAAGAACAAGTTCACCTTCATAGACATGTGGGTTTTGTGACTGCAGCAATATTAGTAGAACACATCAGTGAAAGTTTGAGGAAAATTGGACAATCTGTTCAAAAGTTATGAATTTTTGAAGTTTCTCCTCAGTCATGACTGGATGGGAAGACTACTATAGCTTGTGATGTCACATGTGTACAACGATATAAAGAAAGAATAAAGAAAATGCAACACATTTTCACTTTTCTCACATAACAAAAGAACACTTGACTTCTCTCTTTCAGAAAGCAGGGGGAATAATATTACCCTTAACATACATCAGTATCAAGTCGAAGAAACATGCACTTTATTCAAAAAGTAAAGTTTTGTGAAATTCTCTTTTTATTTTCCTTATAGTGTTGTACGCATGTGACATCATACACTGTGGTAGTCTTCTCATCCAGCAATGACTGCGCAGATACTTTAAAAATTCATAACTTTTGAACGGATTGTCCGATTTTCCCCAAACTTTCACTGATGTGTTCTATTAATATTGTTGCCTTCACTCAATCCACATGTACATGAAGGTGGACTTGTCCCTTAAGTTGACTTGAGAGTTGAGATTTGATAGTAAGTTTCAAAGCATGACGATGCTTTTAATGGAAATTCTAATGGACAATGGCTAAGTTCTAAACTTTTCGCAATATCAAATCACTTATTCAGGCTTTCCTCTATTAAAACTGGATACTGTGGGGTGGCTTTTAATAAGTTTTATGCAGATGAAAAATGTGTCTCCAATGCATACATAAAGTTTTCTCCTGTAGAATTCCAACATTTGAAAAATTCCATCATATATTTAGTTGATTTATCAGAGAAGTAAACTAGCATTATTGATCCCATGAAACAAGCTTGAGTCATATTATTTTAAAGTCATATCGGGGAGTACAAGGGGACCTTTGCTCACTAATTGGCTCTGCCTCTCAACTAGAAATGAGCAAATGCCACAGAAATTAAAGTAATATCTGTTTTTTGTAAATATCAATAACAGCATATTTATACATTATATTGTGTATTTTTTATGGGAATGGTTGTGGGGCAAATATTGGATACTTTGGTGTCACCAAAGAGCTTCAAAAATATTTGAAGCTCCTTGGTATCATTCATGTGTCTGTGATGTTGGGGGGGGGGGGGGGGGGTTATCTGCTACAAATGTAAACACTCCTGTAATGACATTCTGCATGGCTAATTCTATTATTCTTTGCCATAATCATCCATGTTTTGGATCCGTGAATGATCCTACCATAAATAGGGTCCACAACCCTACCTTCTGTCTGCATTCACACATTCCTTCAAATGGCGTCACGGGCCATTACTCACACTAAGTGCGCTCACATTTAGGTGATTCTCCCAGGTCAGTGTTAGATTAGACCATTTAAAGGGATGGTACAGTTTTGGGCTGAGATGAGGCCTGAGGTTTCAAACTTTTTTTTGATGATTATTTTGTTTAGATAATGAGAAACCTCTTGTAAAATATGAAAGAGCATATAATTCTCAGAGGAATTCAAATTTGATGAAAATCAGTTTTGAACTGGCTGAGATATCCCCCCCCCCCCCAAAAAAAGAAAGTAATCCTAAAAAAGTAATCCTAATAAAAGGTGGGACCTACCTTTTATGAGGATTGCTTTTTTGTTTTGTTTTTGTTTTTTGGGATATCTCAACCACTTCAAAACCAACTTTCATCAACTAAACTTAGAATTCCTCTTTGAAGTGTATGCTTTTTAATATTTCATACAGTGGTTTTTAAGAATCTTGCAAAAAGTTAAATGCTGAATTCTCACCTCAACCAATACTGCGTCATTCCTTTAATGTGATTATTATTCTGGACCTCCTTCTGCACTGTTGTTGTTTTTGTTTATGTTTTGTAATGTGTAGTCAGAGCCGTAAGGTGTGATCCTCACCAAGAAGTCTTGGTTTATATGAGGTAACAAAAGCTGGGAGGGTTGCTGCTAGATTGTTGGCAAATATATTCCCCACATCTTCACCGTCTACCATGGATAATTTCTGCGTAATGTACAACTGAACTATATATTCGGTGCAGTGTAGTATCACAGGGTTATAGAAACACATCTTGTTTCATTACAGTCTGAAAATGAAAACTGAGGGGCTGCAAGTTTAAAAAAGCAAACTTGTACAATGTGGTCCCCTTACCAGAATGTTTCCCTGCCCAGGCAACTCTAAATACATAGTATAACCTGCCACTGGATATACAAAGTGTACATCAGTCATTTGATATGTGACCTCATGTTGACTTGGAGTGTGTGGAGATCAAATAATGTTGATACAACAGCAAGCCTGCTTGTTTAATACAAAAGTAACACCATGTGACTTGTGACTCTAGCAAAGGTGTATTTTTAAGCAGTTTGCATGAGGACTAGATGAGAGCGAGAACTTGTCATTTGAGTGCATTTTGAAGGGAAGGGGGTAGCGCAGTGGTGATTTATATATTTCATTTCAAAGAAATTCTTGCTCCAGTGCTTATGGCAATCTTGTAGCAGGTCAAACTCTATGGGGGAGTTGCATTTCTTGGAACTGACTGGTGAAATACAGAAAAGGGAAGAAGGAATGATCAAGGATTATAACACCAAGCATTGTCACCAAGTCCTACAGAACATGTGCATTATGGACAGGATAGTTTAAACCTAATGGCGGGGTTGGCAAGTTTGCTCTTTCATTGTTATCATGACTTCACTTAATGGTAACAATGGCAATTAATGATGTTTATTTCCAAACAGCCACCCACTGAAATTTTTTAGCTCAAGGTCATACTTGAAATTAGTGAAAGGGGTAGATAGCATGTCTGTGAATGTAGTGTGATACAAATTGGGAAGTGCAACATTCCAAAATGTGGTGATTTTGTAGAAGCCACAATTGGTTTACATGTGACAACCAATATCGAACACATCAGCAACATGTATCAATACACAGGGTTGCCTACCTCCCATCCGCTGGCCCCATACAGATCGACAATATTTGGGCAAGGTCAGAGGTGTGAGTAGATGGGACCATTGGCAAGTTACACAGGGTTATTTCCATGGGTATGTGCAAATAGACAAATCTTCTGAGTACGTGATGAGAGATGACACAAATCTGGGTAGTGAGTGGGCAAGGTTCCGCCATAACAGCAGGAATTAAGCTACAGTGATATTACAGTTTTGGGGTCTGAATAAAAGGGAATTTCCTTTTTGTAGTGTGATGAATGATTGAAGAAATAATTCCAAATCATTACGTCAATTTCAAGGTAAAATAATGCTGTATAACTTACTGGTTCTCATGATTAATAATCTAGTTTTGTAAGCAGGTTTATTTTACCTTCTTTCTCTACTATGTATTGAATTTCTAGAGTAGATTAGCACAATAATGAATGAAAAATGGAATGATTCAATAGATTTATTGATTCATTAGATTGCTATTATTTTGAATTCCAATTCCATTGCATGCTGATACAAAATAAAATCCATCTAGACAGAACTCATAAAAAAGAAATACAGTCATACACTCAGCTAACTTTTCAAATGACTGTATTGTAGAAAATAAAAAAGGAAATGGTCATAAAGCACTGGGTTTGAATAATTTGAATATGATTCGCAACATACTTTAGAACAACTTGATCTAACTTTCTGGCAGTTCGAGATTCCTTGGACTTTTCTGACTTTTCTCCGGCCCTGTGGTGATATACAACCGTGTTTGCACTTTTTGTCCCCCTCTGTGGCAGGGTCAAACATTTGATTTACTGATGGCAAAGCATACAGAGATAAGGAGCTATCAATGCTTCCACGTTTGCACAGTGACATCTCAATGCAGTCCTCCCGTTTCCATGGAAACTGACATCAGATCAAGATACTCATGAGATATGCAGATTCTTTATGTGGATGTAGGAAAATATGTTTATGCTGTGCTTATAGAGGAACTTCAATTGTATCTTTGACATATTCTGAGATGACTTACAGTCCTCTGGGTCCTCCAATACTTATAGGAATGTAATACAGACATGATATCTTTATAGGGTGCCACCAGATGGGGATTTTGTTTTTGCTGTGTGACAGATACACCATTCATAAACATTTGACATCTATTATCATATCTCAAAAATTCCTACTGACTCCACGACGGGATAACATTTGTGCAGTCTCCTTGCTGGGTTGACGCTCTGTGATGATTATATCACTCAGTGCAGTAGATGTATCATAGAGCGATATGTCACTGGCCCCTGTGTGCACCCTGTCGCAACCACCACATGTGCGTGTGTGGTAATAAAGCTATTCTTTGCCTACTCTACATGCCTGTGTGAGGCCAATGTTTTGCTATCATTGATTCAGTGGACCCCACAATAAAGAAGCAATACGTATATAAAGCATTGAACCTATGCGCATCATTAATATGCATAAACCGACAAAAGTCATGCAGGACATTGATATGCTTCGATAGATTCCACAAATGCCAGTAATCATTTCCTAGATATTTCTTCACAGAAGTCATAGCCATGATATGTATATGTATATTACAGTGGCATGTTCTCTTAAAAGCAAAACCAGATTTAGGTATCAGACTAGTGCATTAATCTAATCTATTACTGGAAATTTGAAACATATTTATTAGAATTTCCTTCTTTTCCTGAGGAAGGCCGAGGGAATCTCCCCCTCGCTTAAGAGTGTTTCATGAAAACCGTCAAGAGAATAAAGTGATTAACTTGTTACATGACTCTTCAGTTTAAGGATGATGTGCCTATGTTGTTTTGAGATTTTCTTAGCATGCTTCTAATGAGAGGGTTCTAACCTTTATTCAGTTAGACTAACCCCTATGAAAAAATTTAGGAGTAACTTTCTTTTTTTTGTCAGTACCAGAAGTGTGTGCCCTGAATTTTTATTGGGTGTACAGCCTTGAACCAAATAGGGGTTGGGTTTTAGCAGGATGATGTTTCTAATTAGGTTTACCTATCACAGCATTTCAGGTGACCGACTCATCTTCGAACGTGTGGCAGGTAGGATGGAAAGATAGAAATGGTTCCTAGTTTGCCAGTGACAGAGTGGGGTGTCTTTTTTTTTCAGTTCATTGGAAGTGTTGTAAGACATTAAGATGTTTCACACATAAATAGATCATTCTCAGTGTGAAGCTGGCAGTAGTGAATTATTTATTACAAGAGTACATTCTTTTGCACATTCACACACATTGGCAGCTGCAGACCCATGTAGGGATGTACATAGCAAGCTCTTTAAGCCCAAGTAAACTTTGATTTGAAAAAGTGTTTGCGGTAAATTGCAGAAGATTTTTCATGATTGGTTGATGATACAAATGCAGATTTCTCTACATTCTCCTTTTTACCAGCATTAGACCCTCTTCAGCAAAATCTGTTCTAATTTAGAAAAGTTTGACACACACCATGTACATTTTTGTGATGACAAGTTACAGATGATTAAATATAGAAACTATTCATGTCAGCAGTTTTAGTCAAAATTATTCTTCAAGAGATTTATATAATGTGGCCTCATAAGCTACATGTATGTTTATTTCTGTGTGTTTTTGTATCACCTTTGAAACTTTTTTTTTTTTTTGGGGGGGGCATTTCTTTAAAATTATGAAAAGCTTGCAAGTCAATCTTTGCCAAATTTTTAGGGTTGTTGGTAAAGTTTGGCAAAGTTTATAAATAACCCAAATATTATGACATGGAGGTTTTGTTGCCTTGACACCATAGAAGCGGATCTCGGATGTTGTAACTGAGGATATTTTGGCCAATAAGGGAAGCAACAAATGTTGTTGCAGTGACATATTGACACAAATGTTCATCACTGCACGCTACTTACTTGAGGTACACTTGAGGGCCACTGAGCCTGATTGGGGAAAGATAGTGCATTCCTGACCCAAATATATGACACAAATGATTACCTCACTATCTGCCTGACAAGCAATGTAGGATGTTTGGAGCAAAGTTGGAGGGAACTATGTGCCAAAGATTTCAGATGTATATCCTGTATTTCATATGTATTATATATGTGCATATACACAAAAGTCATATATGCACGATACAGACAATGCATACATATCCTGTGCTTGCGTATGTATATTGCTAAATTTATTATGTTGTGTCCCAAAATGATCATGTCATCATTATGTCATAGACAAGATTTGATTTTGCACTTATCAACAAATATGCAAGAAACCTTATGGTATAGGCCTATAAGTTAATCAATGTACGTTTGAATAAAGATAGAAAATTGAATATTAGTATTAATCACACACACTTGACATTCTGTAATCTTTTGTAAAGACTTTTTGGAATATTGGATTTGCTTTGGGATCAGTTATGTGAAATACTATTATGCACATAATAACACAATTTTGTGTAACTTATTGTTGACGGTACTATTGCCAATGATTAAAGGTACTGTTTACCGGTGGGAGCAGTGATTTAAAAAAGGTTCAAGATATCACATTTGATGCATATGTGTAGGTCAGTTGTATCACAAAACATCCTACCATGTAAAAATTTTGCAGTAAAGCCTAAAATATAAGATATCACTGTTTTTCTCAGTAAACCATAACTGTAGATGTTTTAGTCTAGAAACATTTTTTATCATAACTGTTGTTCATATTTTGTATATTCAATACTTAACATTAATTATACTGATTCAAATTTTTACATTGTTTGTTTCTATCCCAACTCACAGTTTAGAACTATTTTGAAGCACTAAAGCTGGGTTTTTGTTTCACCTCCAAATGGTAAACTCTTTACAACTTTCTGAAGTATCAGAAAGATATTAATACAAGTAAGATGTCTTCCAGATTATCATGAATTCCTTACCTTTATTTGGATTTTGCCTACTGTTTTGATCAAACTGTTGTCATTTGCATTACAGTATTTGTGGAATTTTAATTTCTTCGTGGGGGTATATTCCCAAGTTGATGTAACATATGAGGGCAGGTTAATCACTCCCCAATAAATGATGACATCGAGTGTTGCCAGGCAACATGAACCTCCCTGAGGGCACTCCCTGTCTGAGCATTCAACTTAACCCCCTCAGTGACATGGTCTCAAAGTCTGATTGCTAGTACACATGATGCACCAGTCTTTAGCAATGACAGGGTTAATTCTCCAAGAAAACAAGTAAGAGAGATGGAGGGGAATAGGAGGAAGGGGGAGGAAGCCGAGGTGCCAAGTCTCTGTGATTCTGTAGGAGGCTTCCGTAAGTACTGTAATGGAAAAAATTTTGGCAGGATGAAATTTCCACGAATAAGAGGCAACAGCCTTTTTCGCAGCATTGTTATTATTATTATTATTTTTTTTTAGAATTGCCATTAGCATTCAATGCATATAGTGTAGGCGAGAACTTTTGCGTGCATTTTGATTTTGCGAATCTTGGCTCTCATGAAATTTGCCAAATTAAAATGCGCATGTACCATTTCTGGTTTACAGTAAGCAGTTATATGTATGCTGATGAAATGTAGAAGCTGATTTATACTTGAAATTGAACTTGGGACATAACAGTATATCAAGCAATTTTTGCCACTTTCACCTTCTCACAACTGTACTTTAGATGTCAGGGAAACTCTGCAAAAAAGTTGGGTTGAAAACTGGCTGACTTGTACTGCAAAATACTGCAGGGTAGAATATTGTGCCTGCATTCCAAATTTCTGTCTTGCTCTCTCAGCATTACCTCACCCTGTTCGTTGTTTCTTCACATTGACTTGTTTTTCTCTTGTCTTGAATGTTAATTTCAAAATGCTGCATCATGGTTGTTTTTGCAGACACATGATAATGCGGTCTGTTAGAGATAAACATTAGCCTGGATCATGTGCCCTACTGGAACAGGGTTGATATTTAGCAAAGATATGGGGTCCCTCTATGATGGAAGTCTGCAGTAATTGTTACATACAGTGTTATAATTTTTTCCATGGCAATATCCAATCAGCTTTGAGGAGTTTTAGGATATAGCTGGTTCGTTAGAGAATTTTACTCGAGGAGATAGTTCCTTTAACCATTGCGTATGCCTACTGGATCTTGTTGAGTCCTTAAGAAGTCTATTAGGATTTTCAAATCTTGCAGGGAATGGATTATAATCAAAGTAGAAGCATCTACACAGCTGATGGCTAAAAAAGAAGATATTGATGATAAAGAGAAATTATCCTTACATGATCTACCATATCCTGTAAACACCTCAGAATGTTGACTGTATGTTATTTCAATCCATTTTCCACGAATGGTCAGTTGGTCAGTTTCCCTTTGTTTGTGTTTATTTCAATCAAGATACATTTCCTTCTCTTCAGAGAAGGTCATTCCCCCCGCCCATAAAAAAAAAATACATATGAACAATGTGTTACAGAATTTATACCTCAAAACAGCAAACTGTACTATCTTGAACACCAATATATATTTTTGTAAATTATATCATATCCTAAGTAAGAAATGACTTGATGTTTATTTGGTTATATCTGTTCACCAGCAGCTTGGAAAGAACTGTGGCAGTAGAAAAGAATCATAGCATTAAACTAGACTTGAAAGAAACTATCTCTTTTCAGACCAAGATTTTAATCATTACCAATGTTTGGTATGAATATTGTGACAAATGTGTTAGTGAGATGTGTCTCTTCGTCTTACTCATTATAATTCCTCTGAGGCGGGAAATGAGACCCAATTTTTGCCTAATCTCCTCCCCAGACCACTCAGGACTCACCCTCCCCTCTGTTCTCAGCCCCCCTACCCCTCCCACTTTTACCTACTGAAGAATGGCTGTCTGCCCCCCTCCTTTGAAGAGGGCAAGGGATTAGCGCAGAAGTATTGAATCTTTAGGGGCAGTTGTTGGTTCTAATGGGCTTTATACAGGATAATCACCTGACAATTGAGGCTTAACGGGCCTTGCATCCTGTGACTACACCCGAAGTGTGGGTGCAGACAGTTATTTTAATGAGCAGTTGTGATGGCGAACAAGTCAGGTGTGACAGATTCCATGGTCTGCGTTGATCCCTCCGCTCCTAACATTGGGGTGCATTAACATTGTTGGTGTAATACCGTGGTATTTCGTCATGGGAATGCAAATACACCATGAAGTACACCACAAGATATACTGTAAAATACTGTGGTATTTATGGTTGTAAGTCAGACTTCACGCGAAATATGCACTGATGAGATTTGGCTGTAAATCGGTCACAAAAATACCACTGCCTATACAGTGGTGTATTGTTCATGATTGTTACCTGACTGGCACATTTCCTGTCTTCTCCCTGAAGGAGATATGTGCATGTGCAGTGCTTATCAGAAATAACATGGCATTTCATGAATGAAAACAGTAGCAAGTTAGTCACCGTGGTATCTATTACCGTGGTATTTTGCCAACGAGAATGATGCCTACAAATTATCGGGATATGAATGCATTTACGGACGCACAGGGTTTTTACATCTATAAAGAACTTAGTTGAAGTTTTGTTTAGAAACAAAGTCATGCCAATGAGTTAGTATCTTTTTTTTTCCCTGAACTCAAAATTTGAATCACATTTCTACCAAATAACTGTCACATATCATATGTACATCCAATCCTCTCAAGGTGTTTTTTTAATTTTTAATCTGAGCTCTGTTCTATTCCTGATGGGTAATCCAAGAAGTTTAATCCGTTGAGGACTAGTCCCAAGTATATTCAGGCAGGTGTCTATGGGAAATGCATGTTGTAGCAAAATCAGCCCGTCCTCAATTGGTTAACATCTAAATTGAGGGGGCAGAGCTTACCTTGACATTGTTTTTATGTTGTCACGGTGTATGCACATACGTATGTACTCTTTCATGTAAGCGTATTTGTTAGTAGTGTTTTTTTAATTGGCCGGCCTTGGAGTTTGTAACACAGCTGCTGCATGGAATGGCATTTACAGTTGGCAGTCGACAAAGAAACTAATTTCATGATCTGAACACTGTGCAAAGTCTGAGCTATGTAGAATCGGTCCGTAGAATCATGTTGTGATAGCCAACAAGTTCCTAGTTAGTAATATATGTCCAGAGTGTGAAACCCAACAAGGCCCCCTCTGTACCTCCCTTGGCCTCGATTTGGTGTTAGTAAACTATACAATGTAAATCAGTAGTTATATACGTAGTGCTGGTTGTGTGCGACTGAGATTTCGAGATGCGCATCCCTAGAAGTGTGACGCTAAGTAGATGAAGTCTGCAGATAAGCTAAGAATTCCTTCCCGTCTATCTAAAAGATTTTCCTTTTATTCCTATAACTATTTAAATCAATGACTGTCGGTCTCATTTCCTCCACCCCCCTCCCCCCCCCCCCCCCCAATCTCCAAACTGTTGTTGTTGTGGTTGCCGATTGATTCTTCACCTCCTGGCAGTGGATAGGGATGTCACTGAAAAACTCTGTTCCACCATCATTTACTGTAATGTTATGGCTGTACTTGGCAATGTGAATTGTCACTCATGTGAATAGGATATATAGAAGAATGCAGAAAGGCCAAAATATAAGAAAAAATAGGAGTCATACTGTAAAACATAATATATTCGCGAATTGGAGCCGACGGCCTTTTTCGTGGCATGAAATTTTCGCAAATTTGCCACTGGCATTCAATGCATCTAGTGTAGATAAGAACTTTCATGTGCATTTTAATTTCGCGAATCTTGGAGCTCGCGAAATTCGCGAAATTAAAATGCATGTGAGCATTCCTTGTTTTACAGTATGAGAGATCACCGCAGTAACTGCAGAAAATTTGTGCTGCTAGTTTTCGAAAGTTTTGCTTTTCATGTTTGTGTAAAGAAACTTAATGACCTACTTGTAGCAGTCATGCTTGGCATAAATTATACAGAGCCAGTATGTTAATTTGTCTTCTCTTTTTCAGAAAAGAGTATTAATTTTCAAAAGGGAAAAGTAGACTTTGACCGTGTTCTGCACTCAATTGAGAAAAAAAAAATACAGAAGAAGAAGATTGGTCAATTCTGATTCCTCAGATTTGACGGAAGTTGTTGATTCAGGCTGAGTTGAAAGTAAAGGTCCGCGGGCAATTCTGTGTCATCGACTCACAAATCGCTACTCACACTCTGCTACAAGCCTGTAGCTAATTGATACAATTTTCCGTCACCTCTGATCACCTGTTTCTCTCCCCCCCCCCCCCCCCTCTCTTTCTGCCAGACGACAGACTCTTGTATAATTCAAGTGAGCTCAGTCTGGGCCTTGATTAGGGCAGGTGTTTGGTAGATCCTGATAATTCTGGAGGATGTGATTCGTGTGTGGTTTACTGATGAGAGAAGTAGAACCTCTCTTTGATTGGGGTATGCCAACGGATTTTGACCTCAAAGGTGCATTTAAAACATATCTCGGAAGATATTAGCTAATCTATATTCTGTCACTGTATTCTGTATATTTTTGTCCCCGCCGAACGAGTTCGAGCAGGGGACTTTGAAACGGGCTCCGTACGTGTGTGTGTCCGTGTGTCCGTGTGTCCGTGTGTGCGTCCGTGTGTGATCAAAATCTTCAATTTGCTACTTCTCTGTCATTTATGAGCCAATTTTGATTCTGTTTGCTTTATATGATAGCACTACATGGGAGCTTTGAAACTTCTACACAGAATTTCAGTCGTGACCTTTGACCTTGACCTTTGACCTATATTGTACATTTTGCTACAAAATGCTACTCCTTCGCCATTTCTAACCTGATTTCAATTCCGTTTGCTTTATACAGTGTATGATGGCACTAGGTGAGGGCTTCAAAACTTCTACACAGAATTTTGACCTTTGACTTCTTTGACCTTTGACCTTGATTTTTGACCTATATTGTACATTTTGCTACAAAATGCTACTCCTTCGCCATTTCTAACCCGATTTCGATTCCGTTTGCTTTATGTGATGGCACTAGATGAGGGCTTCAAAACTTCTACACAGAATTTTGACCTTTGCCTTCTTTGACCTTTGACCTTGATTTTTGACCTATATTGTACATTTTGCTACAAAATGCTACTCCTTCGCCATTTCTAACCCGATTTCGATTCCGTTTGCTTTATGTGATGGCACTAGGTGAGGGCTTCAAAACTTCTACACAGAATTTTGACCTTTGCCTTCTTTGACCTTTGACCTTGATTTTTGACCTATATTGTACATTTTGCTACAAAATGCTACTCCTTCGCCATTTCTTACCCGATTTCGATTCCGTTTGCTTTATGTGATGGCACTAGGTGAGGGCTTCAAAACTTCTACACAGAATTTTGACCTTTGCCTTCTTTGACCTTTGACCTTGATTTTTGACCTGTATTGTACATTGGCTACAAAATGCTACTCCTTCGCCATTTCTAACCCGATTTCGATTCCGTTTGCTTTATGTGATGGCACTAGGTGAGGGCTTCAAAACTTTACACAGAATTTTGACCTTTGCCTTCTTTGACCTTTGACCTTGATTTTTGACCTGTATTGTACATTGGCTATAAAATGCTACTCCTTCGCCATTTCTAACCCGATTTCGATTCCGTTTGTTTTATGTGATGGCACTAGGTGAGGGCTTCAAAACTTTTACACAGAATTTTGACCTTTGACTTCTTTGACCTTTGACCTTGATTTTTTACCTATATTGCACATTTTGCTACAAAATGCTACTTCCGGCGGGGACATATATTACGCACCGCGTAATTTCTACTTTTCCTTGTTATGCTATGAAATGCTTTATGAAATGTGTGACAATACCAGGTTTGCACTTTGCGATTAAACTGTGTAGTCACTTTTTTTTTTGCTATATATTTCCCTGTTTGACATTTGCTCCTGTCAGAAGGGTAGGTCTCTTGATTCTTTACCCTCAGAATACCACAGTTCCCTGAAAGTCATTGACATTGTGTACAAGAAGGTGTCAATGGTAATGAAAGAGATAGACAGAACACATGGTATGGGCAGAGGGTTACCAACAATGATTCTTGATCACACTCTGAATGTATGACTTTTGCATTTACTGGTATAGATTATAAAAGGGACAATATCCCATTATTTTGAAAGAATGTTGTCATTCTCTATGATCACATAGTACCACTCCCCCTTTGTTTCAGAGGGGGTGGGTGGGTGGGCTGCTCTGATGATGAGATATCCTACACTCACTGACACTTGTGGCTGCCGTTTCTATGCTAGGAAATCATGTGTATTGTTCATGTAGAGGAGTCTGCCATCCTCTTTGCAGAAAAGAAAAGGCTTGTTTACTTACTCACATTATTTTGCATCAGCACATTCCTGTAGGATTTTAAAACGTTAAAACACAGACCTTTCTGTGCCCAGAATAGACTGGCACTCCTCTTGCTAAAGTCAGTTATCAGTATTCTGCCTTTCTTCACTGATCAGCACATCTGCTGACCCGCTTTTGTAGCCAATCCAACCAGATGTCTACAAAATAACAATATTCAGTCAATCCTAAATGTATCGACTTGGTCTGATTTTGTTGTTGCATTGTTTCATAAAGTTTCACTGGAGTGGGTTTGCCTGAATTGTGCGCTGCGGCCAGGTTGTAGGAGGAATTTGACCAAATGCCAGCTGAGAAACTTTAGCAAATATCAGCTTTGTGGGCATTGGAAGTATCCCAAAGGGTTAAACCTCCAGTAAAAGGGACGTTTATCTACTCACAGAACGGTGATGGTGTTCTCAAACGTGTTTCAAAACGCCCTTTGAAAGGCGTTTCAAAACGGCGTTTCTAAACGCGTTTGAAAACACGGTTGCATTTATCTAACCCTGAAACTGCCTCAAACACGTTTAGGATCATGATTCTGCCTCAGAAAGTTTTTAGATAAACACAGCCTTAGTAGAACATATCAGTGGAGTTTCAGGAAAGTTGGACAATCCGTTCAAAAGTTATGATTGTGTATGTAAGGTTTCACTGCAGCCATCGCTGGATGAAAAAAACTACAACAGTTTGTGATGTCACAGTTGGACACCAATATGAAGAGAATTTAAAGGACAAGTTCACCTTCATAGACATGTGGGTTGAGTGAATGCAGCAATATTAGTAGAACACGTCAGTGAGAGTTTGAGCAAAATCGGACGATCCGTTCAAAAGTTATGAATTTTTGAAGTTTCTGCTCAGTCACGGCTGGATGAAAAGACTAAGTAAGCTTGTGATATCACATGAGTACAATGATATAAAGAAAGAATGAAGAAAATTCAACATATTTCCATTTTTCTCGCATAACAAAAGAACACTCGACTTCTCTCTTTCAGAAGGCAGGGGGAATAATATTACCCATAATATACGTCAGTAGCAAGTCGAAGAAATGTGCACTTTATTCAAAAAGTAAAGTTTTGTGAAATTCTCTTTTTATTTTCCTTATATAGTTGTACGCATGTGACATCATACACTGTAGTAGTCTTCTCATCCAGCAGTGACTGCGCAGATACTTAAAATATTCATAACTTTTGAACGGATTGTCCGATTTTCCTCAAACTTTCACTGATGTGTTCTACTAATACTGACTGCATTCTCTCAATCCTAATGTATATGAAGGTGGACTTGTCCTTTAAACAGATTTCCATGAATTCTTTTTTTAATAAAAAGTACACTTCTCCTTGACTTGTTTATAATTTTACCTATGCTTTCTGAAAGAGGCAAGTCAAGAGGTCTTTCATTATGCTAGGACAATGACGATATGTTTCTTGCCAGTGATGACGATACAATTGATTTAACCAAAACTCAGCCAAAAAGAAAAGGGGGAGGGGCTAGACTTTCTTTGAATTTTTCTATTCAGTTGGACATAGAAAATGTACCGAAAAATGAGGAATATTCGCGTGCATTTTGCTTTCACGAATTTGGCAAGAGCCGAGTTTCACGGAGTTAAAATGCACGCTTAAGATCTTGTCTACACTATATGCATTGAATATTGGAGGCAACTTGCGAAAATTTCATGCTGTGCAGTGAGGGATCCAGAGGGGGGCACACTGGGCGCACCCCCCCCCCCCCCATTATTTTTTTGGTTAAAACAAAAGATTTTAAAAAGGGGGCTTGTGCGCCCCCTTTAATTTTGTAGAGGTGCCTCCCCTTTACGGAATTCCTTGATCCGCCCCTGCTGCGAATAAGGCCATCGGCTCCCTTTCGCGAAAATTTCATGCCACGAAAATATTGTGTTTTACAGTAATTATATCTGTGTTATTTATCATACTTGTCCATGCAATGGAAACAAAATGATTAGATTTATTAAAATATGTATGCACATCCACTGTAGCTACAGTATATATGTTGTATCTAACTATCTCCTTGTACATGATTTCGAAGATGAGGAATATTTTTCTTTTACCCTGTCAAGTGGTTTTGATACCAAAACTACTCGCTGTGTTTTAGATAGATTTAATGTCACAGGTTCCAGGGAAGTTGTAACAGTTAAATGTTAACCACATCCTTCACAGTAACAGCAGCATTGCTTTTTACTTCCCTCTCCTGTGATACACTTTAAGGCTCTATAGTATCCTGGAGGAATCCTCGCTAATCCTATCCCATACATTAATGCTAATCCCCCTGACAGTCAGGGATTAGTCTGGCTGAGGCCTTATTTTTTCCTTTTATCCCCTAACCCCCAAACTATGCACACGTTACTGTTACCCACCAACACATGCACACATGCACACACTCTCACATTCTGGATTATCACTCATCTTGACAAATGACTGCAAATGCTCCACATCTATTCAGTTGGCAGAGACAAATCAAATGCCTTACCAACTCTAGAAGATGCCACAGTGACATGCATTTCACTGTGATGCACATTGATAGCCTTACATCAAGCCTGCAGGTGTATAGTTAACAGCTCTATGCGAACTGTCAAACTGACTGGAGTTTCCATTCCAAAATTTGAAGGAACATTTCATTCCCTCTACATTAAAATGATCTACTCTGGTGTTTTGTCAGAAACCAATGATTAACCCATTGCAAGCATCTCACAATACAAACATGCCATAGGTAAAAAGTATAAGCCACAAGTAGTAGACTAATATCCAAAATTAAACAAGGCCTACTGCTTGCATCTCTGCTCTACAAGGCATGCAGCATTTTAATTTCATACACTGATTATTCCGATAATTGTGTGTTTGCTTTTAGAAATGCCCTGGTGATTCCTTGATATTTGTTGTATTGATCTTTCGATTTTCATGATATACACATACCCTCCCCCATGTTAACCTTCTCGAAATTGAAACAACTGTCAATCAATTGAAAACATGAAACTTTCAAAATGTGCAAATATGATTTTATTTGTCCATTACAAGGTCGAGAATAAACAGTGCAAATTGCTTTTTGCTGCATTGAGTACACAGGAAGTGAAGAATCGGTTTTGTCAGTTGAGGTCTTAATACATAGCGTGCAATAAAGAGCCGCATGGGAATAAACATTCAAGAATAATGTGCTTGAAGAAAACTTCCGCAGTATCACGAAATGGACACCCACAAAATGTGCACTGACAGGTACAATTTTAGTTGAGGGAAAACAGAAACTGCATGGCAACTGATGGGAGGTTGGCTTGTTTACATCCTTCAGATATCTCTTGAGAATTTCACTTCGTGGATAGCTTCCTGTAGAGTTAGTGACAGTGACAATCGACAAGGCTCATGTTACTTGTGGGACCAGTCTGTATGGGGGTTCTCTTCAAATGGGAGCCATCATAATTAGGGCTCTACCGCAAACAGTGTAACAACATTCGTATGTTATCCAAGGATATTTTAATCATTTGAAACTGTCAAAGCAGAAACTAAGAGATATGATAGAATAAGGGAGGAAGTAATATAGAGTAGCATAATGAAGTAATTTCCTAAACAGATGAAGCCTCAATGTTGTTTGCTAATAATGCCACAGTACTCAACATAGTCTGGTAAGATTTTGCCCCAAGAGATTAACAAGGCAGATTAAAAAAAATCCCATAAATGATGTGGTATGGCAACCAGTTTCAACTTTCAAACAAATTGCAGTTGGCTGGTGAATATGCACTGTTGGCACTACCAGCTCAGATTGGAAGTTTTTATCTGTTTTGTTATGCTTTTAGAATGAGCGATTACCATTAATTACAGATGATATTAACAGCATCAAGATGAATGCAATGCTTTCAAGAATAGTTAAATAAACGTATGTTTCAATGTGGTTTATTTTGGAGTTAGTATTATCAAAAGATCTTTCATGTGAAAAAAAAGATAAAGTGTTAGAACATTCATCCCAGATTTCTGTCTTTTTTTTTGTGAGTGCTTGTATGTTCCACAGAGACCTGTCTGTCCACAAGAACTGGAAGTTCAGTCGTTGCCTTCGTACTTTTGGTTTTGGGAACAAAAAAAAACATTAAACAAAAAGACAAACAAAGGTTTTCAGACCAAAAAAAAAAAAAAAAAGTGGCTGTATTTTGGTCTTGGTGATCCTAGTAGACTTGTAGTAGCATAGCGCCCAAACTTCAAGCAAAATTACCAAAGTTGGTGTAAATGTTGCACTTTAATTTTTGTAATGCTTATTTGACATGAAGTTGTTGGTATAGAAGTAATTTTTTGTCGTGAATGAAATTATTTGTTATTAACATCTTTTCACGAATCCTTGTCTCATTCTAGTCTTTCTCGCATGCATCAACTGCTATGTTCTTTCATTTGAAAGTTCAATCATCTGATATGAGTTTTCCAGACTTATTTCTGATGAAATCCCAAATGATATCAGACCTTAAATTGTCACCTGTGTCAGTGAATCATTATGTGGCTGTGGTATTTTCTCCTATAAAATACAGAGTCCAAGGGGATTAGGAGTCTTAATATTGACTTATGTAACAGCGGAAACCGTGCATCAAAATTGTGAGGTATAATTGTTGAATCTAACCCATATACATTAGTCATGTGATTCTGCGTACATATAAAAAAGGCAAATGCAGATTTTAGAAGCGGTTACCATTTTGTTCGCCATAAATTTGTCTTCCTCGGCACCTGTTTGAGGATATGTTGCGGTGACCTTCCTTGTACCTCGCCTTTGCAGCTTCCTCTGTCTGTCTGTCTGTCTGTCTGTCTGTCTGTCTCTCCCTCTCTCTCTCTCTCTCTCTCTCCCTCTCTCTCTGATCCTCCTAATTTGGTCCAACCTAGCTGGCTTTAAAAGTGCATTACCTCCTCACATTTGATGTTGTTTAATGGGGGTGAACTCAGATAAAACAGAGTTTTGTAGAAATTTCATCTCGAAATTGTGCAATAAAAGAGAAGTGACAGAGTTTTATCACAGTTTCAAGTTTCACACATTTGTGTTTATGGTTGCAGCATTTGGGATGTAATATCTTGTAGCATTTCCTTTTTTGTGCATGTTATATGAAACTTCTACAGTTCTGGGTTGTTGTTTTTTTTTTGTAATTCATTCAGCAAAGTCACCTCAAATGTGTTGTGGAATTGGACTGTAGCTCCAAGTTATGTTGAAATCAGCCAACTTTTATGATTTTGGAGCTCAAGATGAGAGAACAATGAATAGTGATTAGATTTAGAAGGCTTGTTAGAAAGCCGAGAGTTTCAGCAATATGACTTGATACCTTGTAGTAAAATTTGACGATATAGGCCTATTCCAGTTGGATATTTTCTTTTAACCCGTTGAGGACGGACTGATTTTGCTACAACACGCATTTCCCATAGACCCCTGCCCGAGTATACTCGGGACTCGTCCTCAACGGGTTAAATAGACTGAAAAAAAACTAAGATTTCAGCAAAGTTGGGCATATTTATAGTAAGGAAGTTGTGAAATATCAAAGTTTCACATATGTCACAATACAGAGTGTTAGTTGCAGCCAGCTACTCTATCTGTTAAAGTTGACTTCAGAATGGTGAAGAATCACACTCTGTTGGATTATATGTATGGGATATAACTTATGCTACAGTCTTAGGGATGATAATGGTCAGTAGGAATACATTGAAATGTACATCTATCCTAACAGTTGTTGCTGCCAGATGAAAGGTCTATGCCTCACTCCCATTCTCAAACCTCTTTGTAGTTCTTAATACAACACCACTGATCTACATCTTGGAACATGGTATGTGACCTAGCCGGCAAACATGTATTTTGATAAGCAAGTTGTTCCACCTGAAGTGTGCAAACAAGCCTAATCACACATTCAGTGGGGAGAGGAGGTTGACGAGAAGTCATTGATGTAACTACGATAAAAAAGGGCACCCCCCACCCCATGACTGCTGCTTCCTCTCTGTAGTCACATTTAGCTCAGGGCGAGGGAACACAAAATGTTGTCATACCACATTCATGACTCTCAGTCTTTTCATGGATTGTCATTTGGCTCCATTCACCATAACATGGAATCATGGTGACCCCGTGAATGACTGCTGCTCTCATAATTCTTTGCACGACATTCGACTCCCGGCGCAGTTACGGTACTCCTAAAGTGCAGCAACCAAAGTGCAGTGACCACATGAATGACTGTCCCACCGTTTATGGTGTGACATGTGGCTCCCACGGTGCAGTAAGGAGTATCAGCGTGGCAACTGCAAGAAAGACTGTCTGTCTCGTCGGCTCCAGGTGCAGGGTTAAACATGAATGTGATGACCGTTTGAATGATGGTTGGTTTCTCGTTGCTGTGACATTTGGCATCACACGCCATATTTGGAAATGATGTCAATGATGCGAATTACCTGCTTTTCTGGTGGAGAGTAGCGACTCCACCCTGGGCATCCCTACATCTGTGTGTGGCAAACTGCATCTACATTGACTGCCGGTCTCTCTGTGGCTTGACAAGTGCTTCCAGCCGCTGAACATGAACACGAACATGAATGTGGCATCGGGTGTTTTATTGTAATCATCTGGCAGCTGTTATAGTACTTATAACAGCTATATACTCCAGTTTTCATCTACCCTACCCCTATTCCCACATCCCAACCAACCCCCCCCACTCCCTTGATAAGTTTATAAAGAATTCACACACAGTGCCAGAGTGGCAATATAATGTGCTTTGCCTTGACCAATCCTATCGAATAGTAGTTCCTGTTATTTCATTTTCTGGATAATGCACGCTGTATAATCATAGTCTAAATGAGCTTGCCAGAAAAAATAAATAGATAAAAAATACACACACACTCATACACAAACAGAACCAAGACACACTCATTTTCATTTGTTTGCACAGTCAGCATGGTCCTATGATGAATATTTGAAGAATTGCAAAACCAAGCATGCTCTACACCACATCCTGAATAAAAATCTCACAAAATATAATCCATTTACCAAAACTTTCAATTAGCATCCAAGTAATGATATGAACAATGCTTTGGCAAAACACAATTTCAATTTCATTTCACACTAGACTTGATCTACACCGAGTCCCCATGAAAACTACGTGAGCATAAATGGTGTACTGATATCATTGGAACTATTAGTGATGGTTATCATTCTTTTTATTCAAAAGTACTCAGTGGTGTAGAATTATTTGTTCTTTCACAATCTGCTCATGGTCCAGAAAAAGAAAAATAATGAGAAAAACTTGAATAGACGATGTATTAAGACCCAGCCAGTCATCAAGGTTGCTCAAAATGAGATAAAATCTGATTTGTT
Source organism: Diadema antillarum (assembly GCF_040938485.1). NCBI lineage: Eukaryota > Metazoa > Echinodermata > Echinoidea > Diadematoida > Diadematidae > Diadema > Diadema antillarum. The sequence continues at coordinate 1,460,218 of NW_027271029.1, read as the reverse complement.
GTAGCAAGGATTATTTTTAGCTGCGCTCCTTGCCAATGAAAATTGCAGATGTTAGACCCGTTCTCATTGAGATAATTTGCAACACTAAAAGTCTCAATGTTTGACCTTTCCGTCTAGCATGCTGTCAAGTTTTTTTTTTTTTCACTGTCGCTATTAGCAACATGGTCCCACAATGAATATTGTGGCATCAGTACAAATTTATTTGCTGTTTTCCAACAAATTAGGCACATCACTGACTACAATATAGTTACTGCAATGACTATGTGCTAACAAACATGAATCTGTACAATACCTTTTCATGAATGACATTTTTTTGAGGATGTGTGTGAAAAATAGAAAATATTATCAATGATGCTATGTTGTTTGTAGTACGTTAATGGTGTGTTTCCATTATACATTGTTTCTCAGTTTTTTCTTTTTGTCCTCTCGTCTATTGAAAAAAAGACGTGGCTCAAGTGAAAAGGATAGTCTCGTGTCATGTTGGCATGCCATGACTAATAATTCTAGTATTAGATTTTACATAGAGACAATGTACTTCAAAGTGAGTGTACCATTACAGGGTGAGAAGATATGAGCATCAGGCAGGAGGATGCTGATGGATTTTTGGTTTCATTTTAGCAACTTTTCTTCCCGATTAACTTGCCCAGATTTGTCTCCTCCCCCCCCCCCCCCCCCCCCCATGCTCTAATTTTCCTTGACATTTATTGAGCCATAGAAAGATCAGATCCTAGTGAAGTGATTGTCCGTGAACTCTAAGTATTTGATGATCAGCTTCAGGCCAATACTGTGTTCAGGGTTATTGGTCTGTGCTAAATCTGGCAAAAAAAGAAAAAGAAAAAAGGAAGCTTCTTGTTGACAAAGGTGTGAAAGAGATGAAACACAAAAACACCAGCGGTGTGATCAGTGCAAGATATATATGCGTTTTTGTTAGGTGCGACTGTGAAGATATCGATAAGATCATCAAATGTCCATTGTAGTAAATCGTATGAATATAAAAAAAAGACTTATCATCTTGAATTCAATGTGAAAAGTCAGGCATGTGAGAGATAAGCCTCCAAGGTTAAAAAGCAGGTGAGCAGAACATTTCACTTCAATAGTAAATGCCCTTTTTCACTAGCCCACATAACAACCAAGTAAGATATCATCTATTTCTATACATTTGAAAAAAAGTTGATTTGAAATCATGTTTGCGAAAGGCGTTCCTATTCAAGACTAGATTCACAAATTGTTCAGGTGTTTCTCAGCGCCTGTAAACTGCTAATGACATGACTTACAACTATTGTGTCACAAGTTGTTAACCTGTCATTCAAATGTGCACTTTTCAAAACCCATTCGTACAAGGATACATCCTTGCATGAATCCATGCAGGTGACATATGTATGCCCAGAACCGTGCAAAGCTTGATTTGAATCCAACACCTCTGGAACATGGCTCGGCCAAAACATGATTAGTAGTAGAGAAACGTGATTCTGTATAGTCTGCTGCTAGAAGCACAAAAATAGCTCTCTCAAGCATGAAGGCTGTGTTTCCAAAGCATGCTACAGAGGAGTTTTATTCAGACATCTTTACAGGGCTCCATCATCCCTAATAGGGCTGTGTGGTACAATGATGACACTAATATGTGACATTGTTTGCAGAGGTTACCAAATTAGTGGACAAGAACATACAACATGCATTATTCAGAGATGTGTTGCATTTTAACTATCTATCAAATGTTGTCATTAAATTCTTCAGACAGGTTTAGTCAAAGGCCTAATTGGCCGTGTAGGTTGTAGATAATCAAAATGCCAGGATAATGACTTATGAATATAACAGCCACAGGCAAAGATCATTGACTTAAAGTTTCAGTCCCTGTTGCAAAAATTATACTAAATTGAAATTGCCCTCTTACATCCCATTTTGATTATTACATGAAGCAACCTTGACAGGACAAGACAAATTTGAAACATTCAATGACTGACTTTATTTTCCCAACAGATTTAAAAAAAAAGAGAAATGAAGAGTGCTTTTGTCAGCAGCTGTCTGCCAAGGTGATTTCCATACACACTAAAAGCAGCAATACACTAGCACTTATATATAGTAAAGAGGCAAATCAGAAAAGGCCTACCCTAAATCAATCAAGTGAACTTTGGTATTTAAAATTCTGGTAGTTGGAGATCAGGGGCAAATCAGTGAAGATTACACTAGTCATATCAAGTATTAAAAATCTTTGAATGTAAGTATTTCAGTCTACATAGCCACCTCTTGGCACTATTTAAAAAAAAAGAAATTATCATTTTGGTCATAGTACTTTGAAGCTGAGCTTTTTTACATCACACACCGAATATTCTCATTATAGGAGTGACCAAAATTATAATTTAAATTTGCCAGTACCTGTTGACTTCTGTTTCTTCTCAGAAGATTTCTACAAGAGCACAATGTCCTGAATGATGTTAATCCTAGTAGAGTGTTGAAAATATAGGCAACAGTGAGATAGATCTCTCAATCAGGATTGGTGTCACTTCAAAGGCCTACCTTTAACGGTTAACAGTAAGATTGTTCCCAGTTCAAGTTCAGAGTTCAAGGCCGCCAAGTCACATTTAACCCTGGTCGACCAGATTCTTAAACATTGAGGCCAGTAGAAGGTATCTAGAGAAAAAAATTGATATGTAAAGTGCACTTACGGACTCTCATGGTGTCATGATGAAGCTGCAAAAGCCATTGAAAGTTCAAGCTATAAAATCCAACAGTGCTGTTCTGATTTTACTGACCTCCTCCAGACAGCTAGCTTGTATCCCTGCATTTTTTTTTCCTATTTTGTCAAAATTACGAGGGCTCATGATGCAGCATTCCAGTTTTATATCCGTAGGACGCAGCTGTAGTGTAAGAACATTCATATCCTACAGAGAAATTCACTGACATTTTATATTAGATGATTGATAATGCTATAATCTATGTATATTATGACATTCCTAAACCAACCATAAATTAGCTAAGTAGGAAAAAAGAAAGATCTGCCAAGAGATCAAACACTTGTATGCTAACAGCTGTCAGCACAGAATTGGTAAAGCAGGCTGCATATTATCGATAGCACTGTTTTTTTTTTAGTTTTAGCAGAATGTAAAATAAAAAATTGGGGTCTATTCTGTACTGTTAGCTTAGTTCCTAAGATTGTTCTGAAGCTTTGAAATAACACTAAGCATGTTTTATAACGTGATGCTTAGTGGAAAGTTTTGGAGGCTGTTACTCATGAAATTTCATCAAACACTAAAGTGTGGTCATAGGAATAGATTAGATGTTGGTAAAATTGAATTGATTATTATTGCAGTTCCATGGAGCAGGAACAGACCTGTCAGCAAACTGCCAATGTACTTTGCCTGAACTCTGCTGTCTGAAGTATGGAAGAAAAAAATTAAAATTGTCTGAATAAGATATAGTCTCCCTCTCTGTCTGAAAATTATACATTAGGACTGCTTGTGTGAATAATATACCTCAAGGAAGAAAATGATTTTGAGTTAAATTGGTTAAATCAAGTGACTTTCACTAGCAGAAGTGTAAAGCAAGCGTAGTCCATCTTAATTCAAGGTAAGGCAAGTCAAGCCTCCAAATGAGGGTTCATTTTGTAGAGGAATTCACTTACATGTGATATTAGTTCTTATCATGTTGACACTCCTAATTATTTTTTTTTTTTCATTAAAATTCATTTTCAAAAATTATTTGGGGAGCTTTGGACCGACGGCGTGACGGGGCTCGAGGAGGTCTGTTCTATTTACAGGTGTAAGACCTATCATGACCCAGAGAAATAGAGATAATGTCAAAATGTGATGACTGGATTGGAATCATATGTCAGAGTAGTCCCACTTTTCCTGCCCGTCACAGTGCGCTGATGGCCTTATCTGAGTGACGCGACAGACATTTCCTTGGTGCTAGCGACCGTCTCTAGATTAAAGGCAAATTCACTCCAAAGAGAAAGTGTTTTATTTTTCCTGTGTGTGGTATTTTGAAAGGAAACTCCTCATACGAGATCATGAGATGAGCAAAAACAAAACAAAACAAAAAACTGCAAAACTGGGTAAATTGTAAATTCATTAGCCAGAGTAATCTCAGTCCATCTTATAGACTTATGTACTCTCATAGTGGGCTCTTTACTGTTGCCATCTATTTCACACAGAACTATGACTCAGCATGCATTAAATGCACTGTACAGCAGTGTTTCCTATTCGAAAAAACTTAGCTGGATGGTCCTATATCTGTTTGTTTGCATTTATCCTGCTTCTCAATACAAAGCCAAACACAATTACAGTACTTTTTTTTTGTAAAGAGTACAAACAAAACATAATGTAATTGCAAAGTGAGCAAAAAATAAATAAATAAAGATAGTACAATCTCATGTAATACTATTTATACTCCATGGTAACAATGTCTCTTTTATTGTGTAAATATGAAGTTAAAAAAAAAAACAACAACTTCCTGCTGAAAGCACGTGTTAACCCATTGAGGACGGACTGATTTTGCTACAACACGCATTTCCCATAGATACCTGGCCGAGTATGCTCGGGACTCGTCCTCAAGGGGTTAAATGCTTCAAAAAAGAAATGGAACTCTTGAGTCTTTTGACTCTCCATTCTCAATATTTCACATAGAAAGTAGACAGATAATTAGCAAGATGGTATCTTTTAGAGTTTCTATTTGACAGCGGCAGTATGATGTACAAATTGGTGTATTTTTGAGTTATTTTCGTCCATTTGATCATGAAATATTTAGTTCAGACAGCGAAGTTTTGCAATCTCTGTAATTGACTTGACACAAAAGAAAATAGTGGCTCATATGCTACACACATGTAATAAAAAAGAAAAAAGAACCCCCCAAAGAATTCTTCGGCCATTATCAACTTACCCTACATCAACAGATGTTCAAGAATATTGCGCTATATAGATATTATAATCAGAGTCATCGACATTCTATTTTTAGGAATAGTGAAATAAATGGCATTTTACCAACAAAACATACCTGGAGCGAAGTCACAGCCATGCGACAGAAGGAGCTATTCTGAGTTGCACGCAAGATGGCATGTTTGTTAACTGCTTATAGCATGTAGCATTCATGTGGCATGACATCATTGATAACTTGAATTTAAAGGGATACTCCACACTAAGGATGGCTGACAGAGTTTGGTCACAATCAGATTTAAAAAAAAAATAAGACCAAATGTCTTTTCATTTTTCAAATACATGTGCTTTCTCCGTTTGTGCCCCTCTTCTCTGGAACAACCTCCCTACTCATATTCAGTCCTCCACCTCCACTGACATATAAAGAAACTCAAAACTCATTTATTTCAAGAACAGAACTGATTATCGTGTATTGTGGATTATTTGTATTTATAGCTGATTTATATATCTGTTCTATTTTTATAATTATCAAGCACTTTGAAACATTTTTGTCCTAGGCGCTATTTAAATTTTTCATATTATTATCATTATTAGATGTGAATTTTGGTCGTCTACCTGTGTTCACAAAACTGTAGTATTTAATGCTGTCATTTATTACATACATGTGTAAATTGAACAATCATAATGATTTCCTTGATGATTGTGCTGAAATCACTGTATGTAATGTGGTGATTGGTATAACCCTTTTTAAGGGCATCTCCATCAATCCACAACTCTAAAGAAAGTAAGTGGAGAGGATTCCACAGGATATGACATGATTTTTTTTTTAACTCAGTTTCAAATGAGGACTACCTTTTTTATGCCTCCGCCACGAAGTGGTGCCGGAGGCATTATGTTTTCGGGTTGTCCGTCCGTCCGTCCTTCCGTCCGTCCTTCCGTCCGTCCTTCCGTCCGTCCGTAATGAATTTTGTGGACAGGGTAACTATCAAAACCTTTGGAGGTATCCTAATGAAACTTGGCGTGTATGTGTATTAGGGGGAGAAGTTGTGCCTATCAACTTTTGGGTGCACATGCTCAAGGTCAAAGGTCAATGGTCAAGGTCAAATGCTTAAAATTTCACTATTTCCCCCATATCTATGCAATGCCTGAAGATATTTTCTTGAAACTTAGTGTATACATGTATTACCCAATTAAGATTCTCTGGTAAAAGTTTGTGGTCATGAGGTCAAAAGGTCAAAGGTCAAAAGGTCAAGTAAAATGTTAAAATTTCACTTTTTTCTCTCTATCTTGGAAATTGTTCAAGGTATCTTTATGGAACAAAGTATATATGCATGTACTGACTGGCAGTGGTTATCTAGGGAATTTGGGGTTCGTGGGGTCAAAGGTCAGGGGTCAAAGGTCAAGGGCAATACTTCAAAATTTTACTATTTTCCTTATATTTTTTGCAATGCCAGCAGGATTATTTTTTTTTAACTTGATGTATGCATGTATAACCCACTAGATATTCTCTGGGATTTTTTTTTTGCCAAGAAGGTCAAAGGTCAAAAGGTCAAAGATCAAGTGAAAGTGCTGAACTTACTTCTTTCTCCATATCTCGGAAGTGGCTCAAGTTATCTTTAAACTTAGTACATATTTGTGTATGTTCTGCCTGACAGTGATTCTCTTTGGTATGAATCAAAGGCCAGATGAAAATGATAACAATTTACTGTTCAATACAGAAATTGCACTTTTACTCCATACCTTGAAAATTACTCAAGTGTGTAAACTTATGAAAGGGTCAAAGTCGAAGTTAAAGTTCTTAAATCCCCAAATACATGCTCTCCTATTCATCCAATTAAACATAGGTCAAGGAAGGTGAACATTCGATACATTGTGACAAACATGTCATTTTAATATTTTGCCAATTTTGTGAAAATGTAATCACACATTGTCCACATGTACTATAGACCTATTAGGAGAATCATGCATTATGGCGGAGGCATACCAGTCGCCATAGCGACATTTCTAGTTTAACATTCTATTTCCATATTTTTATAAGACTTTGTTGTCTTTGAGTGTACTTCAGAGTAAATATTAAAAGAGAATGGATATTTTCCATTAATTTCTTTTTGAAGACAACAAAAAAGTTCAATTTATCTTCCTTTTAAGTTCAAATGGGAATACTTTTTTCCCCCTGAACTATAGCTGAATTGATAGCAGTCACATCAACATGTAGGATGGAAAAACCAGCACATCAGTCAACACTTTTGAATGCCAGTCCTATCATCAAATGGACATTAGTTACAACCTTCAAAATAGAAAAATTGGAGTGACATCTGTTTTTCCCCCTAAAGAATGAACAAAAAGTAGCATATCTGATAAACCAGATTATGGGTAGAACAACCACATTCCCAGATTTTTAGCAACAGACGAATGGTTGATATTTTTTTTTCCTTTTGAGATGCAACCCCTGGCTCTCTAATCTGAGACTAATGAATGTGAAATAGAGATGCAATGTTAAATGCATTTAGTGGTTTACTAGCAGAAGAGGGCATTTCCTGTTAGAGTATTTAGTAATCAAATGTAATTAAGGGTCACTCCTGGTGTGTTATGGGGAATATAGGGATGCTCAGAAGAGAATGCATGGGGCTTTTGTATCTTTAGAATAAAGGTATTGTCGTGTAATCCCAAACAGTTTATTGGGGATTAAAAAGATGGGTCTCCAAGAGGCACAACCCTAATTCAGTTTTCCTTTATTGCTCATACCATCTGTTCTTTAACCCATCAGTACCCAGGATAATTTTGTTGCAGAAATTATTATCTTTTCCTCACTATTGGTAACTCTAAATTTTCGTGCATAATCTGATAGATTGGACTGTACCCTGAGGGTAATGGGAAGATATGTAGGTCTATAATATGATGGATGGAATATGAAAAAAAAAAACACCTTCCTTTACCTAGATATACACAACAAAATCCATGTAGTGACAAGTTTAGCTAAAAATTGATATACTCATGTAATTGCCTTATGTGTTTTCTTCTTCAGATGACAGACAGCAGAAGGTGCAAAAAGAAATTAAACAATCTATGTATAAAAAAAAGAACTTTAGAAAAATGTTTTGTTTTTTTAAACTTAGATCCAGTAGATTAAGCCCTGTGCCCTATTTGGCAGTAACACTACAGAACATTAAATGTGTGTAGAATAACTCTCCACTGCTTTTGAAAGGAAGTGTCTTCCTTTCAAAATTCTTAAATTTCCTACAAATGTCCAGTTCCTAGATAGCCATTTGAGTCAGAATAATGTGATTAGAGGTCATAAAATGTATAGTCCTTCCTGCACCATCATATCAAATTGGGTAATGGGGAGGGAGGTGGTTTCAGACTACCTTCTTGTCCAACATGAAAACCAGAAGATAGTAAATGTAGCAAATTTCATTGGGATTTGTTGGTTTATCGGATGAGGTCTTTCATGTAAAGCAAGGTCAGTGTAATGAATTTCCCCCTTGTAAAAACAGTCTTTCGGCATGGCTGTGATTTTAATTTTGCATTCTGGTTCCTCCACCCCTTGTGGGTTGTTACCTTCAAGGATTCTACCTCTTTTGCCAGGCTTTCTAAACATCAGACGTATTCTGTGATGTTAGGATGGAAGCAAGAACTTTAGACTGGCAGGGCCATGTAGCCATGGAGCTACAACACATGATGTGTGTCACAGATGAAGCTATATTTTTGGCCCTTATAACTCTCTTTTATCCTTCTATTATAATTTCTTGTAAAAACAACAACAAATGAACAAAAAAACTCAATGATGGTTTGTAATTAAGGTCTCTTCTTTAAAATCTTTATTAAATGAGTCTATCTAATATTTCTGTTCAGGACCCCCATAAAGTGTAGCATATGTGGACTTTTCCCTTTAAAGAGTGTGTACAGTTCTGGTTGAGATGAGGATTTAGCTTTTAACGTTTTGCGAGATATTCAGAAACCACTATGAGATGTCAAAGAGCATGCAACTCTAAGGGGTATCAAAAGTTTATGTGATGAAAATCAGTTTTGAAATGGCTGAGATATCCAAAAACAAAGTGAAACAAAGAGATTCTAATAAAAGACGTGGCCTGTTGCCTTTTATTACTTTCACTTGTTGGATATCTCGGCCATTTGAAAACCAATTTTCATCAAATAAATGTTGAAACCTTCTTTAAAATTACATGCTCTTTCATATTTCATAAGAGGTTTCTCGTTATCTCACTTAGGAATGTTCAAAACATGAATCCCCACCTCAACCAGTACTGTACAGTCCCTTTAAGGTTCACTGCACTGTGTTTGATGCCGGTATTGCTTTTAAGGAAGGGGGTGATAACTATAAAGCTCTCTAATGAAGCATCTGTTAAAGTAATACTACTTGTGTGTGTGTTTTTTTCTAGTGAAATGCACTAAAAAAACACGAGTGCATTTCTGCCCTGTTCTACCAGATAAGTGGAAGTTGGTAATTACTGTAAAATGAATAGTGAAAGCACTCTGATAATGTTCATACCAGTTCCAATTATATGACCAGGGTGTTTTTTTTTAAGTTTAAATTGCTGCTAATATTCAAGCAGTGAAGCCATAGGAATTCTTTCTTCATAAGTTACGTTCAGACGGCAGGCCCTAACCTCGAGGTTAGGAAACCTCGAGGTTTAGCTCTTGCCCTCTAACTACGACGCGTGTCCACACGACGAATTTTAACCTCGAGGTTACGAAACCTCAAGGTTAAGCTTCTGCCCCCCCCCCCTAACTACGAGTGGGTCCCACTCAATGTTAAAACCACAAAACCGGAAGTTTATGCCCACACTGCTAACAAGGCGTTTATTTATTCTTTAGTCCTACCCTGTCGGACTTGCTTACAGGTACCCTTTTTCTCTGTCATGGTATGCAGAGATAGCACTGCACTGATGACTTTATGCCCTTATGAAGATATTCGTCGAAAACATTTTTTTAGCGTCGGAGAAGAATATAGAATACAGTAGCGAGTTCGACGTGTTCAATTTCAGAGATCAAGCGCATGGGAAGAAAAGATGATGTTGTTGTGTCGTGCGTCATAGGTTTTTCACGTGTAGCGTATTTGTGGTGTACGTTTGGGAGGTTGACCCGGAAGCAGAGGGAAATTGTGGGGGCTGGAGTTTACGGCGAGGTCACTCTTAACTTCGAGTTCGTTGTTTTTTGTGTCCACACGGTGCTTAACTACGAGTGGGGACCCCCCGCGGCTCGTGGTTAGAGCGCTAACCATAAGATTTCTCGTGGCTCGAAACATCGAGCAAACCTCGAGGTTTGCTAACTACGAGTGCGTCTTCACGGTCCCTAACTACAAGCTCTAACCTCGAAGTTTCCTAACTTCGAGGTTAAGGGCGCCCGTCTGAACGTAACTAATGTTCATACCAGTTTAAGTTCCAATTATATGACCAGGGTGCTGTTTTTAAAGTTTAAATTGCTGCTAATTTTCAAGCAGTGAAGCCTTATTTAAAGGAATTCTCTCTTCATAGTGTGGCTCCTGCAGCATCATAAAACATATGCACAGATTCTATCGTTGTTTGCCTTTAGAATTATTGTATTCCACATTCTATTCAATCCAGTTGATAATATGATGTTGATGTTATTAAAAAACAAAGTAAAACAAAGTGGTCGTAATAGAAGATGGGACCCACCTTTTATTAGGACCTCTTTGTTTCTGGATATCTCAGCCATTTTAAAACCAATTTTCATCAAGTAAACTTTGAATTCCTCTTAGGATTGTAAGCTCTTTGATATATTCCATAAAGTGGTTTCTAATTATCTTGCAAAATGTTATCATCTGAATCTCCATCTTAATACTATATCATCTATATATGTCTTGACAGAAGAATATAAAAAGCCTCCTCAATATGGGAATTTACATTGTCAGTTGAGGTGCATGAAGCAAACAGATATCTCTCCGATTGATCTTTGGAATTTCCCAGATTTTGATGCTTGAATGTTGAATGACAATGGTCTGTTCACTCATTTAGACTTATTTCATGATAATATGACTATTCGTACTGACCTATCAATTCATCTTCTGACTGGACCTCAGTTTTGCCTCGGGATATCACAAAAAAAAAAAAATCTTTTCACATCAATAAAATCTCAAGAATTAATAATGATTTTATTAAAAAAGGGCAAACACTCTTGCATGAAAAGATGAAGGTAATGATAGCTTGAAAATGATGGAGTGAATATTATATCTGTTAACTCTTATCTAATTTGTAATCCTAACTCTGGGCATTTGTACTCCTCTGTGATCTGCACTGTAAGTCTGCAGAGTGAATAGTTGAAGATTACATTGCATCTCATGAATCTAAAGTTGTGTCCCTTTGGGCTCTGGCTTGGGCAATAATAGAGCATCCTCTGTCTTTGGATGTCAAGTACGTGAGCGAGCATTTGTTTGAATAGATTTTGGAAGTGGCTGCTCGTGGGAAAGTCTCCTTGTTCATGTAAATATCTTTTTGTGTCACAGGTCTTATCAGAATGTGAGAATACATTTTGATCTGCAGTAATTAGGCCTAGATTATGTGGATGATACAGATTTTGGTGTTTTGTAAATATTTCTTAGATCTCAATCTGTGGTTGCTGAAGGATAAATTTGATGTTGTTTTCTCTGAGCATGTATGAAGTGTGAATATTTTTTTTATTTGCCACACTACAAAAGGATACAATATTTTGCAAATCTGAATAAATATAGTTCCATCCATTATAGCTATCAAGATAATGCATGAAAGAGCTTTATTATGCTACGTGTAATATTCATTGCCAACTATTTTTTTTTGCAATCCCAATTCAAGACCATTCAATACATATTTTCTGAAAATTGCATTTTTTTTTTAAAGCTGTCTGCACATAGGCCTACTTATTCACTCCCACAAACAGCAATACCAAGTAGAGGAAATATGTTTAGAGACAAACATATTGTTTGACAAAACACAACATTGTGATGTCATATCTCTCTGCAACAAGTAGTAGCTTTGCTTGCCATTTCCCTATAGGCTCCATCAACTAAATTGGGTCAGTAACTGGTAGGTTCAAAGGTCAATGTGTTTGAGTCAGAGGTCAACACGACCTAGCAGTATGGGCAAATGGTTAACAACTCCAGTTACAAATTAGAGTGGAAGCCCCTTTTCCCTTGTGAAATATTCTTAAATTTCACTTGTCTCTTTGCTATATCTGTCTCTTGTTATTCTACTTTGTAGATGTTTTTCTTGATTTTTTTTTTCTTCTTCCTTTTTGTGTCATTGTTGCTGGTCTTTCATCTATTATGTCTTTCCTTTTTTTTGTTTTGTTTTATTCAGCAGTTCTCCATTTAAAGACTGCAGTGCACCTGTGAATAATATTTTTCCAATAGACATGAGCTATATATTTGGAGATATGTTTATCTTGCAGATATGTGAACAGATATTACATGTCAAGGTTTAGTTTTTCTCTTGTGGATTCTTTTACTTCTATACCACCATCAAAGCCCACCTTGGGTTTACGTCACCAGTGAATATCTGAAGTCATTGCTGACTGAAAGTGACTGTGTTTTGTATCCATTCAAGAGTTGGTACCATTCTCTTGTGTGAAATACTGCACTATTTCTGCCCTTAAAATATTCCCTGCAGAATGATACGAAAATGACAAAATTGACAAAAATTGGATAAGAAATAAGGAAGATATGACATTTTGAAATTTTATTTTTTTTTTTGGAAAATATATATTTCTTGACCAATCCTTATGAATATTCAAAGCAGCAAGTTAAAGATGTCATGCTCTCACAATTTTTTATTCATTTCATATACAGAAATTACAAAAATCTCATATTTCATCTGTATGAATATAAAACTTGTCTTAAAACCACCCAGAATAAAAAAGAAGAAATGTTAACTCTGATTGATATATCTAGGTAAAGGAACAATCATGCTTTTACTTGTATTAGCAAAAAATACCAATTTTTCCAAATTTCATATATAACATGAATGAAAAATAGTGAGGGTATGACATCATCACCTCCCTCACTTGAATATTCAAAAGGAGCGGTCAAGAAATGTTTTCAAAAAAAGAAGTAAAATGTCAAAATGTCGTATCTTCCTATTTCTTATCCGATTTTTGTCATTTTGGTATCATTCTATAGGGAATGTTTTTCTCTTTGTTTTGAAGGTTATTCATTGTTGGGTTGGATTTCTTCTTTAAAGTTCACTTCTCCGAGGTAAGCACTGTGCAGTAGTGTGCTTATTTCCTATGGGGAGAAGACAAGAAGTGTGTCCGGTCATATATGAAAAATATATACATTCGTAGCATCACGGTAGGTGGTATTTTGTGGCACCATTCACATTTTAACCCGTTGAAGACGAGACCCGAGTATACTCGAGCAGGTGTCTATGGGAAATGCGTGTTGTAGCAAAATCAGTCCATCCTCAGCGGGTTAATAGCTCACATGCATAATTCAAGTAAGTTTGAATCACCACCATAAGTACCACAGCATTATGCAAGGAACTTTGCAGTATGTTTGTATTCACATGTACATTACAAAATAGTTGGGTATGTAAATTTTTGTCAAACATTGTGAGTAGGCCTAACAGTATGTCTTCTGCATGATGTGTAAGCCAAATGCATGGTAGCATCCATTTGGCTCTAGAGGGGAAAATAAGTCAAACCTAATTGTGCTCACTTACCTTATAGCTGTGATGGAAAGTCACTCAAAATATCCCACAGGTAATAGAAGTAATCAACTCTTGTGAAGATATTTTAGTTGATTACAGACTGCTCTAAGTGAGATCTTCCGCTCTTCATAATGTTTGCTGTCAACAGGAATGAGAATCTGAACATTTGATTGCTTCTGATTTTGAGCCAAGTGGAACATCTGCTATAATAAAATCATTTTAAGTGAAAGTGACTAAAAAGCAGCAATTTCTGTGAACAAGTAAGCGCTTTCAAACATGGAATGTTATTGCTATCTAAAAGTCTGTTTATTACTCTGACACAGTGCCTATTTAGCATCTCAGACTAGCTCCCTGTAAAGTCATGTGATTGTGACTATTACAGAGACAGCGATGCGATGAATACTAAAGTTGACTTTTTCTCAAAGAGGAAAAAACTCCACAACTCTACACAAATGTATCTAATGCTTGTCAGAACACTCATCTCCCCTTATAATATTGCAGGTCAGATCCTGCTACAAAATTCAAAATTCTGTTGTGATCATACATTTGTAGTTTTTCACTTCGCAGTACCGTCGTATGCAGAAAATGTCTGTGTCACATGACCAAAGCAGCTATTAGTATTTGGAATGGTAAACATGTCAGCTGATTAGAGCTATTAATAATCAGTCATTAGATTTAATACAACCTCTTTGCTTCTTATTCATCCGGATTGAGCAAACTCTTATTGGAAAACACCGTTAGACTACAGTATGTAATATAGCCTAATGTGATTTTGGAAGTATGCTTGTTAGAAACATTATTTAACTTTACATCACCTCTTTAAGAAAATACACTGAATTGCTGTTTTTACGAAAACATGTTTTAAAATGTTTTATTTCTTTGGATAAAACAATCATTTCAGGAGGTTCTCTGGTGATTGATTGTACTAAATTCCACAGGAAAATAATGTAACAGTCCCTTGCTGTAGGCCTCATAAGCTAAGAATACTACTTAATGTGTCTCAGTGAATTGACAAGCTGTGATTATTTTCAGGTTGCCAGAAATACCTTGCCTAATTATCAATATTTTGGTCTCCAAACAATGTTTAAGTAACTCATGTGACGCTATTGTTCATAAGCTGTCATCTTTCAGACAACAACAACAACAACAACAACAACAAAAACAAGAGCAAGTGTCTGCCACATGTTCTCCCATCCGATAGTGTGATTCAGTACTGGCTGCGTTGGATTAGTTGACTCTGAAAATAGTGAAAGTCTGATTGGTACGTATGAAAGCCCATCATACTGTGTTTGGCCTAAAATTTGCACCAGATTCAGTCATCTCAGTGTCAGTTTTCCAAAAATTGATTATCATTTCCTCTTGAAAGTGATAACATTGGCAGTTTGCCGAGCTTACTTTATTTTTCATCTGGCGCAATAGTTATTTCCTTTAAGTGGTCTATTCCAACTTACAAAGTCACAGTGTCCCTTTAAAGTAAACCATTCAGAATGGAATGTACTCATTAGGTTTATTTCCATTCTACCTGCCTCAAATGATTGTTTAGGGAGTGTGACATGAATGGGTATTATTTGCAAACTTGGCCTACTTTAGAAAATGACCCTCTTTCTTTCTTTTCTTCAGTTGTCATGATTTCTTTTTTTTTTATTATTTTTTTTTTGTATGTCTCAGGACCCACACGATCATATCTGTAACACTTTACATCAAGCATATTGCAAACGGGATCAGATGTCCTGCATAATGAGACAGAAAGAGAAAGGAAAAAACAGAGAGAGTAGTGAATGCACTGGAAAAGCAAATTTTTTCTTGCAAGTAATCTTTTTGCACTTGGGCAGGGAAAAGGAATTTCACTTGTCTTTTATTCCACAGAATGAAAATATAAAAATGTGTTACATATAACAGGCAAAAAAAAAAATGTGTGCTGTTGTTTTTACACTAGTTTCTTGTCATGAGAAATGTGTAAAAATTTCCACTTCTAACAGTTCATACATACAGATGACAAGATGGCCCCTTTAGACTCAAACAGTATTCATCATATTTATAAACATATGATTACACAACATATTAACATGGAGATTATGCAATATAATAATCGTACAAGGCAGTGCTCAGCTCATCATTTTGATAAAGACACGTCAACATACAAGCGATCAGACTTACGTGTAGATGGTCTTGTAAGCAAACTTGTAGTAGAACATACCGTATTGGTAAGAAAAAGCTAGTCTGAGGGGACAGTAATAGAACACAAGAGAGAATATGAGTTAAGTTTTCACCCACAAAAGAAAATTAAATGTACAAATAGGATGTAATTATGGAAAATGGAACAGATGTATGAGGAAATTGAAATCTAACCTGCTTTGCTGTTGGTGTACCAACAACAGCAGCAGCAAGAGAGAGCAATATGCCTATTCATCTTGTCCATGTGAATAATGTGTGGCAGATGACTACCATACATGACCTGCGAAACTCCTGATGCCAGATAAACCCTGACCCGATATCTCTTTAAGCGTTGGCTTGGACAAATGAACAGGAAAGAAGAGATATGATAATGAGCATAGCTTTGGTGACAGGTCTGGAGATCATAGACTATATAATCAATAATGGTCACAACTTGCGATAAAAATCAAAGATCTCTGATAACAATTCATTTGGTAGCATATATACAAAATGTGCAACATCCTGACAGTGTCTATGTTTTACTGTATAAATACTTTTCACACAAAGATTTTAATTACAACTTAGTGAAGACAAAGATCATGGCAGTGAATTGTATATCATTCAAAGTTTTCTTGTGGATTTTTTTCTTTTCTTTTTTCTTTTTTTTTTTGGGGGGGGGGAGGATATGGCAGGGAAAGGTATCCCAGGTAGGAATTAAATTCCATGTCATTCAGCTACTCCTATTGTGACATTCATTGCATGGTTATTTATTATGACACTATGATAGATTGATGTTGCTCCATGATATGGCAGTATGACAAGCGCTTGGCATAGTTTGGTTGAAAGGCATCTTTCATCCTACCAAAGAAGATGAGGGCAAAACAAGAAATCAAGAATGAGCTGTGTATGATAGGGAATGCCACCCCCTTAATCCATGTAGATCTTTTTAGGGCAGTGACATGAACATACAGTAATCCAACATGGAACAGCTTTCATGGCATATTTGTATCTTAGTTACACCACCACAGGTGGAAACTGATCTTTGGGACACAGGTAGGCCTATTGGAAAACTGATTGAAAGGATTTACTGTAATAGCCAGTGATGGGATGGTTAAATTTTGGTCTTCCTTAATCCTTTGGGGACCAGAACCTGAATGACACATGCTCTCATAGTTAAAGGTGAGCTTTGATGGAAGTTGTGTTTTTTGTCTGTTTTTCTTAGCTGGAAAGTGGTATCAAATAGGTTACCTTGGTAATAGGATTCACAAATGGTGTGAAAAGTTCCAGGTAATGATGATAATAACAGTTTATGTTTACAGAAGCTAGGTCTTCTTTATAAATAATATATTTTGGTACCAGAAGTGTAAAAGATATTTTGGAGTATATGTTATTTTGTATATCAAATGATATCTCTAAGTTTTAGAAGCTTACAGTCACTTAAGTGGCTACCGGTAGTTTCTTTTGAGTTCCTGCCAATCTTCTAATCACTGTATGACACATTCGCTCAAGGCCATCACAATCTACACTGAACTGTCTCTCAAAGTCCAATATAATTGCAGATGTCATAATAACCTCCATATATCTTTTTGTTTCAAATCATTGGCCAGAATTTAGGGCTTTAGCTTATACACCAGCAAATACAGCATATAAGTATGCTGTATACAATACTGTATGCAAATAAAACTCTCTTGTAAATGAAAACACAACTCAATTCTCCCCGAATTCTTCTTGCTCTCCATGCACAGACCGTTGGATGTGATGGCGTCCTTGGCTCAGGATTGGTGGTGGACAAGTGCGGAATGTGCGGCGGATCCAACACTGACTGCCAGATCTTCTCCGGGGCCATCACCAACGACTTCCGCACCATCGGCTACCACACCATGGTGACCATCCCGGCCGGTGCCATGTACGTCAACATCACGGAGACGACCAAGTCCAGGAACTACCTGGGTGAGTAATTATCGCCCATTCATTTCCTGTCGATGATTGGAGTAGAACTGGACCTTTGCAGGGGAGACCAGTGTCGGTGTGTTGTTTCCATTGTAATTTTTTTTTTACCGATGTATTTTTCTGTCCGAGGTCTGTGTTATTTCCAGAATTAGTCACAATGGAACACTGCTTTAAACAACAAAAGTGGTCATGTTACAGCTTCTGATAAGTGAAAAGCTGAGCAATGTGAAAGCAACAAAAAAGGAGTGTGGAGAATCACATCTGTTTGAATGTGATTTGATCATTTATGTAATGTCTTGTCCACTGTTGAAAATAACCTGTCTTGGTCTCTTGACAATGACGACACTTCTATTGGACTTATTTTCCCTGTAGAAGAATGTGACCAAATTTCAACTTCCTTCAGTTCTGCTTTTTCAACTTGTTATGTCTTGGAGGTCTAGTATGAAAATCATTTCCTACATTTATATCAAGAGTAGAGTTATTTGGGAAGCTCTCTTATCAAGAAATAGTGACGTTGATGATAAAATAAACTCAGAAGTATTTCAATCATCTCACATTGTGTCATGATCAAAATAAGTGTGACATCTGTTTCAAGTTGTCCATTATAGTACAGCTCTGCATATTTGACATATTCAGAAGTATAAATTGTATAAATAGCTTGCTTAGCCAGCCAATGATGCACTGGTCACAAATATACTCAGGCTGAGGCCTGTTGAAGATGGAATGAGCTGCAATTGGTCATTGTTTGACCACTTTTGCTCCATTTTTAAGTCAGCTGTTGTCTCCATTTCTCTACTTTCGTCTGTAAAAGATTGTTTTCTTTTTTTTTTGGGGGGGGGGATGGGGGAAATCTCAGCATTGTTAGCTCACAGGAAGTGACTGCCTCAGTGCACTTTTCTTTTAAAATTATTTTAAATGTAATATCCAGAGAAGTGATCACAAGTTTCATTCGACAGTGATGTCATTTTGCCCCATTGTCTCAAGGACTTCATAAAGATAGGGTTCTGTCATCCCAGACTAAAAGCTGCGTCGTCATTTCAAACTGAAGCTAATCACTGAGACTTTCTCATTCAATTTGTGCAATTTGGGACCTGTTGGCAGCTCTCCATGGTAACGAGCAGATATCCCAAAATTTGATCACCTGTCATTGCGGAAGTCACTATCAGAGTATGACTATCACTTAGCTCGTCCCTTATACATTGGGGGCTTGACTCTATAGGCCCTGCTCTGGAATGGGATGTGTCCAGGGACTGACCTATTTCCTGTTTGAGTAGTGACCAAAACTAGAAAGAATTTGAGTAGTCCGCATCACTTTTTGTGCTTCTGCCATGGAGGATGTCAGAGGCATTATTTATTCACTTTTTTATGCTAGTTCCTTTTTTTTTGGGGGGGGGATGTAATTTTGTTCTCATCAGCAAAACTAGATAGGAGATGAAGGGAACTGAGCATCAAATATAGTCATATAGCATGCTCTACATGTATTTCCACAAAGGTATGCTGTCTTGTATTGTATGTGAACAAGATATTGGGAGAGGTCAGAGAGTCTTTAAATGACTGTCCATCATTTTCTGATTTACTCCTGAGCTGAGACCCCGATCCCCTTAGGGCGGGGGTAACAAGATGGGGTTAGGGTGCCAGAGCTCCACCCCTCACTGGCTGTTGTGACCCCCTTTTGGTTACCTGCTGGCTCTTGTTGAGTGATTTGATACGGACAGAAACTCTTCAATGTCAATATCTCTTCACCCTCGGGGATTGAAGAGTAAAACAGAAAAGGATAGATCAAGTGCAAAATTGCAGATTCTTCCTCTTTTTTTTTTTTTTTTTGGTAGTCATAGAGTCGTCCTGACTAGACTGACAATGCAATTGATATTACCCAATGATACTCGTCATGTCACTGTTAGTTTACATCTTAAACATGACAACTGTTACTGACATATGATGTGCAGTCTTGGCAATGTACACTTGTAGTTTAGTCTAAGAAACCAAATGACCAGGTCTCAACTGAAATGTTCATGACAGCTGTGGAATCTGTGCAAATGCATCAATTCTTTGAAATGTTGTATTGATGCATTTTTGGTGATTGCAGCTCAGGAGATGTAAATATACAAGCCAATGAAAACTCAAATGATAAATAGTGATTCCATATTTGCAATGACTACAGAACACAGAAAATTTCTTTGAAGTAGTTTTGTAAGTTTGTCATAGCCTGTCAATTACTGATAAATTGCTAGAAATCTTTAACTCATTTGCAGGTGTCACATTATTGTACAGTTAATGGAAATGGTTTGGGAACAGTTTCCATGGCAATGATACCATATTCAATCTCTCTCTGTATCTCCATAACCAGCTCTTCAGACATCTGCTGGAGACACAGTCTTCAACTGCAACTGGAGGATAGACTATCCAGGAAACTACTCAGCTGGTGGAACCAACGTCCTCTACAAGAGGTCGGCCAGAAGCCAGAACAATTTGGGGGAGCAGATCCTGATTATGGGCCCCACAGCGGTGGATTTGGATGCCATGGTAAAAGATGCCATCTTCTTCATCTCTGTGCATCTTTCTCCTCCTCCTCCTCAGCCTCCTCCTCCTCATCCTCCTCCTCCTCATCCTCCTCCTCCTCATCATCATCATCCTCAGCCTGTTCCTCCTCCTCCTCCTTCTCCTCCTCCTTCCCCCTGTTCTTATTTCTTCCAAAATGTACCTTCAAGACTGTGTTCATTTCAATGTATTCTTGTTGACTTACAGCCACTGAGAAACTTGCAGTGTACCAAACAACATACTCTCTGAAAATAATGTTTCACTTTTTTTTTTCAAAGGACTAGTGATATTATTCACATTTACATAAACATTATGCAGATGACATGATGTAGTAGACCTCACTGCCCGACAAGTCTCCCATTGGCTTGTTCTTCACTTCATCAACTTGTTTATATGGATTCTGTTGGGGGGGGGGGGGGGGGAGCATATCCTTATCAAATCTTTATAAGGTTGTAATGATATGGTAATTATGGTATGGTATTTAAATGGAAAGTCTCAAAGTAGTGAAATTCTCCACTTATTTATTGGTTGGTTACAAACCAATGGGAGACTTGTGATCCAATACTGACATTAAATTACTTTCAAATGGTTTTACCTCTTTTTGGAATGTTTGTCTGCCTTTACTTATATCTTATCACTATGGTTCTATCTTTTAGCACATTTATATGAAGTAAGCTTCCTTGTGGGAATGATTTAGCTTTTGAAGAGAATATACCTTGAAAGAAGGATGAGGAAATTTAAGTTGTCGTTGTATTTCACAAGACCTGACAAGTTTTCCAAAGAACCTTGAATGGTCACTTACGGGATTCTGCTTCCTGTTCCCATGGCGAGATTTTTCTGTGGCATTTCAGTGCATGCAGCAAGTTCAGGATCACTGCGTGCCATGCTCTGTGATTACCTTAGCGCTTGTCACCACCTCGTTACAAGCACACCTGAGCTGTGGGACAGAAATAACTTGTTAATACCCCGTAGAGTGAACAAAAAAATGCGAGGCTGTTGAGTGAAATTCCCGTAAGTTAGAGGAAAGCTCACCGAACGATTTCCGTCGAGTTGTGATTCTGTTTTCCCCCTGTGATATTTTCATATCTCTCATGCTGCAACTTCCTTCAGAAGGAACAAAAACTAACATAGATTTAGAAATGATTTGTGACAACACTTGGCACCAGATACATTTAGGAATCACTGTGTTTGAAAATCATGTTCTGTCAGGGGGTAATTATATTTGTGGAATATCTAGACAGACAGTGCAGGGTATTTAGTGGGCTTATGTTTAGGCAAGATATGTACCAGGTGGCAAATTTCTTGTGAAGTATTAAGCATGACATATTTAGTTTGTGTCAGCCACACTATGAATTAAAATTTGCCTGTGTTACGTCTAGCTAACCTTTAAATGCAAACCCGAGTATGCTGTATATGCCGGTAGATACAGTATAATTCTTTCGGTAGGATATTCCTTTTGTAAATGGATACAAAGAAACATATCTCCAAAAATTGCTACTCACTCACACATATCAACTATGAGTATTTCATTCTATTCATGCTCTTTCAGATCATATATCAGCAGAGAAATCCAGGGATCACATATGAGTACGTCATCCCCAACCCAAGGAGTACGAAGCAGGAAACTCCCCCTGTGGCCCCAGAGGAGGATAGGGGGCAGCAGACTTCACAGCAGGTGAGCAGTGCTCCTGTCTCTATGTGACCCATGACACTCATGTGCTCTTGTTAATCCAAGTATCCTCCTTAAACCACTCCCTGCATAATTCTGAAATTCACATAGACTCTGCACAGGACACAGCAGATTCCAGGAGATCGTGGGTTAAGCGACCCCTCGGGATTCAGAGAATGAATGAAATGTGTAAATGTACAAAACATATTGTGAATGAATACAGGGCCCAGCTGTCCAAGGGTCTGTTCACGAGTGCAGATCTCTCACAGAGGAGATGTCTACCATTGAACATTGACAAGGTCATGGTTCAATTTACTTCATAGCGGCAAGTTTTTCAACTGTGTTATGTCCAGCTAGCCTTCCTAACCAACTTTCACTGCAGCAAGTTTCAAATCAGTGAAATTGTAGATGTCACACATATCATGGGGCTTGATATGTTTTTAGCTCACCTGAGCCAAAGGCTCAAGTGAGCTATTGCGATCGCCCTTCGTCCGGCGTCCGTCGTGCGTCGTGCGTCGTGCGTCGTCCGTCGTCCGTCGTCCGTCGTGCGTCGTGCGTAAACTTTTTACATTTTCATCTTCTTCTTGAAAACCCCATGACCGATTTTCATCAAACTTGGCAGGTAGCATCCCTAGGGGGTTAGGAACTCAATTTGTTAAAATGGGCACCATGCCCCACCCAGGGGGCCCCCAGGGGGGCCCAAACCCCCCAAAATTAAGGAATCTGTAAAAATCTTCTTCTCTAGAACCAGAAGTGATAGAGCGAAGTTAATACTATGAGTTAGTACATTGATGACTGTAGTTTCAAGTTTGTTCATGGCAGAATCAGGGGTGCCCCCCTTGGGACCCAGGGGAGGGGGGTGGGGAAGGGTTCTAATGGGGCCTAAATTGTACATTTTCATCTTCTTCTTGAGAACTCCATGACCCATTTTCACCAAACTTGGCAGGTAGCATCCCTAGGGGGTTAGGAACTCCATTTGTTAAAATGGGCACCATGACCCACCCAGGGGGCCCCCAGGGGGCCCAAACCCCCCAAAATTAAGGAATCCGCAAAAACCTTCTTCTCTAGAACCAGAAGTGATAGAGCTAGGTTAATACTATGAGTTAGCACATTGATGACTGTAGTTTCAAGTTTGTTCATGGCAGAATCAGGGGTGCCCCCCTTGGGACCCAGGGGGGGGGGGGGGGGTGGGGGTGAGGAGGGGTCCTAATGGGGCCTAAATTGTACATTTTTATCTTCTTCTTGAAAACCCCATGACCCATTTTCACCAAACTTGGCAGGTAGCATTCCTAGGGGGTTAGGATCTCAATTTGTTAAAATGGGCACCATGCCCCGCCCAGGGGGCCCCCAGGGGGCCCAAACCCCCCAAATGAAGGAATCTTTAAAAATCTTCTCTAGAATCAGAAGTTATAGAGCTGAGATAATACTATGAGTGAGTACATTAATGACTGTAGTTTCAAGTTTGTTCATAGGAGATCCAGGGGTGCCCCTCTTGGGGGTAGGGGGGAGGGGGGTGGTTGGAAGGGTCCAAATGGGGGCCTGAATTGTACATTTTCATCTTCTTCCTGAAAACCTCATGATGGATTTTTGTCAAACTTGGCAGGTAGCATCCCTAGGTGGTCAGGATCTCAATTTATCAAACTGGGCACCATGCCCCACCCAGAGGGCCCCAGGGGGCCCCAATTCCCCCAAATTAAGGAATCTTGAAAAAATTGGGCCCTTATTGTACATTTTCATCTTCCACTTGAGAATGCCTCGTCAAATTTTGGTAGAGCTGTGAATAATTTAGATTAGTGACTGCGTGAAAGGTGAACTTGCGATACTCAGGTGAGCGCTAGACCCGCGGGTCTCTTGTTATTGTGGGGGAGGGGAGGGGAGGGGGCTGACTCCATGCACCCTTCTTTTGCAACCCCGGTCAAATTTCCTAGCTCTTACATCCAAATGACACATACCAAATAATGAATTACTCTACTCAGTATCAGATATGTCACTGGAAAACTGATATAGTTTCATTTTCTCTCTTGGCCTTTCTCTTAACCTGCTTGACTCTCAAACATTACTCAACTCAGCAAATGTCATGTGTGCATTGTTTATCATGGCTCATAACTGCGCATTAATCGAACATTGACAAACTGTAGTCTGAATTGTGAGTCTGATGATTATGGGCCATCTCTTTGTTAATGGAAGTAGTAGTATACCTTTTTCCCCTATGGCACAACTGTGCATATGTGTGTGTGTGTGGGGGGGGGGGGGGTGGGGGTGGGGAGGGAGCTGCAGCATCTCACAGTTTTGTGGTTCATGTGATTACTAGATTATGATCCAGAAATGTGGTTTGCAGTCAGTTTAAGGGATTGTGGCCCATTATGTTGTGTTTGTGTGACGAAGATTTGAAATCCGCTGCCATCACGTTCATTTGAGTGTTATGCACCATGCCTTCTTTCACAGGATGCACAAACGACAACAGCACCCACAACTACAAAGAGACCAACGACTACAGAGCCAACAACAACAAAGCCCACAACAACACAGCCTACGACCAAACCGACCACAAGTATGTCAACCACAGTACCTACAACGACAAGAATGACAACCATCCAAACCACCACCCCACCGACCACACCTCGCCCAACACCTCCAGTTGTGAGCACGGAGGCCCCACCATCTGCTGATGCTGCCGCTGATGAGAAGGAAAAGATGAGCATATCAACGGGTGTCATGCCAGGACAAGGGATGGGAGGAAAAGAAGAACCTAGAGGGTTCGCAAGAGTTGAGACATCCTCCAAACCTGATTCGGGACAAGGAAGGCAAGGGCTTGGAACGGACATTGGGGACAGCAGATATCCACATGGGCCTGGGGGATTCTCTGTGGGGCCCAGCAGTGCCCTCTCTGGATCTGCTTCTGGCAGCGTGACAGGTGACTCATTGGCTGACCGAAGACTGCCCCAACCTCAGCAGCAGTCGCCAGGTGAAACACAAGGTCAAGGCAGTGTTGGAACGGGCTCAGGTGTACAAACAGGCGGGTATGGCCCAGTTCAGGGGGCAGGTGGTCAGACTCGACCAGGACCTGATGGAAGACCCCAATCTGGCTATGTCTCTAGTTCACAGTATGGCCGTGGTCCCACTCAAACCGGCTCTCAGGGCCAAGCACAGACAGGACAGACTGACCCAGAGAACACTCAATCTCGTCCATTCTATGGGTACTTTCCAAATTTGAACAACCCTCCAGAAACCCAGGTGCCAAGGAGGGAAAATATCCTACCTGTACAAGGTGCTGCTCAACAATCATCCCAATCATCACCGAATCAGCCCAGGAGACCCAACCCAACAAGGACGTCAGGATACAATCCCAACCTACCTGGTGGCCGCACAGGCTCTTCTGGTCAAACAGGAAATCCTGTGAACTCTGGAACCACAGCTCAGTCGGGGTTGTTTGCTGGAAGTTATAATCGAGGTGTCCCTGATTCTTCAAGGCCATACAGACCAAACTACAACTCATATCAGGGTGGTGGATATCTGCCAGGCTCGGCGACTGGAACTTACTACGTACAGAGTGGAGGTGATCAATCAAGAACAGGCATCAGCACAGGAACCAGCTCTAATCCAAGAGGACAGCCACCGAGACCAGGTTTCAGTCACCCTCAACCTGGAACGCCAACCGGTGAAATCGTTTACAACCCAAACTACAGACCTCCGCCAAACCAAGGCTTGCCAGTTGGAGGTGGTCAGGGAGTACCATCAAGAGGACAAGGTGTGCCGCCAACATATGGACAGGGAGTGCCCACCCAGAATCAGGGTAGACCTGTTGTTCTGGGTCAAGGGGGAAGTAGCTTACCATCTCAAGGGCAGAGTGTCCCCCAGCAACCTCCAAGAGCAGGCACTCCTAATCGCTACCCATGGCGTCCAAACCAGGGATACCTCCCGGACAACCCTTCTCAGCCCCCTTCCAACCTTCCGCAGACCGGAGGACAGTCGGGTGTCTCCTACCCCTATCCAGGATCCCAACAACCATCTGGCCCTGGCCTTGGACCACAGGACCCGCAAACCAACTTCAGCCCATTCAGCGCTGGAGTGCAGGGGCCACTTGTCCCTATTGGAGGTGAGGATACTGAGACCTTCACAAGCGATGACTACAGTTCCAGTATCCCGGAGGAGGATCAAGGAAACCAGGCCACTTTGGGCGGGAACCCCAATGTTCCTGATCCTCCTGTCAACCAGCTGGCTTCCTACATCTGGATGGAGACTGGCATGACTGAGTGCTCCATGTCCTGTGCTGGAGGTGAGCTGCCTTTGAATTCCTACTGGTTTTTCATAAGAGAAAATCCACTTGAAACTCACATATCTCATATAAGGAAAAACAGGGGCAATACATATCCATGAAACCAAATGAATCATTAAGGCCAATTAGGAGTTGATGTGTAAACAATCGTATATGGCTGTGTATGGTAAGATCCAAACGATAGAAGATAAACAAGCAAACTGTCATAGATATCCAAAGAGTGGGCATATATTCTAAGAAGGAAGAAAGTATGGTCGCCAATATTAAGATTACAGTGATCATCAAAATGACCTTATTTAACCAAGGTGGCCTCAATGTTATTACTATTCATCATGAATGGTGCTATGACTATCTTTATGCCTGCACTGCAAAGTACAATTTCACCCATTAGTCTAGATGGCAACTGGATACTCTGTCCAATGCTGCATGCATACAGTGAATATTGAACCCTTGTGCTTTCCCAAGATGACAAGTTCTTTAACCCGTTGAGGACGAGTCCCGAGTATACTCGGGCAGGTGTCTATGGGAAATGCGTGTTGTAGCAAAATCGAACCGTCAGCGCATACCAGAGAAGAAGTGGTTTCATAACACTAAATCACTACTCATAGCATTACATAGCAGATATTTAAGTCAATTTTCTCTTTATTTTTCATGTTAGCTGTATTCTAGATTCCACATCCTTATCTCATTTTTTTTTTCTGTGAATGTAATTGAGTCAATTGCTCATCTTGCTTCATAACTTCAAATTTGTGCACTCAAGTTTGAAACTCCCCTCTCTCACTCCCTCTTGCTTTCTCTATCAACATTGGGTTTGTCATTTCCCTGATTAAAATAAAGATAAGCAAGATAAACTTATGTGTTAGTGATGGGAGGAAAAATTACTAACACCATTTCCAAAATAATCTTTAAGGAAAAAGAGAAATGATATAATTCAAACACTTAAACTCAATTTGCAGCGCTGAATTGCCACAAGTTTCAGAATTTCTTGTCATTTCATCCATGATCCAGTCTGTGGTAGAGTTGTGCTTGATGCTTTTTTCAAGAGTCAAACTGTCAAGTTTTGATTGGATCTGGGATATTTCCTTTCTGTCTCGCGGTCTTGTCTTTCTTGTCTGTTGCAAAGATTCGATCTCTGAGTGGG
The DNA here is from genome assembly GCF_040938485.1 of Diadema antillarum. Taxonomy (NCBI): domain Eukaryota; kingdom Metazoa; phylum Echinodermata; class Echinoidea; order Diadematoida; family Diadematidae; genus Diadema; species Diadema antillarum. The sequence continues at coordinate 1,432,965 of NW_027271029.1, read as the reverse complement.
CTGTGTGATTGATTGGGATCAATGTTTAGCATGGCTCAGGAAACCAGTATTTGCAGAATCATGCTGATGAAAGACTTTTCCTCTACCAATTTCAGTCCCTCTTCCCTCCCCCCCCCCCCATCACTGGCTTTCTTTACTTTTGTATCATTTCGCCAAGACAAGCTTACCTGCAGTTTTTTTGAAGGTCAGGAGGAGTGTTGCATGTTCCCAAGATGGTATCTGAAATGGCAGGCACAAAGTCATAATCTTGCTGTCATAGGGTATAGGTTATCACCATTTGTCCATCATCTTTTTAACCCATTGTATATCAGAAACTTGTGGATGCTACATAAAAATCTATGAAGATTTCTGGAACTTACAGGCAAGAAGTTCAATGGAATGTGGAATGCACACACCATAGAAAAGTTGATGTATAGTTTGCACTCCTGGAAGCATCTATGGGTATTCTATTATTCATGGATGATGAGCATAGTCAATAAGACTTTGTTAGGAGCTGCTGTTTTGAAGAGCAGTCTTTTTTTTTCATAAAGTCCAGCAGATGTATGGTATAGCTATTTGTCTTTTGCATTTTGTATACTTACCAGTCTATTATCTTTATGTCAATTTGTTTACTTACGAAAACTAGAATTCATTCAGTTTCTACAGAACAAAATATTCAGCATTAGGCGCAACTGCTAGAGAAAAAAAAAATTCTGTAGGTATTTCTCTCTTGGAAAGTTCCCTTTGTGCATTCTGTGTTGACATTCAGTGGGCTAGTATGATTGTAGGTTGAGTTGATTTAGTGGGGCCGACCCCTAGTTTTAAAGTCAGTTCTGCTGTCTGTGAATTCATAAAGGTTCCGGTGAGCTTATTTTCATACTTTTAACTGTTCCACAAAGTACCAAATGGATTGATTAGTTTACAGTCTTACAAATTTCGGTGGGTCATAGGACTGTAGTGGAAAAGAGAAAAATGCAAAATCTCATTTTGTTAATATTTAGGTCATTTCACACACAGCAGGATAGACATTTAGATAAATAGTGTTTGAATTTGCAATCAAGTAAAGCTTTTAAAGCAAGTTCAAGCCTGTCAGAAAGAATTTTACTATAAAATGTGATATATTCACTTTGCTGAAATTTGTGGTACTTGTGATTTGCAGGTGTGTAATATCTCACACCGTGGATACAGTTGCTCTCTCACTCTCAAGAAATGGCAACTGTTTATTTGTGTTCGAGCTCACTCAAGAAATAGATGCCTTCCAATAAGAGTGGTGATACACATACTGTGATGACCTTAAAGTTGTCTCAGTCCCTGTGATTTCATTTTCTTTTCTTTTTCTGTAGAGGGCAGTTTTGGCTAAATCTTGAAACACAAATATTCCATGTCACTTCTGCCCAGGAATCTTATTATCTGTAATTGGCCATTTGGGTGTTTACGTCTTTATTTTCATTTTTTGTGGAAAGGTGGCAAGTTGTAGCCTCCAAGCATTATTTGACATTGAGAATGTCAACTTATTTTTTTTTCTGCCTTTCTTATTTGGCTCCAATGACTCTGTCATACCGGTGCAAAGTATTTTCTCTGTCTTCTTGCGAGTCAACAACTACTTGTATATTTTCATGAGATCTTGATAGGAATGTGCCAATTTTCTTTGTGTCAAATCATGGCCATCCAAAATCCAGAAATGGGTTTCCCACACCTTCTACCTGTAAATCTGTGGCCTGCCCCGCTCAAATAGAGAGTAATGAACTGTGTTGGAAATAAAGGCAGGTAGGTGGTCGGCTTGTTAGTGTTTATATTCCCGGTATGTTTTCTCGGGCTAAAGTTACAATATCTTGTAATCTCATGAGAGATGGTGGTCACTCACTTTCAGCTGTGACAGTTTTTCTGTGACAGGAGACTGGTTTTATTCAATCCCCTTTTAATCGTTACCTTAACCTTGCGAAGCTGTTGGAAAGTACTAGATGCCAGGTCAGCACAGCAAAAGACAAAACAGAACAAAAACAAATACAGACTATTCAGGTGGCAGATCTTCCTAATGTAAAAAATGCATTTAGACGAATGTAGCTTTGGTTTGCAGCCTGAAATGAATCCATGACGGAAAAAGACAAACATGTGATTAACATTATAGTTTGACCTTCATTTAACAGAGTGCAAGAATTGAATGATTCTTCGTCGCTGGTAGTCTTGCTAGAATAACGCTCACTTCCTGAGAGACAGACTTGGAGTTTACTTAAGCTACAAGTATGTTGTCTGAGCACCAAATGACGATTGAGTGTCACTGCAACAGTATGTCTAGTCTTCTTGTCATTGGAAGAAAAAATAAACAGTATATTTTCATTTTCAATTCTACTTTGTTCACAGGAAGTGAGATTATTATATGAAAAATAATTTCCCTATCACAACAAAGCTACATTGTGCTCTTTTAAAAAATCTCAAAGCTGGTGACAGAAAAATAAGGCACATACTGGTATCAGTAATGTAATATCATTCAGACATCATTTCCCACAGATTTTTTGGTTGCCTCAGAACAGGTGTAATAAACATTGTTACCATAAAACCAGAAACATTTGCAGTCTGAAATTGTCACGAATTGAAGGCAAAGGCCTTTTTACAGCATGAAACTTTCCCCAATCCTAGCTCCTTGTAAAATTTGTGAAAGTTTCACACACAAAAATTTCTAGTTTACCAGTATGCACTGTGCAAGTGCCAAATGCACATTAAGCACTATCAAACAAGTCTTGTACTTGAGATGTGCTTCAAGTAGCCAAAAAGAATAAAAGTTGTTCATAAACATTTGTTTATGGTTACTTACTCAGTTGCATGCATGATTCCCAAGTGTAACCATGGAAACTCCAAAAGGAGATATAATGACTCCAGTATACTCCAGCAGTCATTAGCGATCAGAATTCTTGACGATATCATGTTGAAATGAGATACTTGCTCCTCGCTTCACAAGTATGGCAACCAGGAGGTTGTCAGTCTTTCAAACGTGAGTCCAGACCCATTCAAATCCATCACCCTTTGTTTCTTGAGGTATTCATTACGACAATTCCATATGCTCCTTGTGGGAATATAGTGTTCTGACGGGAAAAGAATATCGACCAGAATTGAGAGACAAGATCAGTGGAAGGGAGAAATTGATAGCGTGCAGCTGAAAGATATATTGATATTTGTTGCATGTCATCAAACTGTCAGCAGCTGCTCAATATAGCATGCAGGGCTGGTCATATTCGCAAAATAAATTCAGATCTGTGACCAAAATTTTTACAGGATTTCCACTAGGTAACATCAGAAGAAATGTAGATTTTTTAACTGTCCCTTAAGCGTCAGAAGAGTTTTTCAGTAAGTCCTTTTGTACTTGTAATCTGCACCTTTCATAGCTGCACAAATATGCCAAAAATAACTAAATAAAATAATGTACAACTAGTTCTAGAGATACTTCAGTGAAGGATTTGATTATGGGAAACGAGGTAAATTTGCTTTCTGCAAACCATTGCAGCAAGAATCGTTGCACAGTATTGAGAACATGAAGACCATTTTGCTTTGATAAAAACATAAGAAAGTGTGTCAACTATATTAAAAACTATCAAAAGTCTTGAAACTAAGTGGTTTGCAGTTGAGGCAAGTCAATTTTAAGCCAATCAGTTGAGGAAGACAGGTGGGCTTATCCACCGACTTCAGCTTAGTGCCATGTTGAGTCTTCAAATTCAGATCAGCACTTTGGTACACATAGAGTTTTCATTGCCATGGGAAAAATCTTTCAAATCACACTCGTCATTGTTCATAAAAAGTGCACTGACAGTGGAGGTTTTTTTCTGTGTAACGGTAGTAGAGGCAATTTGGTATACTCATTTGACTATGTGATCTTTGTTGTCTAACGTGTGTGAAAGTTACAGAAATTTGTTGAATTACTGTCATTTTTCCCAACCACATTACTGGAGTGAAGTACTGCTAGTCTTCAAGGATGGGTGGGGGGGGGGGGGGGATTGCGGTGTACACTGTAGCATGCAATTAAAAGGAATATGATGAAACATATGTTACATAAGCTTGCTTGAAGGTTGTTCAAGCCGCCCAAATCTCGCACATAATATGCAGATGTCATTTTTCCTCCCTTGGGAGGAGAATTAGTGCAAAGCCCATATCAAGAACAGGGAAAATGCCAGAAAGATTCTGTTTCACTGGCAGTATTTTAATCAAACTCTAGTTTTTGATACTTGCAGATTTTCTGGGGGTCTAGATGCCAGTAGATATATTCCCTCTACCCCTTGTGATGCCAACATATTTCCATGGATGTATGCTCAAGCTCATGAACTTTACGAATGTCTTAGGAATGCTGAGTCATCGCGTGCCCCGTTCATACTGCCTCTCTTGCCCCATTCACACTGCCTCTCTTGCATTGGCTGGGCTCATACTGGTAGTACGGTACTCTGGCTGGAGTCAGGCCAGTGATATCTAATCATGTTGGATGAGTGATCATGATCAGGTTTGGCATGCTAAATAATATGAAAGTACATGGACATCTTTGTCATGGGGCTCATTGTCACGGATTCACAAAGCAATCGTAGATGATGACTGACCACAGCCATGATGCAGGTCTTCAAAACTTGGAAGAGAACAGCGAATCGTAAATGACATGTTGCTGTACTCAAGGATCAACAGTTGTAATAATCTGGAGCAGCATTTAGGTTTGTAGTGGTTGTAGTCAAATCCATGATTGTGAATGAATTTCATGTATACTTGGCATGACACTTACTGGAGAAATTGATCTTCAATTCAATTTGAGGCTAATTTGACATCTGCAATAGGTATCTACCAAGAAAAATGGATGGGTATGGCATTCTACACACTCTCATGGACACTGAAGTTTAAACAATGATGAGGATGACCACAGGACCGAGCTTGGCTGCATTCAATATTGGTTAGCATCAAGGTCAATACATGGACCACGCCCAATCTACACTCAGACAACACTAACCTTGTACCCATGGCATCACTCGTGATAGTAGCCAAGCCCTCTGCTGATTCACTTTTAATAGGTCCTGGCTGGAATAACACGGAACAGTATGAATGGGGTATCTGAATGTGTGGAATTCTGAAGAAGCAAATCAGACATTATCTAGTGTGTGTGTGTGTATGTATTTATTCGAAGGTCTTGTCACTGTCGTGTTTGCCAGCTAGAGACATGTGACCGACCCAACCAACCGGTGGGTGGTGTGGGACTCCGCCAAATGCCAAGAACACCTGGTGATGGATTCATGTCTCAGGCAATGATCCAACAAAATACCTCTCTCCTCCATGCTCTTGTTTCAACTCCTGTAATGTGGGTCACCGAGTTCCCATTCAATCAGAGCCAGGTCAAGAAACAAAGTTTACAATCAGTAAGAGGTTGTTCCAGAAGGTTGGATGGGGCCCCAAGAACCCCCCCCCCCCCCCCCCCAAAAAAAAAAAAAAAAAAAAAAAAATTCTGTCATTCGTTGGCATATCCCCAGCTTCCTATACCTTTCACCCTCGTTTGAATGACTGTTAGTATTGAAGGTAGGATTAATATATGATTGGCATGTACAAAGAGGAGAGGCTTTGACGTGACAACAGATATTGTTGGTACCTCCCCGTTTGAAAATACATGATTTTTGCCATCAGAATTAATTTCATGGCAACAACTGTAATTTTGAAGCAGGATGCTGATGAATAAATGCTTCTGCTTGAGTCTAGTTACAAGGATACTACAAGGTACATATTGATTACTAATACTGAGCTAGGGAATTTGTTGTTTTCTTCTGACATTTAGAATCAATAAATAAGGAAGTCTCTCCATACCCTCCTTGTCTCTCTCTGTTTCTGTTTCTCTCTCTCTCTCTCTCTCTGTTTTTTGTATTTTCTTCTCAGCAAGTCTCTTGCAGCTGTCCGTCTCTGCCCGTCTCACCATCTTTCTACCTCTTTGTGTAAGATTGTTGCCATGGAGATGACAGAAAAAATGTCATATCCAGGTCAGGGGTCTGTACACAAGTGTTTGCATGTATATTTATCTTTTTATCAGTCTACCTCGTCCTATATTTAATTCTTTCTATCTCTTTCTCTCCATCTCTGTCTGTCTGTCTGTCTGTTTCTGTCTGTCTGTTTCTGTCTGTCTGTCAGTCTGCCTCACACACAGGCACACACACACACACTCACAGACACACACACATGAAAGCACTCATACTCTTGGTTGGTTCATCTGTCATTTCTTTTATATCTCCTTTATCTCTTTCTGTATATCTATGAATCCAATTATCATGTCATTTATCTGTCCCTTCTGTGTTTGTGTGTGTGTGTGTGTCTGTTGTTCTGTCTGTATTTCTCTGCCTATCTGTTCCCATTCTTCCCATAAATCTGTCCTTATCTCTCTGTTTCTCCATCTCCTCCCTTTTCCTCAATAGGCCCTACATATTTTATCTCTTTTTTTGTGTGTGTATGTATATCCCCCTTTTCAGACGCATGCCATTTTATACCAAAACTCGATAACGAAACAACGTATAAAGAATCATCGTATAGCAGCCAGACCATTCAGACACCAATTTCGACCGTTCTGGGAAACGTCGTATACATGTGCAGTTTCCCACTGCGCATGCTGTTATAGTCATGAGTGACAGCTGTGGGGTCACCTTTCGTGCGCGCTCCCATTAAGCCCCGCCCAGTTATACTGTTCTATGGTCGCCATACGTTCAGACGCACACGGAATCGTTACTGAGTTCTAGTTCGAAACGATGCTTGTTGTGTTATATGAGCGCACTACATTTATCACAAGTGTACGCATATTCCATGTATTCTATATTTGAGTGATACGGTCAGAGCAGCAGTCATTACATGACGCTAGTTTGTGATAGTGGATTAAAGTTGTTCATTTTATCGTTAAACAACTGAGTCCTCTGTTCATCATTGAATCCGGTCCACTATTACAACATGGTGGCAGCGGTGCCGACACGGATTTATGCCAAATCAGCACGGAACTAAAGTTTTCTTAGGGAAATTCATCATGAGTGACTTGTGCTGAAACCGCCCAAGAGGACACTGCGCACAACACGTCTACGTCTACTGCAGATACGTGCATGGACTAGCTGAACGACTCGTCTTGTGAGTAACACTGTGCGTGAATAAACCGATTATTTTATCATCCATGCTGCTCATCAACGAATAACGATACGAATACATATCATCGGATTGATGAACGCTTTGCAGAGCATTCTATATTCGTTTCTACATCGTAAGATATAGCTGTGTAGCTCGTACAAAATGTTGTCAGAACATTTTCGTCGCACGAATCACTGACATTCGCCACATTGGACAGTTGCAGTTCTGTAAACAAGCATTATCGACGCGCACTGTATCCAAGTACGCGCAATACCCGAGCGTTTCAACCAGGGACTTCCATTGTTGACGTAACAATAGACCAAGTTCGTATTACCTGAGCGCACCGTATCCATTGACATCCATTGTTGACATAACAATAGAAGACGCAGATAGACGCGTATTATCCTGGACTGGCCAGAAATGTGTTTATCTTATCGGCATAGCAACGTGTATTGCGACATCATTGCTTCTACCTGGACCATCACTCAGCGGAAGGATATTTCTGACAGAGCATACGCAGTTTCCCGTTATCGCAGTTCATCTACCCTGCAAGCTACATGTACAACGTAGCGAGGACGGACAATCAAGACACGGCACGATCCAGACTGAGAGTGAATCCATATGCAACCAGATAAAAGAGATGAGAATTAGTACAATTCAGTAAACTATCTCAGACATTTGAACACTTGCGTGTGGACAATTACAAACATTTGTTATTTGTGTACATGAATGTTTTGACATATTCATATGCATCTGTGTATTACTGTGGTAATCTTGACATCTAGACATGTTTCGATGTATTTTGGAGAGTGTACACTATTGATACATGTATATCAGTAGTGATTTTGTGTCACATATTTCTGTGTTTGCAAACTGTTATTGATTTGTTTACTTTGTAAACTATATCTGTAACCATTCAGCCGTAAGTTTGCACAGTGTGACGTTGACATCAAGCATTGTATCATTTGTATCTCCAACTCAATCTAAATCAAAACGCACGATGGCAAAGTATCCAGATATGAATTGGAATAGTGCTGATGTGCCGGAAGAATTCAAGTTATTCAAACAACGCATGGAGTTATGTTTCCAAGACAACGACGTCCAAGACCCAAAGAAGCAAGCAATCAAAATCAAAATTGCAGTAGGAAATGAAGGTTTGCGTAGAATTAACGCATCCGGTCTATCCAATGAGGATCAAGAAAAACCTGCAATGTTGTGGTCTACTCTTGAAGGTCAGCTGAAAGTCAAGCTGAATTTTCGCATCCACAGACTGGAACTGATGCGATATCGTCAACACGCAAATGAAACTATCGACGAATTTGTAAATAGATGCCGGAGTAAAGCCAAAGAGTGTGACTTTACCGAAAATGAGCTCTCAGAACGCGTGACAGAGCTAGTCATTGCGTCTACACCTATTGAGGCGTTCCAAAAAAATCTTCTAGACCAACCCAAAGGCTACAAGATAGCAAACCTCCTTGATGAAGGCAGAAAATACGAAGCCATAGCCGTAGGCAAACAGTGTCTTCGTTCGATCGACTCCTCTGCAAGCAACGTAAATGCTCTATCACATAACCAAGATAGACGCAAGAAGTGTGGTAACTGTGATTTGAATCATCCACCAAGAAAGTGTCCAGCCTACAGAGACATTTGCAAAGCATGTGGTTCCAAAGGACACTGGGCTAAATGCTGCAGAAAGACAAAACACAGAAAAGTGCTTCGAGGACGAAGTCCAAGCAGAGGACGCCAAGGTGGTAACCGCAGTTTTTCACCACGAAGACAGAAGACACCCACCAGGCAGCCAACCAAACAAAATGTAGCCAAATTCTCCAAAGAGCCAAAAGGAGAAACCCAGGAAGATTTTGAGGAATTTAACACTATCGTACTGGGAAACGACCTAGACGTATCTATCGATTCTGTGCATCAGAAAGAAGCATTCGTGAAGATTGGAATTATCTGTCCCAGCAAACGTGGACAACACATCTTACATGCAAAGGTCGACACCGGAGCGAGTGGAAATACACTCCCTCTACGGACAATCAAGGCCATGTATGGAAGCAGGTGGCAAGCAGTTGTACACCCGACTTCAGCACGTCTTACCGCATACAATGGTTCCCCGATACATTGTTTGGGCACCCTTCAGATCACGTGCAAGTACAAAGACTCCGAGTGGAGAGATCAACTTTTCTACGTGGTCGATGTCTCAGGACCAGTGATAATTGGACTACCTATGTGCAGTGAGTTACACGTGGTAACAATCCATGAGATGCACCCTCAGAGTCGTAGTCCAACTGACAGACCGTCTCCGTTGAAATCTGTCAAGGACCTGCAAGTGCTCTATCCGCAACAGTTTGATCGTATTGGTAACTTTCGTGGAGAAGCAACACTACATGTCAAAGAAGGAGCTGTCCCCACCATTGATGCACCAAGAAAGTGCAGCGTCCACATCAAAGACAAACTCAAGGCTGAGCTTGACTCAATGGAGAAGCAAGGCATCATCAGACAAATCGACCATCACACCGACTGGTGTAGTTCGATTACTACAGTTCTCAAGAAAGATGGATCCTTGAGAGTATGCCTAGATCCCAGGAGATTAAACCAGAATCTCAAACGATGTCCCCACAAGATTCCAACTCTTGAAGAGGTCAACCCAGCTTTCTCTGGAGCAAAGTATTTCTCTAAACTCGACGCGAAATCCGGATATTGGTCTGTTCACCTATCCAAAGAATCCCAGGAGCTGACAACTTTTCGTACTCCATTTGGCAGATACTGCTACACACGCCTACCTTTCGGACTTTCTGTCAGCCAAGACTTGTTCCAGCAACACATGGACCGTATCGTTGGTCAAGTAGATGGATGCATCTGTATCGCTGATGATATTGCAGTTGTTGGACGTACCGAGGCAGAGCATGACAAAAACCTCCACAGACTGATGGAAGTTGCCCAAAGAGAAGGACTTGTCTTCAACAGTAAGAAGTGTATCATCAAAACTGACAGCATCAACTTCTTCGGCTCTGTATATACCAGAGATGGCATCCGCCCTGATCCACAGAAGATTGAAGACATTCATGCCATGCCAACACCTCAAGACAAAGAAGATCTACAGAAGTGCCTTGGTCTTCTTAACTATCTCGCTCCACACATCGCCAACTTCTCTGAAAAGGCATCACCCTTACGTGAACTACTGAAGCGAGATGTGCCATTCACATGGCAAGACGATCATCAACATGCCTTCAACGAACTCAAGAAAGCGATCTCTGCAGAATCTTGTTTGCAGTACTATGATCCAAGGAAGACAACGATCCTAGAAGTCGACGCATCATCAAAAGGCCTAGGAGCTTGTTTGATGCAAGAAGGCAAACCTGTCGCATTTGCTTCAAAGTCTCTCTCATCGTCACAAGCTAACTACTCCAACATAGAGAGAGAAACGCTAGCCCTCGTGTTTGGAATACAACGTTTCCACACATACCTGTTCGGAAACCAGTTCACTGTCCAAACTGATCACAAACCCTTAGAGATGATCACCAGAAAGCCACTGAGATGTGCGCCACCACGTTTGCAGAGACTTCTCATCAAAATTCAAGGCTATGACTATGATGTCAAGTACAAGCCAGGCAAATCGATGATCATATCAGATGCTTTGAGCAGAATGCCTAATCCAAGAAAGAATCAAGACGTTCCCCTTGATGTCAATGTGGAAGAGATCTGTGAGGAAATCGACATATCACAGATTGACCTTATCTTCTTTGGACAAAAGAAGAGAAATGAGCTGCAACAAGAGACGTCGAGAGATCCTACCTTGCGAGCTCTGTGGCAAATCATCACGAATGGTTGGCCAGACACAATCAAGGAAGTACCTAGAGAGGTCAGAACATTTTGGCCATACCGCGATGAAATCGGAGTATCAGATGGTGTACTTTTCAAAGGCAATCAAGTCATCATTCCCACAGACCTCAGACAAGACATCCTGAATCAACTTCATCAGGGTCATCAAGGTATTGAACGTACCCGCAGACTAGCAAGGGAAACCGTGTATTGGCCAAACATCAATAAAGACATTGAGCAAATCTCAAAGAATTGCTACGCCTGCCAAGAAAATCAGGTCAAGCAACAAAGAGAACCCTTGCAACCTCACGACATACCAACTTCGCCGTGGACGAAGCTTGGAACTGACTTGTTTACTTTCAACAAGGAAGAATACCTGTTAGTGACCGACTACCATTCAAAGTATCCAATCGTTCGCAAGTTGAAGGATACATCCAGTGCGGCAGTCGCAAACATACTGAGTGGTATCTTCGGTCTTTTCGGACCACCAGCAACTCTGATATCAGACAATGGTCCACAATTCGTTGGAAGACCATTCCAAGAGATGTGTGAGAAATGGTCAATTGATCATATTACATCGTCTCCGCGATATCCAAGATCCAACGGACTCGCTGAACGCATGGTACAAACTGTGAAAGGAATCATGACCAAGTGTACAAGGGGGCGTTTCATCAACGAGTTCGTCGGAGTTTTCACCGACAAATTTGCTATCAGCCAATCAGACCAAGGATTTCATTAGCTTTTGACAGTTGTCAGTATAAATCCTTGCGTCTGATTGGCTGATAGCAAATTCGTCGGTGAAAACTCCGACGAACTCGTTGATGAAACGCCCCCCAGAACTGGACAAGACATCCGGACAGCACTACTACATTTTCGTGCCACACCAATCGACTCCAACCTACCATCACCTGCTGAATTACTCTTTGGAAGACCAATCAGGACAACACTTCCAAGTCACCACCTGACCAGACAATCGTCTACGCCTGATTTGTTGTTTCAGAGACAGGAGAACATGAAACACAATCACGACTTGCATGGAGGTAGAGATTTACCACCTCTACACGTCGGACAGAAAGTGAGAGTTCTGAATCCCAAAGACAACACTTGGCTTCCTGCCGAAGTGAGCAAAGTACGTCAGGAACCAAGATCCTACGAAGTAGCAACTCCCAACGGTAGCATCTTGAGGAGAAATAGATCTCACCTGAGAGAGATGCCAACCGGAACGAAGCCAACAGACCCAAAACGGGTTCACTTCGAAGACGACGACAGGAGTGAGGAAAGGAGACAACATCCGGACAGAAGACAAAGACAATCTGATAGGAAATCAGTCTCTACCCGGTACATAACGCGATATGGACGTGAAGTCAGACCCCCATCGCGGTACCAAGAGTAATGCAATGCTGGAAGATGAACTAGCAGCATTGTCAGTGTAAATAATATGTTCATTCATTATGTTTAGTGTTGATTTATTTACAGCACATTTGTGTAACCAAGTGAAACACATCATTTTATTTCACAAGACAATATTTGAAATTTAAGTCAGGAACCATAACAACTACGACATATGCTACATTTATCAAAATGGTTGTTGCATGCTATATATATATCTGTGTATAACTGTTAATCACATTTATGCATTGAAACTATGATGTAGCTGTTCACTAATTTCACTTACAAAAGTTAATCTCAACTGAATGTTAAAAAAACAACAAACATATAAATCATTTCCTGTGTTGATGATAATCTGAGTACACACTCAAATGCTAAATCATTATGTTTCTATTACATACATATGTACATTCCGTATGAATATAATTATTTCTGTCTCATACAATTAAAGATATCACGAAGATATACGTGAAATTATTTGTAAATATGCTGGTGTTAAACTGCATGCTTTTTTGTGACAATAAGTTTGAATAACGTTATCGTTTTATTCGTTCTATCTTTCGATACCAGATATGTCGAGATTTGTTCAGTATGAAAAATGTAAAACTTATACTGATAAAAAAGAGTTTCTGATACTGAGTATATTGCATTTGTGAGACCGGCTGTTTCAAGAAGAATAGATTTTATTTGCCTCTCTGATTATGATTCAACGTATCTATGCAAATCTCAAACAAGCTTCCTCCATTTTTTTTTTTCAGCATTCTGTGTCAGAGATTCACATTTATAATACTTGGAAGATCAATGTGAATGTTTCCATAATTAAGTACAAGTGCAGTTTAAAAATATTCGTCATTGTATCTTTTCAGAAGGAGGGGGATGTTGTGTTATATGAGCGCACTACATTTATCACAAGTGTACGCATATTCCATGTATTCTATATTTGAGTGATACGGTCAGAGCAGCAGTCATTACATGACGCTAGTTTGTGATAGTGGATTAAAGTTGTTCATTTTATCGTTAAACAACTGAGTCCTCTGTTCATCATTGAATCCGGTCCACTATTACAACAATGCTCTGACCGTCATTTCGCTATACATCGTTTCGTTATACGTCGTTTCATTAGTCAGCGTTCAGACGTATAAATTCATCGTATAGCTATACCGTTCTTGTATAAATTTTTTGCGTCTGAATGCCCTGTATGTCTCCCCAGCTGGGCAGTAGTTCACTCCAAGGTCTATGTCTGAGCAGGGAGGCAGTTCATCTTCCTGGTCTGTGTCTATCATATTTCTATATCAAATATCTGCCACTCTAGCTGTGTGTCAATCTCTCTGTCCAGTGATGAAAACTTTAGCTGTGCTCACCGCACTTATTACGTCAAACTGATGCAACCGATAAAGCTCCGAGGATGTTGCTGATATACCAACTGTTGGGACATTTATTGGGACAGGAAAACATCCATGAAGAGTCCTGGTGATCATTGAAAATGATGCTTTTTGTAGTTCTTAAAAACAATCGGCCCATCACAGATGATTGTGCTGAGAGAAACTTAAAAAGAAACGAAAGCGATCTGAGAGATGTGTCTTGATGAAGTCATAAGCGTGGGTGATCTGACATGATACTTCATTCAGTATTAGAACCACAGAGGGTTCAGACTTTACTCTGGAGATTTTACATGTCATTACATCTCATCCTTGATGTTTGCGCAGTCAAATTGGCAGTGCGTATTGCCGTAGATGATCTCTTCCCATGATGACAGACTGATAGACCCGGTTCTGCAGAAAAAGGGGAGAAAGACTTACTCTCTGCCCAACATGTATTCCATACATAGTTTGATTGCATATCCTTATGCATCTCATTAAAAAACTGAGAAGACTGCTGTTATAGTGTCTTCCATTCTTGCTGTTACCATAGTGACCGTGGAGATAAAGATGCGGCAATGGATTATTCATTGTAATAGGGAGATGGATGGAGAAACTTGCAAAAGGATATATTATGTATATTTATTACTTTGAATGCAATCAGTTGTCAAGAGCCTGCAACAGTTGAACAAAATCAGATCATGCATCACGTAGCCTTTGCCATAATGCTGTTGATTGAATGATAGGTTATTGAAAATGTTGCAATGAGCATGCTTTCACGAAGTAAACACAACTCATTTTATCAGAGCACTGAGTTTCCTCAACGGCACAGTGTCTAGATCAGATATGACAGTTAATGCTACAAGCTATGAAATCCATGCATGGATTCAGTCATTCAAAATCAATCACAGAACATTTTCATGCAAAGTTCATAGCATCTCATAGTTTGTATTCATTGGAATGTAAACAAAGAATGTTTGCCATCAGATGTTTTCATGAATACTCACATTGTTCTGATTTTGATCAACACCAGATACTATGTCTAGAGTGGTTTTAGAATTGTGCTTGCACACATGTTATTGGTGGGCATTATGGCTGATTGTACAGTACTTTATATGAGAGAACTGCTTTGACAGGGCAAAGTGATAAATATTACCACACAGAGCTGTTTCTGCCCCTGTGACAGCAAAAGTTATTGACAGTTTAAGCTGTAAAGATGAATTTGGATTTATATGAGTACTGTGAGATCCCTGTGTAACCAGTATGTAATGTGTGAGAGAGAAGAAAAGGAAAGAAGAGGAACAGAGAATGGAACAGAAGCAGGAACAATTCTTACATTAATCTGTAGAGTCATCATTGAAACAGGGCTACTAGAAAGAAGATATGTGTTTTAACCCGTTGAGGATGGGTTCCAAGTATTCTCAGGCAGGTGTCTTTGGGAAATGTGTGTTGTAGCAAAATCAGCTCATCCTCAATGGGTTAATACATTTGTTGGAGTGCTTTGTGTGTGCTTGTGTTTCTCTGTCTGTATGAAGGTGTATACAATGGAAGAAAGAGAGAGAAGAAAGAAAGATGGGACAATGAAATTTTACATGACATAGAGTCTAGTCATTGACAGTGAGACAGTAAAGAGAAACATATCTCTTTGTGAGAGAGATATATTTTGCGAGAGGAAAGAAAGAAAGATGAACAGAACATGAGGTGCTCATACACTTTAATAGAATCATTGGCACCAGGAAAGCATGTACGAGAAAGAGATACAAAGTAATTATATAGATAGATAGATAGATAAATAAATAGATAGATAGATAGATAGATAGATAGATAGATAGATAAAAAGGTAGATAGATGAATAGATAGAAAGATAGGTAATAGATAAATAGTAGATAGGTAGATGGTAGATAGATAGATAGATAGATAGATAGATAGATAGATGGATGGATGGATGGATGGATGGATGGATGGATGGATGGATGGATGGATGGGTAGATGGATGGATGGATGGATGGATGGATAGATAGATGGATGGATGGATGGATAGATAGATGGATGGATGGATGGATAGATAGATGGATGGATGGATGGATGGATGGGTGGATGGATAGATAGATGGATGGATGGATGGATGGATGGGTGGATGGATGGATAGATAGATGGATGGATGGATAGATAGATAGATGGATGGATGGATGGATGGATGGATAGATGGATGGATGGATGGATGGATGGATGGATGGATAGATAGATGGATGGATGGATGGATGGATGGATAGATAGATGGATGGATGGATGGATAGATGGATGGATGGATGGATGGATGGATGGATAGATAGATAGATAGATGGATGGATGGATGGATGGATAGATAGATAGATAGATAAAGATACAGGATAGCAGATGGGTATCGCTCTCTTGATATTCTGCTTTCAGAAGACACAGAACCCTACAGATAGATTGATAGATAGATAGATAGATAGATGGATGGATGGATGGATGGATGGATAGATAGATAGATAGATAAAGATACAGGATAGCAGATGGGTATCGCTCTCTTGATATTCTGCTTTCAGAAGACACAGAACCCTACAGATAGATTGATAGATAGATAGATAGATAGATGGATGGATGGATGGATGGATGGATGGATGGATAGATAGATACATAAAGATACAGGATAGCAGATGGGTATCGCTCTCTTGATATTCTGCTTTCAGAAGACACAGAACCCTACAGATAGATTAATAGATAGATACATGAATAGATAGATAAATAGATAAAAAGAGAAAAAACAAATATGTATGATAACATATAAGAGATACAAAATGATCAGACAGACAGATAGATAGATAGGTAGATAGAGAAGGTAAGAGAGAGGAAAAAAATTGTAGGGTTCTGTGTCTTCTGAAAGCAGGAGAATATCAAGATGATCGATACTCGTCTGTTACCCTGGTGAGGAACAGCAACCACGGACGCCAATTATCGTCTTTCCTGTTGCCAAGAAATCACGCTAGCATCTTCACGGGAGACTCGGAATTTGGCACAACATTCGGCACGCCATGCTCGTTGGCGCAACATGGCAGCCCCCCTTGGGTGCCCTTTCGGGAAACGCGAATGTTACAAACTCGAGATGTCACGTACCCCGCTGTCAGTCCTGGGCAGGTATCAACTCTTCCGGCAGTGACAGGAGATGCAGTTGCTATTGTGTCATCTCGTAACTTGGAGGTAGTGAAAAAAAAAATGGATGCATGAGGAGGGAGGATAGAGTATTATGTTGACCTTCTCGCAATTTCACAGGATTTCACAATTTCATATTTTTAGTTGCAGTTGGAAAAGCAAAACTTTTAAAGCTGATTATCAGTTACACCATCAATGAGTAGCAAAATGTGTGTTTTGGCTATACAGATATTGCATGATTTGTTTAGGGTTTATTGTCATCAGCAAGGAGGAATGAGAAAATGCACTTCTCACCTCCAATACATGTTGTGACATCTGTGCTGCTCTCAGGTACCACAGTCATTATCACCAGTCATTTGTCTGCACAGCCCAGATCTTGTTAGCTTAGTACGTAAAGTAGTACCCTCAGAGATGTTCCTGCTTTTCTCTAATATGTCTAATGGGATGAGATTCATTGCTTGGAATTTTTGTCAAGTTTGTGAGGATTTCAATGGTCCTTATCCATGTGTAACATTGTGACGTGTAAATGTATAAATATGCGAGCATATACTTGCATACTTGCTTGACAGAAGGCTTGCCTTGAGCTACACTTTAAAGAAGTCAAAGTTTTAGATTTAAAAAGGGATATGCAGTCTTCGTGAAGTTGAGACATTGTAAATTTGTCTATACATTATTCCTCTCTTTGTCTATCAATTGATTGAATCATGTTTCTTTATTCACTGAACGTGATAAAGGATAAATTGCCATAACTAGATTTCTGTGTAAAGTCAGAGAACTGTGAAACTGTGATCACAAACAAGGATAGATACCACTCTCCACTGATTACAGAGTACTACCTTCTGGCTTCCATGTGTGGTCTATCGTTAGTCGAAGATGCCATGAGATCACTGTGAATCTCTCCATTATTCAGAACCAGTGGCTAGATGTTACGTTGGACTTCAATGTCATTCACAGATGAAATAGTAACTTGCTGTACTCTTTTGACAGATCGACCAAGCAGCCGCTCAAGCTTTGACAGGCATGTACTTTATGTGTGATTCAAAACAGTTTCGCATGGAAATTTCCCATCCATGGCCAAGGTGAGCGGAGAAATGAGAAAAACATGTGACTATTCATTGCCAAGATGAGCAAAGAAACAAGAAAAACATGCGACCATATTTGATGTGAGTCACATTTGATGTGCAAAAATCACACCTTTGCTCAAGACCACCACTCAACTCTTGGGAGTGAACATGATGGATACCTTTCACTGAGTCCATGAACGCTGTCTCTGTCTCTTATGTGTGCACTGTATGTGCTGGTGGGAAGAAATTTTTGTAGAGCATTATGTTCTAATTCAGAAGTGTTCATGTTGATGCCATTCACAGGTGCAGAATGGTAGCTGTCTCACTTCAGCTGAGTTAATGATAGTAGTGCTTCCTGGTAGGCATTATGTGATGTGTTTAAAACCATACACTTGTTCCCTCTTTTAGCTCTTTTGATGTGTTAGTATGTGGTATGGAAAGATCAAAGTAATGTTTTGTATTGACAGCTGCTGCAAACACAGTTAGTGTTTATGATACAAGATACTAAAGGTTGTTGAACAAAAGGAAGAACCCCCCCTCCCCCCCAAAAAAAAAAGGATGAACACTGGAATTCAGAAATTATTAAGGGCCTACAAAAGCTGCAAAATGGAAGGGCTTGGGAATGACTGAAAAATGGAGAGCTAGGTCTACAGGGGATGGCTGTGTAGATGAATGCTTGCTAGCTAGCCAGCTTTACTGACCATGAGATGCTATCAGCTACTGTCACATCTGACACAGATAGCAGGATTTGCAAATTACGCTGCCCTTGACTTCCCCCATTGGGGCTGGCTGGCACTGATGGCATGCCCCCATGGGGCTGAATTCGTCACCCAGCTTCTTTTCCCTCTCTTTTCTTTCTTTTTTTTTTGTATCAGCTCCTGCTTGCCTAATTTGTCACTTCACAGCCTAATTTGTCATTTTACACCCTTGACGTGATCAGACAGGAGCTAAAGCAAGGGTGTGGAATCTCTGGATGGAGTGTGAATGACTGATTTTTAAAATATTTTTGGCACTCCCTTATTTGTTGTTCCAAGTCATGTGATTACTGTCATTTTAAATCATCCATGGTCTCGCTGTTAGACTCTCTGTTGTTTGTTCAGACATATGCTCTGAATGTGCCTGTCTGTCTCCTGATTTGCTATAAACTTCTAACAGCCAGTTTGACAGCGGTGTCAAAACATCTCAATGGAATTTGCCATTTCATAGTTGCACATCATTTCTTGTTAATTCAAAATGTTGATTATGGATTGTGCAAATGGTGCAGTATCGTTTTGGTCTCTCGGTAAGTTATGGAAGTTTTAAGTAGCGTGAAAGCATTATATCTGTTCAGAATACCCAAACCAAGAGCAAGAGAGGGAGAAAAAAAATCATGTGCAATATTGAGCACATCTTCAGTTTTGTGTTATGTCTTCATTGCACAAGATGTATGAGAAACTATATCAGTTCTAAACTTTTAATCTTGCTGGAAACACCAGACATTCAAACAATGTTGGTGTAACATCCTGGCAATTGATGCATTCTAAGGAGTGTGCTAGAAGAAGGTCATATTTTGGCCTGGACAGAGATTGCAATTCTAGGTCAACAATGAGGATAAAACAGAAATGTTATTACCATATTCAGGCCCCTACATAGGGACTTAGAGAACCTCTTACAAATTTGCCTTGATGATAGAAACTCAAGTTATACTTACCCACTTCATAAGTATGCAACCTAAAGCAACACAGGATAGAGAGTCTTGTTTTACAGTTATTTTTTAGTTTTAGGTTCCTTGAAATCTGATGATAACACTCGTCAATTTGTCATTGCATTGTTGTCGTAAACAATGAGGTAGCTAAATGATACCGACTTCTCTGCGTAAGCTGTGTGCGCATTGGATTTTCAATCTTGAGTTTATCTGGAACAAGATGGATTACGATTGTCAGTGGATATCTTACAGTGGTTCTAGTCTCTCCATTTGATTTGTCAATTCAAGCTGTCTTAAAGTCAGTCAGTTGTTTTAGACATAGTCAGACAGAAATGCAACATTCTACTGTCATATTACAAAGCAACTAAAAGAAAATAAACACCAGTAGATGCTGTGATATGACATGTTTACATGTGAGGTTTGAATAAGGGAGGACTTTTATGATCTTCAGTATCTAAAGTTGAATCATTTACTCATTATTTTATTCAGTGAAACAGATAATTATCCTGCTTGTAATATATTTCACAAATGAAAGTCATTCTACCATATTTGTAAAACTGTATTTCAATTTTGCAATTCAGCACAGCCATGAATTCATGGAAATCTTCTCAATGAATGAAAATGTCATTTTAAAGCTAGTCACTCATTAAAGAAAAAAAATTCCTGAAAACATGCTCCATTCTTACCAGGTTTTAACTTGTCAACTGGAGTCAACATATGTCATCCACTATCTTGTTAATATCAGTTGTACAAGACAACATATATATGCACATGGTGTTTACCAATGGATTTAATGATAGCATTATCTTGTTTTTGTTCAATTGATCATTAGCCTGGTTTACCCAGAGTCTAAAGGGGAGAAAAATGAGACCGTTGCTTGTTCAAGCTAGTTGGAGCCAGTATGCAAACTTGTATTTGGGTTTCAGTTAATTCTCTGTGTAACTTGTCATCAATTTCTGCCTTGTTCTAAAGTCATGTTATCTGTGATGGAGCCTGAGGGATATTTTGTACAGTAGCCTACTGTAATTTTGCTTTGAATGATTTCACATTCTATTATCAACTTCATGTAATATATTTTTCATCACATCTTCTATTAAACTAGTGTGTATGACATCTCTACACATAGAGTTTGTCGACGAAAAGACACACACAAAGCATGTGTTTGATATCAAACTGAATCAACTTTTACTTTGTCTTACATACTGTGTACAGAAAAGGGCAGATTTGGCAAACACTTTTAACCTGTTGAGGATGAGTCCCGAGTATACTCAGGCAGGTGACTATGGGAAATGCTTGTTGTAGCAAAATCAGTCTGTCCTCAACGGGTTAAAAACCAACTCTGTCTTGCATCCATCATGCACCTGTGTTTCTATATCTAGAGATTCTCTACAGCCTTCTATCCCTTTCCCCATACAGTGTATGTGTACATTTTTCCTGTGATGTAAGAAATCCTGTCCACTTCTAGTCATTTGTATTGCTCTCTTGGCACGCTTTCTTAAAGTGCAAGTGTAATTATCGCACAGCCTCCTCCCCAAGTCTTGTAAACAAGATTTATTTTCTCTTTTTTCTTTTATGCCAAGACATGTTATTTTCCAGCAATGCAAGCTCAGTCTCATAAAAGCCTCATCCTTCAAGAAATGTCCATGAGGGTGCACTGGTTGACAACGACAGACAAACTCAACAAACACAAGTTTAATGCATCCCAGGCACCGTCCAACTAGAGGAGACTGTGAACGGATCTTGAGAAGATCTCGATCCTTGGGTATAGTCTGAACAGGCTGGCCATGGCTACAGAGCTGAAAACAATACAGTGTGCACAAGTTCAGTGAATTCTTTCACTGCCACTTTGGATACTTCTGCATGTGGCCTGTGTGTATACATGGTGGCTTTGGTAGGTTAGTGGTTAATGCTTCATGTGTTCCTCTGTCAAGTCACTGGAGCTACTTCCCTGCTGACGATGGGTGCCATGATATGGCAGGTTTGAAGCTGATGAGGACTCCTATTAAAGTATTATAGGATGTTGTATGACAGAAAAAATATTAAAAACTCCTCCCCATCCCTTCAGCATCAATGTGTTTTCTGTTATAATCATATTCCCTTATGTTTGGCTGTGTTATTGTATTTGCAAAAAAAATCATGAGCTAACCGATGCTTGAGAAATCATGAACTTGCAAAAAAATATTATGAAGAAATGAAAAGCGCCACCAAGAGAGAACATTTGACCCCGAATCCTTCCTGTTGCCATGGTGATCTGTCAACTGTCACCTTTCTTCAATCTTGTGACAATAAAGAATGGTAATCCTGTGATGATGTGGAAAACTGATCATATGATAATTAGATAATACTGATCATGTGACATATTAAGCCAGCCGTTCTGATCATGGAATTTGATGATGTCTTCGAGGCTTATTGAGTCTGCTTGGCTCTGGAATGCCGAAAACAATGTCTGGCCTTGTGAGTCAAGTTTGATGTCGAGTTCAGGGGCACTGTTATGAGTAATCTTGACCAATCGATTCCTCGAAATCAAAGGTGTTGTGACGAGGCCATATTTTAGCAAGGTCGGTGACTGTGAATCATGGAACGTCAGAGACCTGTTCACAGATATTGCCTCTTTAAGTCTTTAAGTGCCAAATACATAAATGTTGGTAACCAGTGTAGGAAGTTGAATTTTGATGTTGCTAGATTTCAGTTGTGTGCTCCAAGTGTAGATTTGGTTGTATTGACTTGCAATGATATTCTTTAAATGACACACTCCCAGCACCACTTCATGGTGAAAAGGGCACAAAAATGCAAGCTGATTACTGTATAAGCTGTTATTTTTGCGTACAGATATTTTAGCGAATGAGAAGGTCACAGACATTTTCACGAGATGTTGTTTTTGCGAATTGACACCAACGCTTATAGTAAATGCACTATTCCCGAAGCGCATGGCAACATTTTCACGTTTTGGTAAATTCGCCATACAACTGTGATTCGCAAAAATTAAACAGCTTTAGTTATCATTGTAGTAGTAGCAGAAGAAACATTAGTATGAGTGTTGTGATCATAGTTGATTCGCTTATCATTGCTGCTGCTTCTTTTTCCTGTGAATATTCATCAATTTATTTTGTTTCATTCATATAGGAAAAATCTACACACTCCTGACTGTTGGAAGTAATGAAACTTTAAATAATGTTATGAAGCTTCACTTTGGAGCAAGTACATACTTGGGAAAGCAATAGTACCGGCATGGTTTAAGTTGGCTAGGGTACAATCGTTTTTTGTTAGGACAAAATTTGGTGTCCCTAATTCAATTGTCAAAAGTTTGGACTGGAAGCAATTTTCTCATCCAAACTTTTCTCAGGGACATGCTAAATGATCTCCTCTTTCTTTAGATCATTACAGAGATTCAAGGTTTCTTTTTTGATATCATTTTCTGGTGGGTCCCAAAGGCTATCTCTCTGATTCCAAGGTCCTTCAGGTTCCAGGGGTCAATGACTGCGTTGCTGATTGAATGGCCACTCCTACTCATTCCTCGACATGTCAATCTTACATAGTGGTAGGTGTCATTGCTGGAAGGTCCACCCGTGACTCAAAAAGATCTCCCCTCCACTTCTCAATATGGGGATGGGTGCAGAATTCAACAGGCTTGCTGGCAACATGTTAATTGCCTCATGCAATTTTGATGCTTGCTCGGCTTGCATGGCTCGCATACAAACTATTTCATATTCTTCAGTTATTGTCACTGGTGATATTCTTTTCATCATTTTTATTTTTTTTGTGATTAATAATGATAATTGTGACTACATTACCACCATTGTGCCTGTCATTACAGACAATTTGCGTCTGGACACTTACATACTGGGCATGTGCAATTACACTGTCTTGATTCTAGGCAAGCATGTTTGTTGTTGTTTTTTTTTTTTTCTTTTTTGTTGTTGTTGGATACCACTCCTCACAAGCCCGATGACAAAGAAACATTCTCTGTATTGAACCAAATTCTATCAAAGTAATTAAAGGATAACGTAAAACCAGAAATTTTCATGCATTTCATGAGGAGCCAAGATTCACAAAATTAAAATGCATGCAAAAGTTCAATATCTACGCAACGCATTCGATGCCAGTGGCAATTTGCAAAAGTGTTATGCGGCCAAAAAGGCCTTCAGCTCCAATTTGTGAATATTCCTGGTTTTACAGGATCCAATATCATCAGAAATTTGTGGGACTGAAGCTGAGTCATGAATTCACACCTTATGTTAACGTGGCAATTAACTTTACCACACAGCCACAGTTTCTCTCAGTCACTGCACTTCTGTATAACTTGAATGAACTACATTTCCTTCTACATGCATTCCCTCCCCTTCCCCCCCCCCCCCTCCTCCATTTCATTAATCCAGATAAAATTAGATCAGGTTATCATAATTGCCCTCTCAATTTGGCTCCAGTCTGGAACCAACATGAACCACTCCTCTGGGTTTTCCATTCTCAGTTCAGACCCTAGATGTTTAAAGGAATAGTATCAGTTGAGGTAACGATTTTGGTGAGATACTTGGAAACCACTTCATGAAATGTTAAAAAGCGTACAATTCCAAGAGGAATTCAAAGTTTTGAAATGGCGGAGATATCCAGAAACAAAGTAAAACAAAGTGATCATGATTAAAGTTGGGTCCCCCCTTTTATTAGGATCGCTTTGTTTTGGATATCTCAACCATTTCAAATCCAATTTTCATCGAATAAACTTGTAATTCCTCTTAGAATTACATGCTCTTTCATATTTCATAAAAGGTCTTTAATTATCTCAAAAAATTGTCATTAAAAGAATGTTAGAAACCTGAAGTCCCATCCCAACCGAAACTGTATCATCCCTTTAACGTTTGATGATCCAGGAGAGGAGCATGAGATGATCTCACATGTGAAGTCACTTTGATTTTTTTTTTCTGTTCTAGTAAGGAGATGGATCATTGATGACAGTAGAAGTGATGGTAATTGCCTTATCAAATCGAGTTAAGTACATAATGTGATTAGCTTGTAGAACTCAAATCTAATGAGGTCATCTACTCATGTCCCACTTTCTGAGAAACTTTTGTTGGAACAGACTTCTTCTATTTGCTTTAAATTTGTTGTTGTTGTTGTAGAGCAAGTGATGGATTTAGAAGGTACACCAAGGTGGATTGCCTACTGAGGTGCAGTCAAACCTGTCTTAGCGATCGCCTGTCTATAGAGGCCACCTGCCTTACACGACCACTAAAAAAAAAACCACCAATTCCCTCCAAGAGAAAAAGCATGTTAAGAACCTTTCTATAGTAGCCACCTGTCTATAATGGCCACTTTTTTTCGTCTCCCTTGGGTGGCAGCTGTAGACAGGTTTGACTGTATATCTCTATTTGTAAGTTACATAAGCCATTTGATAAATCCTCCCTCCGACTGGTGTATAAAGGTATTATAAATTGAATCGGTCTGTACAGACAGCAGACAGCGTCTAAAGAAGTTTTTGCATCACATTTCAACAAGTGATTTTCAAAAACCATTAGTTTTGGATGTTCATGAACTGACCCAGGATGTTGAATCTTTAATGATGAGTGTGTAAGTCCCCCATAAGACATGCTCTGTAATTGATGGCTTCTACCCATATTAAAGGCCAGTGCAGAACTTTTCCCTAACCGTCGTCGACATGATTAGTTGAGGTCTTCATTGGCACACGTGGGAGATCGCTCCCGATCTCACCACCCTTCGTACCCTTCCAAGCCGAGAACATTGCACCCCAAAGCCCAAGAAATGGCCTGTGGTGCTGTCAGCTATGACACTCTTTGCTGTTTGCTGCCAGAGGTCAATGACTAGCTGGGCAAGTCATGCAGCATCCAGACTCGATCAGACGCAGTCAAACACTTCTCTGGGAGTCACTTACGAGTGCCCCCACACTGTCCGACCAAATCAAATTTGGGCGTCGACACTATTTCGCCTCTGTCTTCCATGCACTGAAAACATATTATTTCCTGGGTGTGTTTTTTTTTTCATCTCTTTTTTGGTACATTGTTATGTGTGCTCTATGTTTTTTCTTCTGCTTGTGTTGTGTGTCTGTGGGAGGGGAATGGCTCCATGCAAGAGCCGGTCCTAATTCATCATCTGTGGTGGATTTCTCTCATGCACCTGTCTGGTTAAATCAGGTTGATCACGCTTTAACCCAATTGCTCCCAGGAGAGACTCCCAGCCCCCCAAGTGGTGGGCATGTCAACTCTTAACGAGGAATTGGCCCCTTCCCCCCATGTGAACTGCACAGCGATCTGGCAAGGTTCACCGAGCGGACACCAGCCCCTGTCTAAAGTGGATGCGAAAAAACCATTACTGGATGGCATTAACATGGGAAACCTTTAACTGGTAGAGTATGTTAACATCAGGTTCAGATTACAGGACAGGCTGAGCCAATACCAGTCCAGCCAGTGGGAGAGGAAGAGAAATAGATGTATATGCATAGAGGTGACTGGGGGTTTGTGACCACTGCTACTACCCTCGCTGACACCCAGATGACATGTTCAATTTGAACTGGCTGCGGCTGGTAGAAAATTAAGGGTGATGAAGATGGAATTCACAACATCTCGTGATGTTCTTCCAAGCTGTACAAGAGGCTCCGCCACAGATGGAACCAGGTCATGTGTATATTTTTGGACCCTCTCTCTGTCTATTACTAACATCACAATGATATATTGTATGATATGATGTATCATATCTAACTTCTATCTTAGTCTTAGAGATTGTTTATGTCATTGTTTTCTATTGTTTTGCAATTCAAAATGAATCAGAAATAATGAATGAGGAATCATGATTCTCACTCAAATAGATTGCATAATTTTTTTGGTGTTTTTTTTAATTGAAGGGGTGGGATTAAAGTGCTAATCTTCCTTTTTCTGGTGCTGTCACAAAGATACATTATGACTAGAGTAAACCCAGTGAAGGAGAGAGGGAGATTATTTTTTTGTTTCCCATCGCAAGTACTTGCCTTTCAGCCTTTGCAGTGGTGGTACAAAATTTGGACAAATCGGATTCTAAATCACGTTTGACAGTTTGCGGTTTGGGCATGTGGCCTGGCATTCAAGTTCATCAAATGAATGTGTGGGTATGTTGGTCACATACAAACAATGTATGAATCAGTCCTATTTTTGGCTCGAGCACTTGCCGGCTATGTGGTTACTTTTGTGTTTGGCATAATACACCTTGATGGGTGGAGTACAATGCTCCATTTACATTTGTGGAACTGATACAGAGTGTGAATGCCCTTGTGCAACGCTCAAGGGAATATTTGGCATCTGTTCCAGAAACATTGGGCAACTGTTTAATTCTAATAATAGTTAAATGTACAAAAAAATGCAGATATGGGGTGTGTGTGTGTGTGTGTGTGTGTGTGTGTGTGTGTGCACAAACTCTGGTTGGTGTTTGCTGCTGTTGATTGAAAAATAAGAAACAACTCAGTCATCATGTTAAGATGATAGCACACCTAATTTACTTTTAAACTCCATAAATTCACATTCAAGGGCAAGAAATTAGAAACACTAATAATTTACAAAGTTTTTGCGGCAATATCTCTCTGATTCTTTAAGTGTTACATATTAGTGATGCTGAGATATTTAAAGCTTGTTACAAGCTAGTTTCTGCTTATTTCCGAGAGATGTAAACTAACATGTATAGAGAAGAGAAACATTTTGAGGCATGGTGTCATGTTTGAGACTTGAGGTTTATTTAGACATTCTCTAAAAATATTAAAAGCTCTGTCATTAAGGGCTCTTTCATTTAAAGGGGATGGCTAGTAACTGATCAGTGGGAATCAGTAGGAATGCTGGGGGATGATTGTTCCAATCCTTGTGGGGTTTATTTAAGAGTACATTATATATCTATTGTTGTGTGAAAATGATTTGCTTCAGAATAGTCTCATATTCAAGTAATGTGCAGTGTCACTGTACAGGCATGCTAACCTGGAAACATTAAACTGCACATTACTTGAATATGAGACCATTCTGAAGCAAATAATGTTCACACAACAATAGATGTATAATGTACTCTTAAATGAATCCCACAAGGATTGGAACAATCATCCCCCAGCATTCCTACTGATTCCCACTGATCAGTTACTAGCCATCCCCTTTAAGTGCAATTCATCACCATGATCAATTTGACTTTGACAATTACAGCAAAATTAGACAAACAGAATGGTAGTAACTCTCATCAAAATCAGACACAAGGTAAAAAACTAACAGAATCTTCAATGTCTTTCACGTTTTTTTCCCCTGAAATGATATTGTAGCAAACAACATATATGCAAATTGCATGATGTGATGATGCCATGAATTGGCCATTCTTCCATTGGTTTTTGCACAAAAATTAAAAATTCCTAATTGTTTTTGTTTTGTTTTTTAAGCTGGTATCTGCTACACAGTGAAACTTATGTACTCATCAAAAGGATGCCATGTGTAGGTGTTGTTTTGCTTCGTTTGACAAGTGGCATCTTCAGTGTAAAAAGAATAAATAAAGAAAAAAAAAGGCTGCTACTCATCAGAGAGGCATTGAAACAATCAGCAAGCTTTCCATAGATAGGTAGGCGTATAACAAGATGCAGACTTATCAATTACCTCACATCCTTCCCCCCCCCCCCTTCAAAAAAAAAAACCAAAAAAAAAAAAAACAGACTGGCTAGAACATTTTGTTTGACGTGCCGATATCAAGGCACTGTAAATATTTGAGACTTCCCGGTGGGCTGGTCTATGGATACCTGTCCAAACACGGAGGAGTTATCCCAAAACGATGCGCCCACTGAGCTTAATATGACAACTGTCCATAAAGTAAGCGCACCCACCCACCATAACGACCTCCAAGTTTAGATATCCCCTATCACCTGGCGTGGGTCAAGTTTTGTGGGAACATAATGTATATAGACAACCCAGAGAGATGTGAGCGGTATTTGCCCAAGTTGTCTTTGCAAGGTTGTTTGTTCAAGTAAGATGATGATGACTCTACAGTCATTGTTGTTTTTGTTCAGTTTAGATAATTTCTATTTAAAGAGATAATGAAGCTTCACTTTTGCTGCACATTCAGATTAAGTTTGCTACTGATACAGATTTCACAAATTTTGTCTCCTGTCAGTTTTTATATCTGCAGTTATGATTGCCAAAGCATATTGACAAGGTATACCTATTGTATATCGATAGTCCTGAAACTGTGTTCAGCGATCAGGGGCCTCCCAAGGATTGAAGAAAATTATTTATTCTCACGGATTTATCAACAATTCCCGCCTCTTACAAGTAGCTTTGTAATCAACTAATGTCCCATGTCCATGCATCTCATGGGCATGGGTGGGGGTGGGATTGAAAAAAAGAAAAGAAAAGGATGATAGTTCTTTGGATCATTAATATGGGACAATAAGTCTATTCGGTGACTTTCGGGGGGGGGGGGGGGAGAGAAAAGAGAAACGAAAAATATTGATTCCAGTTGCCGCTTAAGTGGATATGAGTGTATCTCCAACTGACTGCATCTTCCCTATTCATACTCCATTCTGACATGGTATAAAGAGGAGCATTTAACCTCATTTTGAAGCAGATGATATGAAGGTAACCTCACAATTTTGGAAGCCATAGTAAAAATCCTCCCAGGACTGTAAAATCCGAGACATTGGAGTTCATGGATGGATACGAGGTAAAACACTTTAAAGAAAAATAAAATCGACAATCAGACAACAGGAAATCTAAACACGACAATGTGTGAAGAAATGGTTTATTTTCTTAATGTGTGAGGTACAAATATAATCATTTCCGTTAATATCCTCTAAAATATATTGTCCTTAGCTTCATTTTGCAATCATATTGGACATACATTGTACCGTGCTTTATCAAGCAGCATGTGATGCTTTTCACAATATTCGTATCTTTTGTACAATTTGCCTCCCAAAAGCAAACATCACCTTTAAGATGCATGCATGCCACCTGCCTATGTGTATGTGCCAAATATGATGTCATCTGGAAAACATTCAAGGATTTCATGACCCAATGAGCTCTGGTCCATCCGACTTTTTTTTCTCTCCTTTTTTTTTGTGTGTGTTAAAGAGATTAAAACAAAATTATGATTAAACCGAAAATGCAAGTGTGCATTAGACCTCCTGTGTAAATTCTTGGCAATTATGTTGGCAAGTTCAGCATAGGAGTGCATCCCTGAGGGAGTTGTCATGGGAACGGGATGCTGAGTCCACTTCAGAATGTCACGGCATCTCAATATATCTATGGGGAGAGGATATGAGGATATCTAGCTTTGATTATTGCTGATTTCCTCTCATGTCTAGAAGTAGTCTGCAGACTGAAATTTGCAATCGCTGCAATTCATTGGATTGTGCAAATGTTATATGTGATGATCAAAGTACCGAAGACTTAAGTGAGATGAACCGATTTGGAAGAGTAAATGGAACATAGTCATTCTCTCATCAATGTCATCTTGGTCCAAGATGTACTTTCATTTTTGGTCTTCTATCCACACCCTGAAGACTACCAACACATCTGTGAATTGTCAAATATGCAGCTATATTTAGAAAAGATCTTGTGCATGCACTGAGAGAGCTCTCCTCTTTTAATGACGATCATCTACTCCCTGTGAAATGTAAATGATCAGCGATCCTGAAGACCGGCTACAGTACGTATCAAGAGTGACCGACAGAGCATGGCTCGTGTCAACGGCTATGAATTTCATCTTCGGTGTGTGCCACGGTCCGCTCTGCTGAGAGATTCGGAGATAATGGTCTTGGTTGAGAGAAATGCCATGGGCCTCTTGAAGCTCTTTATCAGAACATGAGCTCGACAACATTGATGAGACTTGTGAACTGAAGCAGACAATTTCTCTAACAGTGCCAAATTTTTCTTGACCCCTTCAAAAGGTTGCAGCTGCTTTTCCTAAAGTACCCCATTTCCAATCTTGAAAATGAATAACACTTTACTTTCAGAAGAGAATTTATATAAAATGTCAGCCCCAGTTATCATGTCTTTGACAGGAAAAAGTAAAGGTATTTCTCTCTTGAAACTCTAGGACCAAGATTCACAAAGGTATTTTAAATCTAGTCTATAGATAATGCAAATTTCAATCACCTAAATTTTCTCATCATGTATGCTAACAAGATCCTCTATCCAATGCTGAATGCCCACTGACACATGGGCACAGGATGCCAATTTTGCACTTTTTATAGTCCATAGACTCCATGTAAAGCATGGATTTTATGATAAACTATCTTTGTGAATTCCAGCCCAGATATGAGCTGCATTTTCTCTGATACGGCATGATGGCTGTTGAGTTTGAACCCATGACTTGACGATAAGAGGCATAAAACACCCATTGAACTTGTACTACAGTACTTTTCCTGTTGATGTCAAAGGTAATAGACAGTGATTTTTCTTGTATTGTTATGTCTGGGGGCAAGTCAATTGTCAAATGTCATCTATGATGACTAATTTAATTCCAGTCAGAAGAAAGGATAAGCTGTTCAATTGAGCATTTAATACTTCAAGCTTTGTGTTAACCATTTTAACATTCCCTCGTTCAAAAAGAGTATAATACATAGTACATGTAGACCCTATATTGTTCATTCTTCCAAAGATTTGTTAATCCGCAAATGAAATACAATTCGTTATTCTGAAGGTTCGTAAATCCAAATATAATATAGGGTGCGCAGTTCTGAAGGTTTGTTCAGCATTTTTTAATTGAGACATTTCAGACAAGGTCTGTTTCAGAGAAGCTCCTCAAGCTCCTGATTGCAGAAAGACTTTTATTTAAAAACATTGTAAACATTTCAAACGTTTCCTACATCAGCAAAGACCTCTTGATTGAATGCGATAGCCTTCCTTGTTCCCTCACCATGGAATCCCGTACTGCAAATGATATTGAGACAAAATTTTCTCATCATTGCATTATATTCCTAATATATGTTTGTTTTCTTTCAATATTTTGTGAGCTTCCTTGTTACCTTACAACATCTGATTCATAACTGCAGCAGTACAATGAATCAAACAGTTATAGATACATGCACATATGACCTCACATTCTATTTCCATAGAATAATCTCATATCTCACACTGAAGGATCCTCCTTCCCTTCCCATAAAGATGGTTTTAAAGGCCACATATAGTTTTCATAGAGATCATATCAGGATCTCATACGACACCCAGATTTACATTGTATTGATAGATTTCACAGATATTTCCTTACAAAAATTATTTTTTTTAAATGTATTTTCTTTCTTTATTCTATGAAAGAATGCATGGTAAAACATGTATAGCATAGTCAAGGAGATGTCTTCATGGGGCAGAATCAAAAATGAAATCATGGACAGATTATTCTTCATAAAACCATGGACCCTACTATGATAAAACAAAGGATAATAGTAGCCTTACCCTCATCCATATCTATGTTTGAGATGTTTAGTGTAGCCTCCATGATTAGTCTGCAAGTCTTTGCAATTTTGATTTGATCTGGCCTAGTTTCAGTACAGTACTTGGAATATTTTTAAGTCAAAGTAATAATTTATTAGAAAGTGAACATACCTAACAAAATGCAGACGTCACTCGTAGACAGAATGAATTTTATCACCATTAGGGGCTGTCACGACCCTGTAATGAGCAGGTTAATCCGGCTTAGACTACAGACAGTCTCTCCCTCTGATCCGTCCCCTCACCCTGGGGAAGATTTCAGGTAGTGATTGTCGGCAATTCCCACTGACATGAGGGCAAAAGAGGCGTCCGTTGACGTGGCTCTGTCAGCGTCAACTGCTGTGAATGTCAAGGATGATCTTTTTCTCAGAAACAACAGAAACTAGATATGGGTAGATTCACACATTCACCATATAAGATGCAGGCCTTGCACTTCATGAATTTACCCTAAGTATGTATTACATGCAGTGTGTTCTTAAAGTAAAAAGATAATGAAAACCAGGTTTAAGTGCCAACTGTTTGAATGTTCTGCCATTTTTTAATTTCAAGTAGTTTTTACCTTGCAAGACTTAAACTATTAAAAGAACCAAGGTATTCAAAGATTATGTGAAAAATTGAAAAAAGTATTTAATGTATTATAAATGTTTCAGTATGACATGTGTTGATGCTCAATCATGTGGACATACCTTATTTGTGTCATATATATTTACAGCATCCAAATACTTTATCCGTCCTTACTCAGCTCTTCATCTTTTATTTCAAACAATTGGTCGTTGTTGTTTTTTTTGGTGACCAGGAATCACCGAATCCATCGTCAAATGTGTCCAGGAGAACTCATTCTACATCGCCGAGGACAGCATGTGCGTGCAGACGGAAAAGCCGCCTCCCCGACGAAGGACTTGCAACAACGACCCATGTCCAGCACGGTGAGACAGAGATCTGTCGACGCAGGGGAAATCAATTTTGCTAGGGTTGATTTACACTGCCGGTGAAAAATGGCTGTATTTGGACAATTTGGCAGTATTTCAGAGGAAAGTTAGTAGGCAGCTGAGCCAAATGCTACATCACACAAGTCAAGAAAGTGTAGAGCTGTATCAGAAAATGATTATTGACAAGGTTGAATCATAGAGTTTGGCAAAGTGATGCAAATAGGGATAGTTGCTGCAATAAATGGTGAAGGGAAATGATTATTGTTTTGACGTTTAAATCTTCCAACTTTGCTCTGTAATTATAGAGCCTACAGTTACAGTTCGTTATTCCATAGGTTTGTTATTCCAAAGATGTGTTAATGCAAAAATGAATTAGGTTTGTTATTTCGAAGGTTCATTAATCTGAAAATGAAAAAGAGGTTTATTATTCCGAAGGTTTGCTACTCCAAATATTATATAAGGTGTATTTCTCCAAAACAAAATAGGGCCTAAGGTTCATTACTCCTAAAATGCTATAGGGTTTGTAATTCCAGAGGTTCATTAGTATGCACTTTCTTTTCCTTTTTGTATAAATGAACCTTATTTCATATTTGGATTAATGACTCTTCCAAACAACAAACATCACCCGAGCCTGCACACTCAAGCAAATGTCTGTTTCCTCCCTAACTCTTTTCTGTTGCTGAAGATGGGAGGCAGAAGAGTGGGGTGCTTGTAGCAGGACCTGTGGCGAGGGTCGTCAGATGAGGTCAGTGACGTGTCAGCAGAAGGTCACCCAGTCCATCGACCTGCCCACGGGCCCTGACCAGTGCCGGGGCCTGTCCAAGCCGGCCGTGGTCCAGACCTGTAGGCAGCGGGCCTGCGCCTCTTGGAGAACCGGTGACTGGGGAGCCGTAAGTACCAGTAGTACAGAAAAATTTGATGCATTTTCTACACCTAGTATACAGTTTACTGTCCCCTTGTTTGTCTTGCAAAAGCACATAAGGGACTTTAACCCATTGAGGACGAGTCCCAAGTAAACTCGGGCAGGTGTCTATGGGAAATGCTTGTTGTAGCAAAATCAGTCCATCCTCAACGGGTTAAAATGGAAATGTACTCCTTGTCATGTGTAGCTGTAGATGAGAAATTGTCAATGTTAAATGGACTTTTTGATATGTTTGGTCATAAACTTGCGTTAGCGTGGAAAAGGAATACTTCTATCTCAACCATCATGATAACACCGTACAAAGTGACAGACAATAAAAGGGAAATTTTCATCCTCCTTTCCCCAAACTTCAAGTGATTTCATCTCTAGGCTTCACATATATCAGCTATTTCAGAATATGACTTCATCCTGCGTGTCAAAAAAAGAAAATTTTCAGAAATATTCATTGCCTGCAAAAGTGACCAGCTGTCTTGAAGAATGTTTAGTGTTTACATTACGAAATCACTTTTTCTGTGATGTATTTTTTGTAGGCATATAGGATATTTATAAATATCGAAACCTAAACTATGTGGTTATCACACATGATAATACCCTTCAGAAAAGGATAGTTTCCAAGCTTTTTAATTTCATTTCATTTCATTTCATTTATTTGTTTCCATATTGAAATAATACAAAATTATTGCAAAGTAGCATTAACGATTTGTACAAGAAGATGAAATGTCATGAAACAAATACGAACAATAGTATAACGAAAGTATAATACATTAGTATATACAGCTGCACCTACAGGCACATATGAATACACATAATTTTAATAATAATGATCTTCATGGAAAACACTATAAGTTGAAAAAGCCCTAGCTAGTAAGGAATATGGAGGGAACTTGCAAAAAAGAAGAGCTTGTACAACTAGCCTGTTTCCTGGGTAAGAAAAAAAAATGCTTGACTCAAAGGCTTGAATGAAGAGATGTGAAATGCTTAACTTTGATAAGTTTTGTGCAGTACGCATAGATAGAAAACTGACATCATGCCCTCCTGCTTTCTGTCTTTTCATGAGGGTTTTTCTTTTATTTCCATGTCAAAAATAAGCGAGAGATGTAAAGACATTGCTGATATGAAAGAGTAGGATCAGTCGGGAGTCAGCAGAAATATCCAGCAAGCCGGGCTTTTTGACGCCCCATGTAGACAAAGGGCTAGAGGAGCTCTTGCAGGAAAACGTGAACGTGATTTGAAGTTCGAAGTCTGGCAGCTAGAGACAAAGTATGTTTTCTCTGTTTGCCCCGAGCTATCTCACAAATCATTCTCTAATAGAGCTTTGCTGAAGTGCCACTTAAAACAGAGATGATTTAGGAACAATGATTCTGATCCATTTATTTTTGTACATGCTCTTGATGTGCAGCAGGCACGCAGAATTTGGGAATAAAACCCATCCATCATACAAATGCATTTGACATCTGAAGAAAAAAAATCTATGATAGAAAAAGAAAATCACAGATATGACACTATAATTCTTAAAGGATAGCTTTTCAACTGTTTGTTACTACTTAGAAAAAGTAAACATTTTCATGAATATGTATTGATGCTGATGAAAGTAATCAGTGATATTAAAGGCAGATAAGATAAGTTAACACTAATTCAACATGAAAAATCAGGAATCTATATGATTGAAATGTAGGAGATGTTTTTACAACTGTTAGGTGACAGCTGTGTAAACCCCTCACCACCTACATACAATGTTAGTATTCTACAGATTCAGTATATAATAAACCCAGTTCCAATAAGTATATGTTAAAAAGCAAGCAAGTAAGGAATAGGTTCAACGTAACCTCACAGGCTCTGAAATACATTTATGCTCAAAGCCGTTTAAATGGGAAGTCAGGTACCAAACATGGTGAGTGCATTATTCCATTCAGGATTTCACTCACATACAGTTTTATCAGAAAGCTAGTATTTTTGCAAAGTGATCCCTAGCACTTTTGCCGAAAATATGTTGATTATTAAGAAACAGTTGATTTCATGTTTCTTTAATTGACTGTTGAAACTTCTTTGAAGACAAGTGAGGATGTAGACTCTGGCTAATATGTCAGTCCAGTGAAGATTGATATGAATGAGCTGAAACATTGTAGAAATACAAGCCAGTTGGGATGCTAGCACCTTTAATGATGGCTGTGAGGGGCATATTTGAGTGTTCAGACATGAAACACGTATAAAGCCAGTCTCAATTATCGTACTGTACATGTCTCTCGATTTTATGAGCTTAACGTGAGAAAAAGGGCAAGTATGCAATTTTCAGAATATAAACATCTAAAGCACGCTCTGCATGGGAAGAAATAGGAGCCGCACCTTACCCAGACTATATCAACAATTATCAATATTTTCCATATTTTGCAAACAGAATCTTTTTTTTTGGGGGGGGGGGGGGGGAGGGATAGAGATTTGCTAATTTCCTCATGCTTTCCTCGCAGACAATCCCACCAGCATTTTGAATCCTGTCTCCTATCAATGTTGCAACACTCGTCCATGAATGCAGCAATTATTTTTAATCACATCTCTTCTCTCTGTGCAATAAGTCATCATCACGCTTCAGATGTTTAAAGGTTAGATGCCGCGGCTTTAAAGGACAATGTGCCTTGAGACAGATTTTTGCTTACGGATATTTCCATTGAAATTTTGATTTGAGAGTATTTATGATACTTGTTATTTTTATGATATTTGTGATACAGCTCAGCATGCCACACTTTTAAAGGCACAGACAGAAACTACTGTCTGCTCATATGGAATGTTGCTTCTCATTTGTGCAGGTCAAAAAAGACCTGTTTTGTTTGTTTGTTTGTTTGTTTGTTTGTTTGTTTGTTTTTTTTTTTTTTTTTTTTGTTTTTTTTTTTGGGGGGGGGGGGTTGGCCTGCATTTGGAAGCATGCAGTGGTGCCACAGACACATGTAATACAATGAATTTATCATGTGAAAGTGTGGTCTCTCCCCCACCCCCAACAGGGAGCAAGAGCCAACTCTGCAGCTTCAAAGACAGCCAAAATAAAAAGCTAATAAGAGCACATCATCATGACTCTTTATGTGTTTTAAAAATCATTGCCTGTTTAACCTTCTCACAATCGCCAACTCAAAATGCCATTGACTTTGTGTACAACTAGCTTGCCATTGGTAGGGACAGGGTTAGTGATATTTTGTGACATGTTTGCCACTCTTAAGCCACCTTGTCTCAGAGAATATCAATAGTAATGGCCATAAAGCACAATGCAGACCCATGCCTAAGATAAGCAGACAATGCAAAGTGAAGTCACACGGGG
The DNA here is from genome assembly GCF_040938485.1 of Diadema antillarum. Lineage (NCBI taxonomy): Eukaryota > Metazoa > Echinodermata > Echinoidea > Diadematoida > Diadematidae > Diadema > Diadema antillarum. The sequence continues at coordinate 1,395,808 of NW_027271029.1, read as the reverse complement.
TCTTATTTTCTCAAATCACATATTGTCAGTCCAAGAAACTAAATGGAACTCTTAATGTAGTAAACACAGCAATTCCAACATTCCTTTTTGGAGTTTATAGGGTATTTTTGAAGAACAGGCCGCTTTCAGTCCATTTTGTAGCTCTATCAAATCAAACGGAGCCATAGTGATAACGTCTTTGCCCTTTGAATGGTCCTTGTATTGTATAGATTCCATTAGCTGTGGAATTTTTATGCTAGTAATGTATGCTTTCTTCTGTGTTTATGTGAAGTTTAGAGGTATGTTTGCTTGTCAGTATACGCTCCATATGCTTTTCTCAAAACTCTATGGCTAGAATGAGGTTTGTTTAATGACATTCATTCCTCTGTGTAAACACATCATTAAAGTCAGGAATTCTGTGTCAGCGGTAGACATATCAACATCTCTTATTATATCATTTTAAAGTTACCATTCATAGTGACTGTTCTAAAGACACATAGATGGACCTGCCTTCCAGCACCAGTACCACCGGTGCATTCCCTCTTTGTAAAGTCCTTTTTGAGGTCTATCAGTTGCCAGTAACTTTCACTGACAGATAACTTTAGGCATCAGATTGGTTGTATAATGCTTTAATTAGTTCTTTCTCTGTATACATACCGGTATGTAAGTTTTGAAGAGGGGAATCCTTATATTATTTGGTACTTTTGACATCATGTCTGTTTTCCACATGAGAGTCTTCTACGTCAACTCACAATGTGTTTCTGTAAGCCTATCACGTACCTTTCTCATTTTAGGTCCAACACAGATGAATTTTTTTTTTCATTTTGTTTGTCTTATTTTGATCTATTTCTTGAAAGTCATCCTGAACATGACGTTGAATTGCACTTTAACCTGTCATTTCATTCCCAGATGTGTTCATACAAGGCTGCTTATGACTTCAAAAGTTAATTGAGTCCCCCTTTCTATTCCGGTGTTTAATCTCCATAACAGAATTAATGAAGCAAAGACTATGAAAGGGGGTTGCTTGTCCCTTAAAAGCAGCTACCGCCCCATTCAGTCACAATAGAGGGACACGCTTGCCACCCCTTCTGTACCCGTAAACGTTGGGTGTGGAGCTCCAGTGCCTTTGATCTTTGCAGCTTGTTGAGAAGATTGTGACACGCTTTGACGATAAGTCATACTTTTGAAGTTGTCCCATGATGCCGAAACACATGGAGGGAAATTTGCCCCAGCTCTCTACCCCCCTCGTTTCTAAGTTCATGATCTTACCAAATTCCAGACTGAGGATTTTCTTTAAAGCTCATGTTCTCATCTTCTATGCCAATTGAAAGGATGGCAGTTTGTGCAAGAGAAACCAGAATATGTTGGATTTCAAGTATCACATTAATTGGTTTTGTAAGCTGTGTTAAAGTACAATTCCTCCCCATTTTCAAGTTGTGTTTAATAAGTAGCGTGAAACCAGATGGCATAATCATTAGAGGATTTCATCAAAATTTGGCCAAATATAAGGTTACAACATTTTATAATTTTGCTTATTTGTAGTGAAACATTAATTGTTGTGGCAATCATACATGCAGTTTGGAGAGTGTGGTGCTACAATCGTATCATGACCCCAACCAGTCTCTCATTGACCTGTACACAAATCATCAAATACTGGTAGATTTCCTATTTTTTATAAGAAATTATTTTAGAATATGAAAGTTGGCATCAAATTATGATAGTCTTGTATCCACATAGCAACCATGGCTTCAAAGGGAAGAGTTGTGGTTTGCTGCATTATCGAGCAAAACCATGATCTTTCTGATAATATTTTTGTGCACAAATGCTTGGTTGAATTGTGAGGTCATGATTCCAGCATCTTTTCCAATTTGCATATGTCTTCAAGACCAATGTGACTATTTGGTTAAAACATCCCATTTTATGTCCAGTTTGATTTAAAAAAATATTTCATGTTGTCTGCACGCTTTTCCATAATTAGTTGTTAAAGGGACTGTACAGTTCTGGTTGAGGTGAGGATTTAGCTTTTAAAGTTTTGCGAGATATTCAGGAACCACTCTATGAGATGTCAAAGAGCATGCAATTCTAAGGGGAATCAAAAGTTTATTTGATGAAAATTGGTTTTGAAATGGCTGAGATATCCAAAAACAAGGTGAAACAAAGAGATCCTAATAAAAGTTGTGGCCTGTCGCCTTTTACTATCTCTCAGCCATTTGAAAACCAATTTTCATAAAATAAATGTTGAATCCTTAAAATTACATGCTCTTTCATATTTCATAAGAAGTTTCTCATTATCTCACTTAGGAATGTTATAAACCTGAATCCTCACCTCAACCAGTACTGTACAGTCCCTTTAAGCAAATTGAAGATAGTATTGTGGGGATTAAGAAAGATGACACACGAAAAAAGATGGTGATTACATCCCTTCTTCACAGGCTTACAGTCAATTGTGCTTATAGATCTAATCATTAATGAGGTACATGTATGTCATAGATCAATGAAAGTCGACAAGTTTGTGGTGTTCAGAAGAACTCAAAAATCTTGGGTGTTGTCCTAATGGTGTCTGTGAACACAGACTAACCTGTCGCCCAGTCCATGACAATTACACCTGGACCACTTTTCTCACCTGCCTGGGATTCTGGTAGACTACACCTCTGCCCTGAACCCATTCCGTGCCGGATCAAATCAATTTACCTTGGCTCAGTGAGGATCAAGGTACCTTACATCGCCAGACTAGGTCACCGGGTCTGGTCTCCTTCAAGGAAATTACCTGTACAACAACAACAATAACAGCGACACAAGCTCAGTTGTTGTTGTTTGGTTTTTTTCAATCAAAGAAGTGGGTTCAGAAAAGTGAGGACAATTTATAGCAAGTTGTCATGTTTTTTAACTATTAACCACCAGAGAGGTGACCATTTGAATGGCATTTCTGTGCTGTTGTGTATAATGAAATTCAGTTTCAAATTTGTGCAAAATGATATTATAACCAAGTGGACATTTTCCAGCATGCATTGCATTCACAGCCAGCTACTCAATATAAGCCAAGGACCTAAAAGAAGTATTGTTTCTTACATTTCCTGTGTTATATTCAAACAAACATTCATACAATTGAACATACATATAAACACACATGCATACTTTTCAATTGAGATGTAGGCCTAATTTATTTCCATTCAACAAAATGTAATACAAAGTATGCATTTAGTGAATTGTATGGTTAACAGTTTATAAGAGATACAAATCAAAGTATGATACAAAATATAAACAGAAAAACATAGATGCATAACATAAACCTACATACACATATAAGTATATAAATATGTGTGAAATTGCCTTGTTCAAGTAATTTGCAGTTAGTAGTGTGATCATGTATTGAGTTTAATTATCATGAAGCAGCTATGATTTACTGCCATTATCTTTGGTAATTTCCATCGCTGCATTTTGTTGCCTGGAGAGCTAAAATTTCTCTCTTGGTTTAAAAGTTCTGAAAAAAAACCCCACATCACTGTCATTGACAATTGTTATTATCTTTGCTCAAACTAACATTTTTCATCAGCGATGGGACAGTGAGTTAAGTATTAATTTATTCACAGGGTTTCCTTTCCAAGACTAATAGTGACCAGTTATTGCCTTCTAGTACACAATGTTTTTACCTCTGTTTTCACTCTAAAGTGGTTCACATCCAATCAATCAAGACCATACCCTGCGAACTTAGCTATTCAGCAAAGAAGCAGGACTAGCGTGCAGATTTTTGCACTAGGCAAAATCTGCCAGGATACTTGCCGGTAATTGGAATAAATAGGCACAATATTTGGAGAGTTACATGATATGTAGACCATCACCTGGGATAATTTCCCTGGTGCTTATCTTCAAGCAGAAATCCCAGCAAATAAAATAAGCCTACTTCTTATCTGTACAAAGAGAACTTCTATTAGCTATATATTTAAAAAAAAAAAAGTGTATGTTTCAAATAGAATCAATCTTATAGCATCTTCTTAGAGAATAAACTTTATGACTTGCTACAACTGGCCATAGAGCATTTCATAACATATTTCTACAATTAATCAGTTAAATACCGTCCAAGGGGAAAGGAAGATAGTCTGGTCTAGCTCCACCCATATGTCATATTTGCCATCCTATGTTATTCTAACTTTTGTGTGTGTGTCTAGTTTGTTTCATCAATCTCCCCAAAGAAATTATAATCACTGTACCAGAAAAGGGGTGGAAAAGAAAAACTAGTTCATACATGTCACAGTTTCTTGAGGAAAAAATAATAAAGCCCTCCCAGACTTCCCATCTCCCTCCCTCTGTATGGATGCATCATAGCCGCTCTCCTCTTTATAGACACATCATACCAGTCCCCCATACATGACCAAAATATTTCCGTGGGTTCAAAGACATCTGGTGAACCTGGACTCCCAAGATCCTCGCAGGTCTATCCCCTCCCCTCCGTTCCCCCCCCCCCCCCCGTCATACTTACCCCATCATACCGTGTAAAACAGGAGGGGAAGAAAAAAATTTTGTGACACGCGATCTGAAATGAAAGCTGGCCGCTCGCACCGGCAGATGTGCTCCCGGAGATCCAGGTGTGTTCTCCGAGGGCTTTTGCCCTCACGCTTCTGTATTTGTTCTGTCATGTATGACCCATTTCATTGGGAGGGGGATGGGGGAAGGGGTGGGAGATGGGGAGGGAGAGGGGAGTTCCCCCTGTTTCCTTTGAACATCTTCCAGATTTGTGCCTTCAAATCTCACTTGTTCTTACACATCATCAACTCATCTGTCTGTCAGTTTGGTCGTCTGTCTGTACATCGGTCCCTTCCTTTTCTTCTGGCAAGTCTGTCTTGTATTTTTCATTGATTTTCTGTCCCCCTCATTTTCTCTCTTTCTCTCTTTTTCGCTCTCTGTAACATGAATTTTCAATTTTTCCTTGTGTATTTCCCCTTTCTTGCTCTCTGCAACTCTTTTTTTTTTTTTTTTTTTGCTGTTGCAGTTCTTTTACCTTATTGTGGCCTTCTTCAGAAAATTAGATTAACATTTCGAAATTCATGTGATGGAAGACCGACATGAAAACAGAAAACTGCAATATCAAATATGGTTTTTAAGTTGTTTAAACTACCTTTAAGAATCCTTTAATAGTAGGGTAGATACCAATGATTCTAAAACTTGAGACATGCATGTTCAGAGGGACATAACATTCATTTGACCTCTCAAAACTTTTTGCCCAGCAATGGTTTGGTATAACTCAAATTTTCATTGAGCCTTTTGTCTTTTTCCAGCATTTTTATTCAAAATACCTAACTCTCTCCTCCAGTGACCTAAGTCCTCCTATGAATGGAGCCCATCGAACTCTTTTGCACTTTGCAAATGGCTCTGAAATTAACTGGATTACCACTCCCACTATTGCGACATTAAACTGAATACTGCCAACTAGACTTCAAACTCTGCAGGAGTGGGGAAAAGGGCACCTTTACCACAACAGGTGTTCCTTCCCCAGGAGTGAAGAATCTAATTACCGTGGCTAACTTCATTTGCGAGGCAAAGGGGCCTGTGAGATGGCAGCTAAAGACTGCCATGAGATGCATGCAAAACATTGACAGCTGCAAAGTTACATTTTACCATCTTACCGTTTTGTACTTTAGGGACATGGACTTGACTGATGGTATGTGCATGGTTGTAAAAGTGAAGGAAGATGGACTTGACTTATGTGCATGGTTTTAAACTTGGTAACAGCAATGGACCTGTGATGCAGAAATACCTTTTGCTATTGTTTTTGCAGCAGTTCTCTTGAGTCTAAAATTTGAAGGAAAAAAAATATTCACACTGCAAAGTATCCCAAATGAAAAGTATGTTACGCTGTTTCAGCACTGATATGAATCTACAACTCCTGTGAGAATAATTTTTTTATCCGTTAAAGGGATCGTATAGTATTGGTTGCAGTAAGGGTGTAGCTTTTAACTTTTAGTGAGATAAGTAGAAACCACTTGATGAAATCATAAAGAGCATACCATTCAAATAGAAATTCTTGGTTTGTTTGAGGAAAGTTAGTTTTGAAATGGCTGAGATATCCAGAAACAATATAAATCAAAGTGATCCTAATAAAAGATGGGTCCTATCTTTTATTATCATCATCATAGTGTGGATATCTTGGCCATTTCAAAACCAATTTTCATCAAATAAAGTTTGAAATCCTCCTAGAATTAGGATTATGCTCTTTCATATTTCGTAAGAGGTTTCTTCCTATCTCACATAGAAAAGTTTCATCTCAACCAAAACTGTACCATCCCTTTAAAAGATTGTGTCGGTGAAATCTGCTGTCAAAATTTGGTCTTACTCTTTCTCACCAAAAGTAGCAGACGGTATCATTATGAAATCATTATTGAACAGTGAAGCGTAATGATCCCCTGACGTATATCTTTTGTGTATTGAAATGAAATGTATTAAAATGAAGTCAAATCATGATAGCATTATTATATCTCCCTCTCTTTTCCTATCTTTTAACATCTTCAGTGCTCCTCCGAGTGCGGGGAAGGAGAGCGGCAACGGGAGGTGACCTGCGTGGACGAGACGAGATCCGAGCTGGAGGAGTCTGAGTGCAGTCACATGCCCAAACCTGACGACACCCAGGACTGTGATGCGGGTCCCTGTCGGGCGGCATGGTTCACCGACCGATGGTCAGAGGAGGTAGGGCAAATGTACCGGAAAAAGGAGAAAGGAAAAAAATCAACTTGTCTTGTTTGGCTTGTTTTATTCACTCATTGTAGATTTCTTCAAAGAGTGTACACAAAAAGCTGTTAAGCACACCTTCTTCTTTTTTTGAGAGTCCAGTAACATCCTGCCTTAAGAGGCAACTGAGAATTTTAGGTACCAAAGGGTTAATCTGTGTTGGACTGTTTTTGTCAAGTTTATTCCAGCTGGTGTCTTTGGAAATTATGTGCTAGGACAAAGTCAAATTATCTTCAGCAGCCTAATTGAGCACTCCTGAATGTGACTTGAATTTGGCACCTGATTCTAGTGCTGCGACATAACAACGTTCTATCCCTTCTCTATCTCTAGGTCTCTCTCTCTGTATATGTTTTGTGCATCGTCCAAATGAATGTCAGTGCTCCAAAAACATGTTATGATTGAAGAGAAATTTAACAGGTGAAGGGAGGGGTGTCTTTGCCCACTCCACATCAATGATCATTAAGGGAATTGGGGTCTCATTTCAGCTCTGTTGAATAGCTGCTGAAAGATTCATCTTCACAGTGAGCCAAATGTGTTGAAGAGTGTTTCTGCACATTTGTTGAGTAAAACAAAACAAAAAACCAAGGAAGATTAGGAGATTTCCACATTTTCCCATCTCTTCCTCATTGTTCTCCGCCTTCTCTTTCATGTTGTGATGCACAGATTCTTCTTAAATCTTTCCCTGATAGAAACAACTCTGACTTTAATTGAATGTTTTTGTGCATGTCAAAATGAGCAAAGTGTATGTGTTGCATCATGTCTGTTGAACATTCCTGAAAGCAAGGCATATTCTTTGGTTAGATAGATTTGGCTAATCCGGGAGAATGCACCATACTTGATACTACTGTACTGTAGAATCTCAAAATGTAATCATGATCATGAGTTCATTTTCTGAATAAAAAACAACAACAACAACTGTGCTTTAACTTAGAGAATAGATCAACAGGATTCAGACAAGCTGTATGTAGGACTGGAATCTTGGAGTTATTATAGAAGTGATGATTCACGGATGACATAAATGCAATTTTCCTAATGGCGTTTATTTTCGCCAGTGCTCTGCTGAATGTGGAAGCGGTCAGTTCTTGAGGAGTGTGGTCTGCAGTGTGGAAGGGTCATCAGGTGGGGAGCTGCCCATTGACCAGTGTGCTGGTCAAGAGAAGCCCAGTGCAATAAGAACGTGCAACAACTCTCCATGTGGTCCCAGATGGTTCACGTCGGAATGGAGTATGGTAAGTTTGCATCGCTCATAGAAGTCCTGTTCAAAATACGTATATACAAAATTCATGTTTATTTTTTTTTATTGATTTTTGTTAACAACACATGATGCAAAAACCTGCTGATTCTTGTGTGTGAATGAAAAAAGTTGTCAACTCTCATGGTACAAATCGCAATGTGAAAAATTAGTCCAGCTTGATTCTTTCTTGTTTTATTTTTTTATTTTTTTTTTGAAAACTCATGATTTGCCTGGTGACTTGTGTGAAGGGCATTGGAAGAAACCTTTATATTTTCTTCGTAATCCAACTTGCCACACTCTCTCCACTCGTTCGGTTGCCTAGGGTAATGCTCTCCTGGTCATTGTTTGGGCATGTAGAGTCTGGAGATTCCAAGTGCTTCATTTTGCAGCTGAGAATTTATTATTTTCCCCTGTGTAGATGGTGGCAAATGAAATTTACTTTCACATTATAATGTGGCTAAATAGTTACCTCATTATTAAATTATTAAATTATCAAATTCTTGTATTCCTGCTTGCATAACACAGACAAACCTTAGGCTGAGTTTATCATCTTTCCCATGTTTGAAACATATTATGTTTTAATACCCACTATCTAAATTGCATTTGTAAAGGCCTTTGTAATGGTATTTCTCAAGTTGTTTAGTTATCACCTCTCCCACAAGTCGAGAGGAACTCCTTTTCAATGCGCAACTCCATTGCGTTGTTTGACCTGAGGAGCAGAGATCGTGTAGTTTGCGTGGTTAGGTCTAAGAAAACGACTTTGCATTTATTATCTCTACAGAAATGCATTTTTGGCTCAAACACATTTGAGATTGCACTTGTTTCGGTATTTCATAAAGCCGTTTCTAACTCCGTAATCCAAACAACTTTGTGTTCATCAATTGCCCAAATCTCGCTGAAATTCGCTTGGAAACTTTAATTCTACACTAGAAAGTGAGTTGATAAATGCACCCACAGTTGTAGAAATTGGTGAATAGTGTAGAATTGTTTAACCTTTAAATAAAAGAGTGTCTGTTTGACCACATAATCTTGTTTTGCTCCTGAAATGATAACTGTATATGGTTGCTGTTTGCGTGGGGCCCGTAGAGATTTTGCCCAAACACCTACACCAGCGCTGGAATGATCACTGATGAGAAGAAACAGGAGAAGAGCTTGGAAGATTCCTTCCTTAAAATAGCCTCCCTACCTTCTCCTAACCACCCCCATCCACCCCCACAACTTTTTGAATTTCTCTTTCTCTCTCTCTCCTGCTGTTTGTCTGTCTGTCTGTCTAGTTCTTGTACATTCTCCACAAGTCATGTTGAACTAGATGAATAATCATGGTCGGTAATGAAAATTGATCGTATGATTTATGGACTCTTTTTGAATCCGTGCTCCAGTCTGCAATATTCATCTCGTCTGATACGAAGATTCATATCCAACAACCTCACCAACCCCCCAAACCCCCCCCCCTTTTTTTTTTCACGCACACCCGGAGGTCATGGGGCTTTTTAATTGGATTTCCTAGGCTGGAGGCACTTCTGCATTGAGATGAGATGTAGGCATGTAAATGGATCGATGATACGTCTCGCTGGATTGATGACAGTCGGTCTCGTCTTATGATGGCCTTATCCTTGGTTTGGAAAAAAGAAGAAAGAAATAAAACAAGTCAGATGGATCCAAATCCATGTAGACATCTTGATGTGGAATCCAGACTTCGTCAGGAAGACAAGTACATCGTTGTTCTGCCCTCCCCCTTGCTCTCACCCCCTCCTCTCCCCACCCTCCGCCCCCACTCCAAATGTGTGTTACATTCCCCTGCAGCCTCATTTAGGGGAATATGCCCCATCTTTAACATCAATGTTTGAATTGGAGTTTGTTGGTTTTTTTCCTCATGTAGCTCCCCTCAAGTACACCAGTCCGACCGATTTATCAAACTTATTCGCCTGAGTGGAATCTTAGTGGAGGTACAGTGTGCCTGTCAAAGACATTACACGAAGCATTTCACAACAAAGTTTTTCACAAGGTGTTCTATATTTGAAATGGGTGAATTCTTTTAGTTCAGATTATCAACAAAGTAAACACACTATGGATGATTGCTATTCATACCAGTTATTTCAGTGCCATTCATTTCCAATCTAGGAATTCAATTTTCTGATTTTTGTTGGCAAATGTTTCAATTTTTTTCCTCTTTTGTGTAAAGAGAGGACAGTATCATTTGAAAGATAGCAGGAATTAGAGAGTCATGAATAGAATTTTTAAAAAAAGAAATATGAGGGATTTTAATTTCCAACTGCAACACAGGAAGGAACAGAGTTGGGAGTTCCTGCTGACCATGTGTAATTATGTGATTTATATTTTTCAATTATGCAAAATTATGTTCATAGTCACAAGACAATTTGCAAGAGACTTTTCTTTGACCAGGGCAGGATCTGGATCTATAATTCACTGTCGCTATAGTGGGAAACATTACGTTTCCTGTTCTCCAGCTTACTCTAATGCTATTTTGCCTCTCTTAAGTTTGTGCCCTTGATCTAAAATGTGATTATCCTGGACTAATCTCACAAAAAAGCAGAGAAATGCATTATGAGGACATAACTGGGAGCTGTCGGAGGTATCAACCGAAATTTGCGATGGGTAGCGACGTGACTGTGGAGTCGATGATGGCTTAGACAGTCCTTCAACATGGGGCAGAGTCTCGCAAAAAGGGGATCTTGTAAAATGTTTCCGAAGGCAAGAGCAAAAGTGTGTGCTCAATCGCAGCTCATGGCTTGTGTATAGTAACACAGTCTGTCAGTCTTAATGGTCCCGTTTACCTTTGGGAGCAGTGATGTAAAAATGCTCAAGATATCACTTTTGATGAATATGTATAGGTCAGTTGTATCATAAAACATCATACCATATGATTTTTTGCAATAAAGCCTAACATATTAGGAGATATCATCATTTTCCTCATTAAACCATAACTGTGGATGGTTTAGTCTGGAAACATTTTTGTTATAACTATTGTTCACATTTTGTATATTCAACAATACTTAGCATTGATTATACTAGTTCAAATTTTTACATTGGTTGTTTCTATCCCTAACTCACATTTTAGAACTATTTTGAAGCACTTATGTTGGGTGTTTGTTTCATCTTCAAATGGTAAATCATGCCTTTAAAAGAGAGAGAGAGAGAAATGGCTCTGTAAGGCACTGAAAAAGAATGCGCTGCTGATTTTTTTCAGCTTGGTTGCAGATGCGATTATGATGGATTTGCTTTGGAGTTATAGTTGAAGGAGGCGGGAGGGTGGGATTGGTGTAACAGAGTTTGCCCTTCCATTTGGATCAGACTGTAGGTTCAGAGCCAAAACTTGAGTGTTGTAAGCTGAGCTTATGGTACATCGTAATGATTCAAATGTACCAGCTGGAACAAGCCATCATGGCACTGCACTTTGAAACACACACACACACACAAACAGCCCCAAAAGTAGGTTTCCTTTGCGGAGGAATAAGAGCGTGGCCTCTCCTTTCCAAATTTATGCACCCAGCCCGAAGTAGCAACCCACTGTCTACAAGTTCTTATGAATCCCTCAAAAAATTTCAGCGTGCATGACCACGAGCACTGGTACAATTATAGACGGTGCCAAAGTTTAGATCTGACTGCCTGTCAGTCAATTGAAGAAAGAAAAAATGTACTTCCTTCCTTCCTTCCTTTAAGTTATTTAAAGTTTTTAGAATATCTTTTTGAGAATACCTCTCTAAAAACTTGGGTTCTCCAAAAAATAGCAACTTTAGAGTTGGATGTATTAAGGTAGAAAACAGACTTAACATATATCTGTATGTATGTAGTTATCATTATTCAGTTAGTAGGCATATACCAAATGTGATACTGAACAAATTTTAAAACCCTTTATAATTTAGGGCCAAATCTTTAAAGCCACAGCTTCAATTTGAATGTATGTTAATTACAGATCATCTCATTATGTTCTTTAGGTAACACCTAATACCATTAATGTCCCTCCAATTAGTCATCTGTAGGATGTGATTTTTTTCCCTTTCTTCTTTTTTTTCTGTTTATGTGTTTTTCATATTTAGTTTTTTAAGTCTTTACCCAAGTGGCAGTGCTAGTATAATTTGTTTGGTTTTTATTTTATTGTGGGGGGGGGGGGGGGGAGGGGGGATACTTTTCCGATCTAAACTTTATGGATGGCTTGTCAAGAAATAGGACAGAGCACATAGAACCAACTATGAGGAAACATCCAGTTTTGAAAGAGTGATTGCTTTTGCACATGATTATGTTTAATACAGTTGACGTTGACATTGTTACAAAGTTACTAGCTGTCAGCCTTGTCAGTGCCTGGAACATTTCATCCGTCCTATTGCCCTGGGTGAGTGATGTTTGCATTTTTGCTCTATCCCAAATCCCCCCTTCCTCCCCCCCCCCCCCCCCCTCCCTACCACCACCCGCCATCAAGCAATTGTTGAACTTGTTTTGAACCTCTGCAACATCACGTCCCAAAGAGTATGTCGAGATGGAGTGGCGGAGTCGGGGAAAGAGAAGGAGGAAGGGAAAAAAAAAAGGAAAGCAAGAAAAGAGCCATGGAAGAATGTTATGGTAAGGGTTTCATGGTTGAGTTAAGGAGATTAGCACAGGCCAGCGCCGATTGCACATCCTATTTGTGGAACCTACTTCATCATCGCCCGAGTACGGTAGTTGACAAGCTGTCTGCCGTCTAGCGTCGACGGCAACGGACTCTCGGAGGCTGAGACAGTGTCAGTGGTTTGAGGCCATGTTATTCTTCCTACTTCGCTCCGGACTGATGTCCATTTTCAATTCTTCTCCGACTCTTTTTTAATGTTACTTTTTTATGTTTATGTTCCCTGTTTGGCCACACTGTGTGTGTCATTGTCTGACTGATGTCATGCACTGTATAGTGGGGATCGACATTTGTTTTCTTTATATTGTGTTGCCCTTGTATCATATTTTTCATAGTCCAGACTTTTTTATGAAGCTCAAGTCAACTTGTCAGTTATCATTAAAAGCACTAATCCAAAATCTAAACCCTAACCCTTACCCTAACTTACCCCCATTAAACTGTTGCCTAATATGATTTGCTACTTCCCTTCTGATTTACCTCATGGCTTAATCAGTTTTCATTTCAATAGGGTATCTGGACCTGTAATCAGTATATGTGGGTGTAAACGCAATCATGCCATGTTTACAGTAGCCCACTTATGATATTGTCAATAACAATAGCACTCACGCACACACCCACAAATTAACAAACTGACATTGTCAGCTGTAGACTTGTTTGATTCACAGAGTGAAATGAGCTGTAAAGGATCAATTTCTATTGAAATTTCATCTAAAAAAAAAAAACCAATTCTGATAAATGTGATGATGAATATAAGGGTTAGTCATGCAAATTGTAATGGCTGCTCGTGGTTGCGTTTGGGCCCTGGTACGTCCTGTCTGATCTTTTTTCTGTCCTCTTTTTTTTTTCAGCTTACCTAAGTAGTTAGTGGTTAACTTACTGAAATGACATAATGGGTTGTCTGTCGTGGGTGCAAATTGAGAGCTTCATGGCCAATCAGACAAATCACAAATGCTTCTAGGTGGAGTATTCAAGCTTTGATCTTTCCAGGCTCTTTTTTGATAGTTTTGTTACTGTCTTTCCCACTCAATTCTTCACTGTTAACTCCTTCTCTCTCTCTCTTGCTCCTCTATTCCTATTATATTTTTCTCTTCATACATTGCTCTCTCTTATTTCCTATCTCTCCCTCTCTCTGTGTGTCTCACTCTCTTTCCTTGTCTCTCTTTTTCTTTCTCTTTCTCTCTGCTCTTTTCAAATCCCCCCCCCCCACAAAAAGAAAAGAATCATATGCAAACATGGTGCTCAAACATGATTCCTGGGGTGCATAGAATCGGAGAGCATTCAAACAAACAACTGAAGTGAATCTACCAGCTGACAACAAACTGCAATCAAGCAGTAAAAGTGTTCCTTTCTGATCATGTTTGTGAACTATGTTTCAGTGGTGTTTATAGTTACGGAGTGTTTGTGCAAACACTGAAATTATGTAGTTTTGCCTTTAGTATTTGTAATATATGCTGCCATATTAAAGTATGTAGTATATTCATGTGTAGGCATCCTAATACAAGCACAAGATGCTTTCAAGGCTGCCTGGCTCTCATTGTAAATGCCACTATTATATGTTTTTGTGTTTTATTTTGCCAAATAAATGACCTAAATTGGTCTCAATCAATCAATCAATCAATCAATAATAGGACTCTGATCACTTTACTCTCATTAAATTAGCATTACTCTGATTTTTTTTTTTTGCATAGAAAGTAGAAAGATAGGAGGGAAGGGATTACTTGGTTCATTAATCTGCACAAAATCAGGGAAAATGCCAATTTGAGGAAGAAACATGAACATTTATCATCAATCTAAATGTATTGCAGGGAGCTGTATAGAATTTCAACATCTGATGTATGAAAGAATTTGATAATTCTGTAAGCAAAATAACAATAGTATATGACCAAAAGAGGTCTCCAATGATAGGGAAGTTTTATTCTCCCTTATGAAATATTAGCAATTAGAATGGTAGGCCTAAGTATAAACTATGATGGGAATGATACAGCTCAAAAAAAATCATAGAATTTTGGTTTCTGGGATTTGGATGGGTTGATTTTTTTGTAGGAGGATTTTCTTTTTATCGGCCATTCATCTGCCCTACATGTCACATGGCAGACAATACCAAGCTGCCAATCTTGATAACAACGAGAGTTTGTCTCGCAGCCTGTCTAGAGCAGACAGCCACATGACGCATATCAGTATATTGTGACTATAATTTCTTTGGCTGGTTGTGGGACGTGACACTCTCACACTTTAGGTGTGGTCCCATATTGTTGGGTTCGCAGCAAGAGTTTGGAACATGTCTGCAATTCTTGAGTAATCCATTCATCCATTTGTCACTGTCACAATTCCACTCTTGAAAAGTTCAATGTCATACCAATCATGGATATGAGTAATTTATAATTACAGACATTATTCACAAGCTTTTCCAGTTGGAAGTCTTGTTTTTGGTGTACAGCGCCCTGTTTGACATGACCATTTGATTTGATTTCATTTAATTTATTTCATTCTAATTAAAATGTCATAAAACTTTAGAATGTCATAACATGTCACTCAACAGAATGATACAAAGTGCTAGCATCACATGGCTATTTTTAAATGTATCATATCTGTGGGCTACTGACAAAAGTAGAAAAATGAAAATAACCATTGATAAAAGCAGAAAACAGAATGTCTGAATATTGAGCTACAGTTTGATCCAGGTCAATGTCACCATCACAGAATTACAGGCAATGTGTATGTTCTCATCATGTGGAGAATTAAAGAGTCAAATTCTCTCACTGCCCTGTCACCCCTTATCCTCCATGGGCTCGATCCGAGCCACACCCCCACCCCCTCCCCCACCCCCACTTGGTTCTCTTTTTTTTAACAAGTTCCCTGGGCAAAACACATGGTGTTTTCATGTTTTGTTGAGCTCCTTAGCAAGCTGTCATCTTGAGGGGAACCGATTAGGGACAGGAGTAGGAGTATGGAATTTAAGAGGGGGGTTCCACCAAGCATAATATATGTGACCCACCACAACAAAAGGATCCGAAAGTCGCTGAAGGCTGAGCCGAGGAAATCGAGTTTGAAGTCAGATCATCAAAATTGGTCAAAACCATCAAATTTCTGTTTTTTACCATAATTTTGTAATCTAATGTTTTGTCTATCATCTGCTGAAAATTTGAAGCTAAATGACTAAAGGGTCACATATGTGGATTCAGTGAATGTGGTGATGATAATGAAGCACCCTTTGAAAGTTTAAGGAAAAAACAAATGCTTTGGATGGAAGTTAT
>NW_027271029.1:1090000-1377500 GCF_040938485.1 Diadema antillarum | reverse complement strand
AGGAATAATTCAATCCTGCCACTACTCACTGGTTCACAATAGCCTTTGAGCCTTTTAGCCTTTGACTCTGTGACAGCATTGTCCCTGACCGGGTTCATCCAACAGCTGATCTTATGCTATGACCTGAACCTTGGCCTTGAAGGGGTTAATGGTGCTTCAGATTCAGTGATGAAGTTTTGACTAGCACCAGACACAAGGGACTGAGGAGCATTTTAACTGAACCTGATGTCTTCAAATTTCAGGTTTCCCTACAGTATTTGATAACTATAGACTTCTTTAATATCAATACATATGACATTGGGTAATACAGTATGTCCCCAAAAAAATTACGATCAGGTTTTCGCATTGATAACACCCAATATAATTAAACCATCTAAATGCTACTTCAGGGTCTTAAAATATAACATCTTAGCTCTATTTTGCAGAAAACCCCATTCAATTTGGTTAAGCAGTCACAGAGAAATGTGGATTGTTGTAAAGCATGTCATGAGTCTGATTCTTCCAAATTTAGCACTTGGATGCTCTTGGAACTGCATATTAATGTGTGAACACAGACAGAACTTGGAGGGAAGAGATTCCCGACATACTCTACAAAATTCCTCATTTCTCTTAGACCACTGAAGCAAATCGAATGGGGTTTTCTGTAAGATGTGGGCAATGAGTTACAGTTTCATACCCTGAAATTGTATTTGGATTTATTGACTATTTTTAAAGTTATTCTTGTGGAGGGTACCATTGTAATTTTTTTTTGACATATGGTACAATGCAACAGTGAATTGCATCAAGGATCAAAACAGGGGATGTGCCTGCAATGATCACGTATCTTCCCTCATTTTCTTATTTGATCAAAATCTTATCATATATTCTTTAAAGCTGTAACTAACTGTTCATGTATTATGACAAGATTGTGTGCTCATAGGTACAGTGTAGAAGCTTAAAGGGGTGGTATAGTTTTCGTAGAAATGGGGATTCAGTTTCCAACTTTTTACAAGATGATTAGCAACCACTTGTATGAATTATTAAAGAGCATACAATTCTAAGAGGAATTCAAAGTTTATTTGATGAATATCCATTCTGAAATGGCTGAGATATCAAAAAATAAAGTGAAACAAAGTGGTCCTAATGAAATTTTATTAGGACACTACATTTCTCGATATCTCAGCTATCTCAAAGCCGATTTTGTCAAGTAAACTTTTAATTCCTCTTCGAATTGTATGCTCTTTAATAATTCATGTAAGAAGTTTCTAATTATCTTGTTAAAAGGTAAACCAGAGTCCCAATATCACCCAGAACTATACAATCCCTTTAAATGTACCCCCCAATCTGCAAAAATCAAGTAAACAAACAGAAAAAGATAAAGAAATAAAGGAAACAAAAAACTGCTTCTTTGCTCATAGCATGACAATAATTGAAAAATCTGTCAAACTGTCTCCATGTTTTGTAACGAGAAATACAATTTTCCCTGTATGTTAGTCTTCATTTTTTTTTTATCCAGCTAAAAATGAATCTCTATTTCAAAATTGTTGCTTATAAAACCAAACAATGCTTCCTTTGATTCTTGGAAGTAACAGGAGTAGGGGGAAATAATATCAAAAAATGTAGAAGTATCGACAAGAGATTTGGCCCCTCGTGGCAAGAGTAGCTCCAGCGTGCCATGACATCCATGCCACCGTAGCAGAGGCAGTGATGCGTCGCCAATAGCGATGAAACCAGCCATGTCCTCCAGTCTCCCAGGAGTGGTGAGAAAATCAGAACCACTTGAAGATCTATGGTCTAACTACTTGCTACGTCCCCGCCCCCATCCAACTTCTTCACTCTGGAATTCTTCATCCAAACTGCAAGTGATTAAAAGACTCGCCGAAGTTCAGCTTTTTGACCGAACCAGTCTGAAGCATGTTCAGAATGACTGGTTGTGCGGTTGACATTAATCCCCTTAGTTGCAGAATGTAGTAAATCAGCCATGGTAGATAAACAAATCTTCTGACGCATTCTGCAAACTCAGGGCAACTTTTTGGGTTGGGTCTTACAAAACTGTTGAAGGGACAAGAACATCTCTGTCTCCATACCTGACAGTTTGGTGGGGGGGGGGGGGGGGGGGAGGGGAAAGGTGAGATGAGGGACAGGAATGTATCATCATCAGAAGTTAATTAGGGAAGGGTTATTCTTTTTTGTGTGATATATAACATTTCTCTTCCCTCCAGCTTTTTGCCCAACTCATGATAATATGCAAAGCTTGTAGGTATGAGATATGCACCAACATGCACTCCTTAAGATAAAATTCCCCACCATGTTCAAATCGGCTTTGATGAATGGAGTGAAATCTAATAGAAAAGAATGGTAGCACTTTCATTGGAATCAGACTTGTGAAATTGAGGATTGGGAGAGAGCTAGAGGGAGAGAGAGAGGGGGGAGGAATAAAAGGAAGACTTGGACTTATACATTTAACCCTTTTTGTGTTATCAGTGCCAATTGGCACAAAAAATGCCATAGCATTGTAAACACTGTCCAAAGTCCGTGGCATAGAAAGGGTTCAGGAGGCACAACCTTGATGGAAGGCTCCCAGAGTGCAGGGCATATCATGACCAGAAATCTCCTGGCAGCCCGAGACCATGCAACGTCCATTACAAGTATCTGCTAATTTCCCCATGGATGAAAGCTGTGTGTGGCAACCGTGTTGTTTTGTGGGGCAACTTTCAAACTCAATCTGGCGACACGGCTTAATATGATTCCTGTTCAGAACTTCAGCTAAGACCGGGAGAGGGGAAGAAGAACAACTTCTAGTTGGTTTCTTGATTAGGGGAAGCATTGAGGGTGATTTTTTTATTCCAAGATCAATTTCATTTGTTGTCATCAGAGCAAAGTAAGTCTTCCGGGGCAGCCTTGTTAGGGGGGAAAAAAGTAATGAAATATTAAGTATGGACATGCAATGTGATTTTGAGAAGAGGTATGTGTTTGATACCCAATTTCCCATCAAATTGCAAAACATATTTGCATTATTCCTCTTAGTAATAGTTTGCTTTACCTCTGTGGCCACATCCTGACAAACCAGGAGAATTAAGGGGAAAAAGGGAAAATCAGTTTAGTATATATTCCCTGTTTGATTTTGAGACTTTGATATGATGTGCATTATGATGTGATGCTATACTAACTTGTTGTAGCACTTTCCACTCATGGAACTTAATCCCATCTACTTCATCCAACTAGTACATGATACCAAGGAGGCGTGTGATACCTCCTTGACCACTGACCGCTGACCCCTCGTGATTCACCCTGAGGTAGTCATTAATGGTCAGCCAACGCCAACAGAATGCATCTCTCAGGCACATCGTATACTGTCTTACGTCAGTATACGTTCCCTTACAAAACCTCTGCCAACTAAAAGGATCTCAGTATCTAGAATCAAGCAGAGATTGTTGCCAAGAAAGATGAATGTGTTCAATATGTGGAAGAGTATCTGTGACTCTTTAAAAGGATTTTTTTTTAAATCTTAAAATCCAAACAAGACCAAAAAAAATGCCTGTAAGATTTTGACGAATAAGTGTCATAATCCCGTAATAGCAAAACAAAAACATGATAGCCATTAGGAATTTCACTTCAAAAAAAAAAAGGCAACGCTACTAAAACAATGCAAAACTTTCAAAGTACTCTTGGTTGGAGGATAATTTTGTTCGACGATGCAGTCATCGGACGTGATCGGTGCTTGATGTTGAAACCTCTTCCGCTTCCAGGAATGAGGATGCACTTGAGGGATAGGAATCTAGCACTCTGTCATTGCTGTCAAATTTGATTCCAAATCAAATGATCATCCAATCACTCTCCCCCATGGCAGGGCCCAGACCAGAAATTGACCTCAGCGCATTTTAGTTTATATCTTTGCCTCCTGATGGCATGTGCAGATCCACGTGGGCTTGCTCTCCACAGCAGAGCTCCATTGCTGATGCCCAAAACCTGAGATGAACCCCCCCCCCCTCCCAAGATAATGTTTCAAAGTTTTCATGCTGCGTCACATGTCTCTTAAGTTAAAGTGAACACCATGTGTGACCACTTGCCACGCATTTCCCACAAAGTTAGTCTGATAACATCTCACTTTCTTCCTAAATACCTGAGCTTTATCAACTTAAATAGATGAATACTGTTTGTGGGCTTTATTACATGTTCAGCTTGGAGCTCTCTAGACTGCTTTATCCTTTTGAAGACTAGTCCCGAGTATACTCGGCAGGTATCTGTGGGAAATGCTTGTTATGAATATAGCAAAATCAGTTCGTCTCAATGGGTTAATTATAGAGATTAACTACTCACCTAACAAACTTGACTACTTTGTGTCTGAATTCACTGAGAAGCTTTCTACCATTCTATGTTTTACTTTACTCTGATGTCAAAAATACACGGTGAACATGAACCACTAAAGCTGAGGAAAGATTAAAAGGGATGGACGATAAGCATTAGATTTCTCATCCTTCAATTCCAACTCAGCGCTCTATAACGAGAATGTAACATCCGATTCTGTCTCAACATTCCTCTTTCTGTGAACTGTATTCTCCCTTCCATGCCAAAAGCTGGCCCAGCATTGCCAACTAAGATTGTCTCAATTCAGCATTTATCATCAAAATCACATGGTGTTAGGCAGAAAGCAAAAACAAACAAAACAAAAAACAAACAAACAAGAGCGATGTTGGCATGGACAACATAATCTGCAAGTAGAACAGTTTCCATTTTCTATTAGCTTCATTTTTTTTTTCATTGTTGCTGTTCTTTTTGTTAACAGGAAAAATTAGTAACTTACAGAAAAACAAAATGCAACCAAGCAAAAAAAAAAAAAGCACCACACACTGATCATATTTTTTCTGACTCAATAACATCCTCTGAGACTTTGTAGTTGTTGTTGTTGTGAGCACACACAGTAATGCTTTGTGATATAATGTTTGAAAGCAAGTTTCTGATATTTGGATCTAACAATTATTGATTAATGTACA
Source organism: Diadema antillarum (assembly GCF_040938485.1). Taxonomy (NCBI): domain Eukaryota; kingdom Metazoa; phylum Echinodermata; class Echinoidea; order Diadematoida; family Diadematidae; genus Diadema; species Diadema antillarum. The sequence goes on along the minus strand of NW_027271029.1, from coordinate 1,372,527 downwards.
GAGAGACAAAGAATCTATTGATGTCTTTTTCTCTACTACCCAAATTTGACAACTTGCAAAGTGCAAAGCATTCTGTATCATTAAAGTTTACGAAGTTTTATGCTTGTAGTTGGTAAAAAGCAACCAACCAAACACACACACACATTATACACACTTCCCTGGGGATGTGGTATACAATTTGATATGCTGAATCATTTACAAGAAAGTTCAGGGACTTACATTCAAGTATGCATCATAAGCAAGATATTTGACCTTGACTTGTGCATCAGAGTTTGTTGTCTGTTGTTTGTATAGTTTTGTTGTTATTGTTTTTGTTTTGTTCTTGTTTTTGTTCTTGTTTTTTCTTTGTTTCCACTCTATACTCAGTCCTGCTTAGTCTCCCTGATTCTGTGGAAGGCTTCTTGAAAAATGTCATTTTTCTGCATGATTGTACTGATAAAAGAATATAACAGCCTCCTGGCTTTGGGAATCATCATTGCCTATTAAAATGCATGGAGCACTCCTGTTTCTACAAGATTCCTTCTTTAAATCTATGTGATTTTCATATTGGAATGTGTGCACAGGTATAATAATTTTAGCCTGCATATTTCATTGCTTGCAATTTTTTGTTTGCCATATAAGAGGAGAGACATTCTTGATTCAAAACTGATGTTATGATATTGATTCGAAACTGATGCTACTGATGCTCTGAAATATGCACCTAATACTGCATGAGCTGATATTTTTGCAAGGCTTTGATTTTTACGAATTTTGTGAATCACTTGTGGCACCCAAAAATTTTGCGAATGGACAGGCATAGGGCACTTTGAATATGATAGCGGGGATGTCAGATAGTGAAAACAACATCTCGCAAAAATGTCTGCGGCTTCCAAATTTCTTTATGTGAAAATAACAGCTTTTACAGTGGGCTGGACGGGGCAGACACCAAAAGTGTGGAGAGCTAGACTACAGTGATGTGTCACCCACCAGGGGCAGGAGTTAGACCCCTCCATCTCACCAGAGGGGATCGGCTATTACCCCATTTAAAGGGGGAAGTGTCTCCAGACATGCACCCCTGGAAACGCAGCATGGGGGTTGTCCATGATCCTGACAGGTCATTTTTTACTTCCTTTTGCTTCATCTTCTTCTTCATCTTTTTCTTCGTCTTTGGGTTGTGGTTGGGGTGATTCCATCGGACATGCACTTGGTCATCCTGATCGTCAGAACTACATGAGAGCATGCTGAGTCAACGTCACAGCTGTTTGGGGGGGGGGGAGAGTGTTTGAAATGCTTCCTGTCAATTTCAACACCCAATTACACATCAATATTCCCCCCTAAAGAGGGTCAGTTAGGCGATGAGACCAGGCGAGTGGTTGTCATGACTACCACAGCGGCTTTTCACATTTTGTGTCAGCTGCCTGCTGTCAGCATCAATACTCTGTTGTTTTTGACAGCAGAAATCGAAAAAAAAAGGCTCATCAACACTTCATGTCATACCTGCATAATAAATGCTTAATCTGTGCTTTCTGTAATATGTATATTTTTATAAATGACAGTGCTGCAGTACATGACAGAGGAATTTGTTGTACATAGAACTCTACTCTATGTAATGGGTGAAAACTATTTTATGCAAATTTCAATATAGTTCCAGTTACATTAGCATCAGAGAGTACCTAATCACTCCTCAATTCCTGAACATTCCTGAACTCTTTCTGTACGTAATGTGTGTATGCATACCTTCTATTCAAATCCTCTTACTTATTTACACGGATGTACATCATCTCAAAATCTAGAATGTATCTTGGCAAACAGTTTAGCAGTGTGCAAAATCCAAATCCTTAGACTGAAACAGAACCGTCTCAGAAATTCCCCACTCCCCAGTGAAACCTGTTCTTTCCTCCTACTCTCTGCCCTCTTCCAAGTGCTCATGTCAATAAGACCCCGTTTACAGTGCGGGGCTGGGCCGAGCCACGGCCGAGCCCAGCCTCAATTGCGGGGCCGAGCCTCGCAATATAGTCCATTTACACTGCCGGGCTCAGCTGCGCTTTTAATTCAAACCTTTCGATATTTTGTCGTAGTGGCACTCTGCTTGTAAACAAACGCAATGTGGTATAGTCTGGTTTTCAGACCCTTTGCCAACTGGATTCCGTGGCGACGAAGTCGCCGTTCGGGCAAAGGCCTTTGCCGAAGGAAAAATCCTTTGCAGGACAAAACCACCTTAAACTATACTAGTTTTCGACGTTGAGGGGGTTAATATCCCAAATAGCGAAATAGTACAAGCAGAGGGTTTGGAAGCCAGACTAAATTGGAGGCACATTTGGCCCAGTTTGCATTTACACCGAGAAGAGGCCGGGCCACCTCCAGAGCCTTTTGCGTGTTTCACTGAAATGAAGGCGGGCTTGGCGGCGGTCGAGCCTCGCACTGTAAACGGGGCCCATCTTCCTACCATGATTTACACTTACGATGATATCTGCAAGCACCATTGTTTGTCAATTTCAAATTATGCATGTTGCAATTTCAAATATTTGCAATTAGAAGTAGCACTAACAGATTGTGAAATATGTTGTGGCAAAGGTGGGGGGGGGGATGAATGAAAGATATGTCATTGTATTCAATGACAGATGGCTGATGCATGAGTGAGTAGAAGATGAATTGAGACAGAGCCCAAGTAATAATAAGAGTTTGAATTGCTTGTATGCATACTGATGTAAAGCGCCATCCAGTACTGCCATTTGCCACCTCAAATTGGCAACCCATATTGCCAAATGTTATGCTCATGTGACATTGATTGATGGGTGTTCTCCCACAGAATTTTATCAAAGATGGCACAGATCAAAATGTTCCTCATTTCATCATCCCCCAAACAGAGCAACAAAAAAAAGACAAATCATCTGTACATTTAAAAGTTTGTTGGAAAAAAAGACAATTTTAGCAAAGAAAAGAGAGCTGACGAAAGAAAGGTAGAATGCATTTTAAAAAAGCCATTCCAAATTTCTACATAATTTCAAGAATTTTGTATTGCTCTTCTTACTCATACATGTTAGTGTCAGCAGATGGATTACCCAAATCTCCTAAAATGTGTTAAATATGAACATTTCGATTTCTTATTTAAACAGTAAGGAAACACTTATTTTAGTGATTCCGTCTGTGTGCGTGACTCAAATTCTGCCTGGCTTGTAACAAATTTTCGTTGTACAAAACAAAACAAAACAAAATTTGGTGATGAGTCAAGAAGTCGTCAATATTTCCATCCTCCTGAAATTGAATGTTTCACCAGAGAGAATTTTGGCACAGGCATACTCACTTCTAATTATAAACATAATAAAAAAGAATTAGGAAGTACGAGTGAATGATGTGTTAAACTCTCCAACTCTACGGATGCACCCTGACAAATTCACCTGTGATAGTCAAAGCTGTTAATCCCCTAAATGCACCACACTCAGTATGTGGAGAGAACTGTATTTTGTCTGCATTGTGCATTTCATTTGAATATTTAATCTTTTAACAATGCTTGACAGAATACATAATAACTCCCCCTAAACATGATAAATAGATTTTCATTGAGAGTTCTTTCATGTCAGTGTTGGAGAAGTTAGTGTAGATTTCTGATTTCCTGTGACGTGCACGCAACTCATTCATTGCTACCAGAACATTTCCGTCATGGAAGATATGTCACTGATTGCAATCCTAACATTCCCCCCTCCCGGAGTGATGACATCACAGTTAAGAATCACAGATGTTGCTGGTGATGAACATGCTCAATCTGTATCTAGTAAGGTTCTTGAGTTACGTGCATCTCTTTGATTCTTACCCCTGATTCTTATCTGGAAACAGGATTGGTCCCATGCTGTGCAAAGTCTGTGTGAATTCTGGCAGCTTGCCCCAAATTAATCACTCATGTTCTTAGGTTCTTTAGAGGATATGAGTGGTATTAAAAGGCATATTATCTTCAGGGGTTAAGGAGATATATTTCTTTATGAAGAGCAGGGGTTGTAGTAGAGGAAAATGTCTTACTAGTCTTCTTCTAGTCCTGTCAGACTTTGTATATTATAATGATAATACATACCAAGGTCTCTTTATCCAGGGTAGCCTCGTCAGTGTTGCCACTGCTTTACCAGAGGGCCCTGCCATTTCTATTACCCTAGCATTGCCAGGTACCCATTTATACACCTGGGTCGAGAGGGACGTGGTGGGTAAAACATCTCGTCCAAGGACGTAAGCACTGGACGGGAATTGAACTCAGACCCTCTGGTTGGGAGTCTGGAGTTTTATCCACTATGCCACAGTACCCCCCATAAATGAATATATGTTTTTGAGAAGTGCCACTTTTGTGTGTGGTATGAAGTGATTCTTTGCAGACATGATTTAGCAAAGTAGGCCTATTTATCTTTTTCACCAATATTTCTTTTAATGTAAATATCATTGCACATTCTTTTTCATTGCAATTCAATTAAAAATATTCTGTAAACTTATCTTTTAATATGTATTATGATGTAATTTATGTATTCAATTTCCGTAAGATATTCGTATGTTTCTGTTGAAAATGGAAAAAATAAATGAATGAATGAATGAATGAATGAATGAATTTCATAGATTCTGTAACATTTGCTTCTTTAAAAGTGCATGCAAATCAGATACATAAATACAATCAAACCATTATTTCTATTTGATATAACATAAAGATGGAATCATTTGGTGTGTGAGTGTGTGGTTATGGGGGGGGGGGGTACTCCCAAAGCCATTGAGATATCGATGGGTTGGTTTTTTTTCGGTTATACTACAAATGGCCAAGTCAATTTTGGTTTGATGTGTTTTTATTGTCGTATGTTAAAGTTTTAAAATTAACAATAACTAAGCAATCATCACAGTTAATAAACAAATCAATCATGAAGTATTGTACAGCACAAAGTTTAGGACACTGCTGCACAAAGTTTAGGGGGAACAAATAAGAGAGGGAGAAGAAAGAAAAACAGGGTGGGCCGTATCGGGGGAAAGGATCTCGACCGGCTTTGCGGGTGGCTGCAGAAAATGAGACATGATGTGTCTTACAAGGGAAAACATCTTGATTTCATCTCACAGATTGCCCCAAGATTTGCAACTTCAATTCCTCTCCAAACTTCCCTCCCAACGAAGAAATCAGTTGTCCCCTTTTTCTGTCCGCCTCAACTCCAGCATCACCACCCCCATACAATTTGTGACTGTGCACCTCAAAACGAACATAAAGTCGCACACACTGATTTTGCGTGAGGACTGAAAATAAGTGAAATGGGTCAACCTAGCCGAACTTGACTTTTTCATATTTTCTGAAAGAGCGGGTCTTCTTTTACATTATGCAAAAATTTGGTATCATAAAACGGGCAGGAAAATGTGTTTTTTTAGCAGTTTATCTCGAACATTTTTGGTAGAATAGTGTGATTATGTGTGTCTTTAGAATCCTTTTTTCATTTCTGAAAAACTTTGTCCACACTCTTCACTTTCAACTCTAGTAACCTTTGAAAGGATAGTGCTACTGCTTTGAAAGTTGGCATTGATTATGGACAGAATGTTTTAATGAGGCATGCTTAATTTCAGTTTAATCTGATAATCCCTTCATTGTTGTTACTCTGGTGGTTTACTTCCTGTTTATTGCCCCATTCATCGCACAGCCAGCATGGTTTAGTAAAGATTAAGCGCTTGAATAGACACTGTACTTCAGAGCCTCTTTTCTCAGTTCACACTTTTCCTGAGTTTGTGCTTTCTTTCCAATATTTAGATAGGTTAGGAGAGTCCATTTGATTTGATTTATACATCATTTCAAAGGTTAAAGTCTGCTATTTCAGAACATGGACTTAACTAAAAATTCATGTCTGGCGACTTTTTGTTCGTTTTGAGGTGCACTGTCACATTTTGTCTTGATGTAGATAGCATCTTTTTGAGCCATTTTTATCTTTGCCCTTGTTCTTGTCATTGCTGTTGTTGTTTGCTACTGCTCATGCATTTCTTTGTTACAGTGGGGGCGTTTTTCAGGCAAGCCACTTGCCTGTTCGTAGCGCTCCCAGGATACTCTCTCATCTTCACTTTCCCCGAGAAGCTTTTGTCTTTTTGGAATGGGGTTAAAATGAATCTGTCATCAACAATTGTTGACAGATTGGGCCATTAAGCCCAGTTTCTGCAATAAAGGCCAATGTTTCTTTTGTGTGTGCATTTTTTTCTAAAGCCTGCATCTATTGCATCATTGCAAACTCATTGGTCGTCATGTTGAGTTTTCCTCCCGCATGTCACGAACGCATCCTGTCGTAAATTGATCTTTGTTGCGAGAGTTTAATGGCCTGTTTGTGAATCATGGCTTACCCTCATTCACCCTCGTTGGTATGTTGCTGCTGCTGTGCGCCCGCCCACAGTTGTGCGTGTATTGTGGCAATCAATTTTAACACATTTTGATGGATTAAACCCAGAACCTGTCAGCTCCTGTCAGGCTTGTTTATTTTGTGACATACACTTAAACAAACAATTGTTTCAGCAAAAATACACATGGAATTACATATTGTCCTTTTTCGTAACCTGTTGTAGACGAGTCTCGAGTATACTTGGGCAGGTGTCTATGTGAAATGCGTGTTATAGCAAAATCAGCCCATTCTCAATGGGTTAAGCTTAAAAAGCCTAAAAGTGCCATGAGCATCTCCTTGATGGATTAAGATTGTTGCACAATAGAAGTGTGCACTATCATTATTTTGTTTGCAGAAATTGAGAAACAGCTAAAGTTTTCAGAAGATTCTTGCAGCAATTCAACAAACTGAATTTCAAATCAAGAAAAGAATTATGGTCAAAGAGCGAGAAATATTGCTACAGAGAAGTATGTTACTTTTTGTGTTTTTGTGTTTGCTAACAGTGTAGTTAAATGTAAACCCACACATTAATCAGCTTCCATCATATTTACTCTCCAATGGAATTCCCAGGACAACCACTGATTGACAGTTGTTGCAGCCACACCCCTCCCTTGCACGACCACTCATGCTCCTTGCCAAGTTATTCCTGCCACTAGAGGGCTCACTTGTCACAATTAACCCCACAAGTCTATAAAGTGGAGTGTTGACAGATGAGGTGAAAAAAAAAAATAATCCAACTTTTCCGCTCATCTTATCTTCTTCTAAGCCCAATAGTTTTTTCATGGATTGATACCACAGGGTAAAACCATAAAGTTCCTTCCTATCATGTTACAGGTTTGGTTTGTCAATGTCTGTCCACTTACTCGGACCAGGTAAGATATACGTTATTTGTCTTTGTCTTTGTCCACTTCCATTTCCACTCATCTCCCTCCTTCTCTTTGCATTGCACTCAGTGTTCAAGGAGCTGCGGCGGCGGTCATCGGACGAGGCACGTGAAGTGCTTGGACGGAGCCAGGCGGCCCAGTTCGGACTGCGAGCGGGACTCCAAACCCAGCCACAGGCAGACGTGCAACATACAGCAGTGTGTGACAATACCACAAGAACCAGGTACATTCAGTGTGAACACATCTAACTGCTTATTTTGTTTGGTGGGGGGGGGGGGCGGTATGGGAACTAGAGAAAAGAGAAGATAAATAGCAGAAAGCTCACTTAAATCTGTTTCATTCGTTCATGTGACGTTAAACAGCGACAGCTGGAATACGTGGCTTCCCATTGCAATGAACGTGTTGCCCTACCATTTCTTTGGCAAAAGGAAGCAAGTGACAAGATGGTAGAGTCTGAGATAGTGATGTTTTAGGAATGGACTTTGTATGTGCTCCTCGCATGTCAAGTTTTGAGGGAGAACGCTCTATGGCGAGATTCCACAACATAAAGAAAATTTATCAAAACATGGTACAGAATAAGAGATGATTTGCATAAATGTAATTTGAAGAGAAAAAATGGACTTACAAATGATGTCATATAAATGAATTGACATAAAAAAAAATTAACCATCTTATCTTCAGAAGTCTTTAACATCTTGAAATCAACAGAGGAAATCTCTGTTTAGAACTAGAACAGCATTAATACAGAACGTGGCTCTTGGAGCAGAGAGCCTTTTGGTTCACTTGTGATGAATGTATAGGTATCCTCACTTTTTCACAGTGGGGAGAAGTTGATCTCAGAGTTGGCAAATGCTTTTTGGAGAGGTCAAATGCCATTTAGAATTAAAAATATGCCACTCATGAGCAAAGGCATGCAAAACAAGCCAACTGCAATATGGATATTACAGAAATCCATTCAGGCTTGAAAATAAATTCCCCAAAATGAGAATATAATTTACTGCCCATTTGCTGTATATCAGCAAATGGAATGAGCAAGGTGTGTCATTTTCTCCTAGATATCCTTTTTTTAATGATATTGGGAGAAGTTGGACTACTTATGAACTCCAAGTTGTTTGACTATTCTGTAAATTTTCATTGCCATAGTCTGGATTTGGCTGATACCTAGTTATAAGGTGATCCGTCGGACAACCGGACACGCTCGCTATAGAAACAGGTGACATCCAGTCGTGTTAGGTGCAGGGACATCTTTTTTGGCATTTCATCTCATCGCATTTCATGCAATACTTATTCATCAAGGGCACGGTGTGGCTCACTATGATTCTTGAGTCAGAAATGATGGTTCTTCTTTCGTTAAAGGGATCATACAGTTTTGGTTGAGACCTATTTTCATTTTTCTAACATTTTTTTGTTTAATGAGAAACTTTCTTATGAAATATGAAAGAGCATGTAATTCTATGAGGAATTCAACGTTTATTTGATGAAAATTGGTTTTGAAATGGCTGAGATATCCAAAAAAGAGCGATTCTAATAAAGTGTGGGACCCACACTTTATTACGATCGCTTTGTTTTTCTTTGTTTTTTGATGTTTCAGTCATTCAAAACCTGATTTTCATCAAATAAACTTTCAATTCCTCTTAAAATGGTATGCTCTGTACTATTTCATAAGTGTTTTCTTGGTATCTCGCAAAAAGTTCAAAGCCCAATTCTCATCCCCACCAATACTGTACCATCCCTTTAACCTTTGCAGAATTCGTGCCTTTCTAGTCTTTGAAACTCTCTTGTGCAATGACAGCTCTTGATAACCCTCTTAATTTTGATTTATGGATATTTGCCAGCCCAGCAGCAGTCCCACACCCCCCCCCCCCATAAAAAAGAAAAAATGAGTGAAATTTTCAGAAATGTACCACGCCATGCCGAATTTGGCTCGTAACCTAAAATCCTAAAGAAGTTTGATATATTTCCTAGCTCTCAGATTATGTAATGCCTTAATTTGGGAGACATGAACAGGGCCACTCCTCCCCATTCATTGCCCCTCTAGGACATGCTGTTGCTGGGTGCTTCTGCGAGTTTCTTTATGATGATGACAGACTCTACGTCAATGATTGTGTAAATGAGTCAACCTTAAAGGTTACACTTACCGAACAAAGTGGGGGGGGGGGGGGAACCAAACCTTGGATTCATTGTGTGCGGTGCTGACTCAGTGGAGAACTTCACACCCCTAGCCGGGTGCAAAAAGGGGGTTTCAGATGGCAAGATATACCTCATTTGAAATAACATTTCCTAAGTATGTTTCTAATTATGGTTAGAGTTGGGAGTTGTTCAGGCACCAAAATGGGTCTCCTTTAGGAACTAATTGCAATCTCAGAAGGCAATCCATACAACAGTTGCATCACAAATTCCATTGTCTATCAACTGGACATGCAGATTCAGATGTGCTAACGGAAACCTTATGCATGTATGTTTGTGCACCATCCCAGAAGTTAATACAAGATCAAGCTTAGCTCTCCATTATTCAGTTGTGTTTTTAAATTGCGCTGATCAGATTCAAGCAAAATTTTTATGCCATACACCTCCAGACTTGGGTTTGAATTTGAGAAACATCTTGGAGAACATTCTGCTCTCAGATATGCTTGAAAACTTGACTGGCATGAAACGTGTTTCTAGTGTAAATGCTTTTACCAACAAGTTCTTTTGATAGTCTGAAACAACCCCACAAGGGAAAAGTAGAAGGATGAGTCGGAGGAGGAGGAGTATGGAGGTGATGGGAGGGGTAGTCTGGAATGGGGCAGATTGGGTCATGGTGGCATACGTCAGAAAGGGCCTGTTCCTGTCCCGTCCCTGAATTGAGTTGTCTGTCACACTCCTGCTCCTGGGGAGAAATGAAAGGCTCGTTGACGATGCCCAAGGGGCACTTGAACCTCATTCGACAGACCACACCATCGTCATCATCGTATCTTTCGAGGGATGCCATGGGTGACAACAGACAATATCAATTTGCATTTCAAAGTGACAAAGAGTGTACAAGCTACTTATTCCTCCCCTAGAACCACACAGGAATTGATGGGATTGCTTACAAGCTAGTTTGTATAGGGGGTGGTAGCTGTCATGCAGGCATGCTAAGGAAAAGTCTTTTGAGACCAATGTCATGTTTCCAAAACATTTTACAGGCCTTTAATTGTTTCTTCGAGGTTAAGATAAATTGTGTCATAAGGATTTGTATTCATAAATGAAAGGGAAACATAGCAGTGATGTCACTGTTATAATCATGACATGCACAGCCATTCCAACTCGCCCAATGGGATTTCATATTTAGTGACTCATTAAAATGAAAAAGGTGTAACTTGAGATTGCTCAAAATTTTACTGAAATTCTCATGAATCAGTTACTAGTTGTCGTGTGCCTGGCAGTATGGCACGAACGCACACAATTCAAGGAAGGTGCGCCTGGCAGAACGACACGAGCACATGCGAAGCGTGCGGTCTACTTACGCGCATCGCATAACGTTTGTGTCGTTCTGCCGGGCACACGATGTAGTGTCTGTCTATTCTTTAAGAGATCAAGCTCTCATTGGCATTAGTTTTCCTCTTTAAGAGTTCATCTGCGGTCAATGTGAGGCCGATGTTCCCAGTAGATGGTGGCTTTGTGCCTTTTCCAAAGTGTGACACAATGTTCGCAGTTTAGTCACCGCACCCTTGCCCGTGGCACGATAGGATCTACGGATAATTTATTTGGTTATGACAGTGAATGACAGAAGATGATGACTGATCGCTGTCTGGTGAAATTGGATACGACCCTTTCTCAAACCTTGCCCATGATTTCTTTGATTTTTTGTTTGTCTTCTTTCTTGGAGGGTGGAGTTGGGGGAAATTTCCAAAATGCTCTTTGATGTCCTCTTTCAGGAAAATGCTGCAAAAATGGATATTGAGATGGCAATGTCCTACAGATGTCCTTTACATGTGGGACTGATACCATGAATGTCCCATCTATGTTTGTATAAACTGATCAGGAAGATGAAGTACAAGCTAGATTTTATGGCACATGTCACATTCATAAGTGTTACTCTTGGAGTAGGTCATGCTGTGTAATGGACAGGAATCATATATATCAGATGTCTGTTCATTATAGAAACTAACTCTTCTATCCCTGGCAAATGTCCACTAGGATAGATCTTGTCAAAAGCCGTTAAGAACCAACTGTAAAGTGCTTCCTAGAATTCTGCCTGCAATATTCTCTTCTTTTTTCTTTTTGATGAATTCACCTCATAGAGCTTGAGCCTTGCTGGCCATCACAGATGGCATAAAACTGTCGGAATTTGATCAGTAATTGTTGCTCACTTTGTCTCACCTCGGAACTATATCACCTTAGCCTCCCGGCAATGTCCCAGTTACCCTGCCAACTGTCTGGCAGAATTAGACATGTTGATAAGAAATACTCGGCCAGAGCAGGAAGAGGGCAGATGATAATAGACTTTTTTCCATTGGCTTAAAAAAAAGAAAGAAAAAAGACTTTCTTACAACATATTCTTTGTAAGTTTTAATTGGATATTGAATATTTGACATTAGAGGCTGTAGAAATGAATACTTCTTAAATGTATTTTTCCAGGGTTCTTAGTTTCAGTGAAGATAGCATCCTGACTTTATTTATCATTTCCACTTTTTTGAGATGAAATCCAAAATTTTGATGGGCAATACGCAAAGGTAGTGAAATTACAGCAGAAATTGAACCCTAGAAGGATTTTTTGCTGTTACTCCCTGCAATAAACTTTCCATGGGCCTATTCTTATCATCATCTTAAATCATAACTGGTCCTCACTGTCATAGGAATGATAGGAATAGATGAAGTGATTTAACCCATTGAAGACGAGTCCTGAGTATACTCGGGCTGAGGTATATGTGACCGTGCATCACAAAACGAACAAAAAGTCGCACCCCTTGATTTTACGTGAGGACTCAAAAAAGGTGAAATTGGTCCACGGAGTCAACCTTGAGTTGTTCATAATTTGTGGAAGAGCTATTCTTCTTCTACATTATTCTGTACTTCAGGATCATAACATGAATGGGAAAGTGTGTTTGCAGCATTTTTTCTACAACCCTTTTTTGGAGGAGAGTAGAATGATGAGGTATATCTTAGAGGCGACTTTTCCTTTCTTGAAATCCTTTGCACACTCTTCACTTTCAAGTCTAATAACTTTTGAAGGAATAATGCTACTGCTTTGAAAGTTGGCATTAATCATGGAAAGAATGTGTTGATAGAACATGCTTAATTTCAGCTTAATCTGATAATCTCTTCTTTGTTGTTGCTCTGGTGGTTTACATCCTGTGTTTTGTCCCTTTCATTGCGCAGCTAGCACAGCTTGGTAAAGATTAACAGGGTTCATACAGGCCATGGAAAACCTGGAAAGTCATGGAATTTGGCTTAGTCTTTTTCCAGGCCTTGAAAGTTATGAAAAACTGATATTTCCACCAAAAGGTCATGGAAAGTCATGGGATTGCAAAAATTATAGAAGTTTATCTGTTGTTTGTGTAAGATGTGTATGTATTCCCTTTGCTTTGCTTTGATTTGAGATAAAATTTGAAGTTTATTGTGTTAAAAAAAGAATTGTGTAAAAGTCATGGAAATGTCATGGAATTCTGGCTAAAATGGTCATGGAAAGTCATGGAATTTAATTCATGAGAAAGAGTATGAACCCTGATTAACTGCCTGAATAGACCCTGCACTTCAGAGCCTCTTTTCTCAGTTCACACTTTTCCAGAGTGTGTGCTTTCTTTCCAGTATTTAGGTAGGTTATGGGAGTCCATTTGAATTGAGTTATAATGTCATTTTAAAGCTTAGAGTCTGCTCTTTCAGAATCTGCCCTTAACTAAAAATCCATGTCTGGTGACTTTTTGTTGGTTTTGTGATGCAGGGTCACATATGGGAAATGTGAATTGTACAAAAATCAGCTGATCTTCAATGGGTTAAGATACAAGATATGAAATGAAAAAAATGTAATGCAGTATGTTAGAGTCAACAGAAATAACAAAATATGTGGACTCATGTCCCCAAACTGCAGAGGACAACTCATGTTATGTGAAATCACAAGGTGGGGGGAGGGGGGGGGGGGGGAGACAAAAGAAAAGATTTATGCAACTACAATCTAATTTGCCATACCCAGATATGATATCAAGGCCATTGGGCATATCAGTTACCCGGAGCTTCATGTTGCATCTCATTTAAGATGGGTACTCTGGTTTATATGCAAAGAATTGACATATGATACCATATGGGTTGGGTTCTTTATGATCATATTCATATTTTACTGCAAATAATGCTTCATTTGACTGCTTAATAAATCAGATGTTCAACACAAGAGTAATTCATAAATATCTATTTTTATGATTGATATTTTGATTATGCAAGTAGAGTTATACACTCCTTTGCAAGAATTTGCTGGTGTATTATTCACATTTTGATTTGATTTGATTTGATTTGATTTGATTTGATTTGATTTGATTTGATTTGATTTGATTTCTGCATTTTTCACAAATGCTAATATCCAATTGCTAATTTCTGGGGAAGATATTTTCAAGTAGCGAACATCACCATTGAACAGTCATTACTACTGTAAAACGAGGAATGTTCGCGTACATTTTAATTTCGCGAATTTCGCGAGCGCCAAGATTCGCGAAATTAAAATGCACGCGAAATTTCTTATCTACACTATATGCATTGAACGCAAGTGGCTATTCGCGAAAATTTCTTGTCACAAAAAAAGGCCGTCGGCTCCAATTCGTGAAAATTTCGTGCTGCAAATATATCACGTTTTACAGTTTATCATTCCAGGGTTGCAGGGATAGATTAAGTTATATTTTCAAACCAACCACGAGTGTGTGGGTGATTTATGCTGTTATAAGCCTGCAGTCAAAGGTCACAAGAAACCAATGAGATTGTCTAGCCATCATCATCGGAGAGAATCTAATGCTATGGCCACTTGTACTCTGCATTTCAAATGTCATATATTTGCATATGTACATTGCAGCAGGTGGATTTAGTGTGATGGCGCAAGTAGATACTGGATATTAGATATACTCAGGGGCTCCTTTCAAGTTTGTGATTTTCACCTGTCTCTCTCTGCTGATCTATACCTCCAAGGGGGGGGGGGGGTACCTCCTTGGTATTTCAAACAAGTTTACAGAATGTGCACAAAAAGAAAGCTGAATTAATGGTTTGTGCTTGTGTTCAGATCAGGAGCGCTAGGTTGCTGAGTTAAAAGAGCCTTTACTCTCAACTGATGGGAAGTTTTAAAGAGAAAATTGCTATCTCAACATGGGATCATTTTGAGTATTTGTTCTCACATGTTTTTCTTTTATGTGTCTTCAAACTGTTATTTATGTGATGCTTATGTTCCCAAATATAAACCACCAATTGTAAGCAATGTTGAACAGCCCAGTAGAGGCTTGAGCAATAAAAGAATAGTACAACAGACATCTGACTATAATCAAGACCATAATGATAATCAAGACCAAAATAAAACCAGTAACTCCAAAGACTTCATGTAGAAATGGTTTCCCAATCGTCAGCAGTTAAGGTTGGTATGTTTTGAGTTGCTCTGTCTGTTCAGATAGAGGTTGCACTGACAAAGTACAGATACAGAATAAGTAGAAAATCACCATGCGAATTCTTACTCATATGTAAATGTAATATAAGCACAAGTATGACCACAAGGGCATTCAATTTACATATGCTTTCATTTGTAGTACAATAAGAAGTCAGTTTATTCATTTGATTCATTTATCTTCCTCTTGATTCCTCGTTGCCATTACAGAGGACCCCCTGTGCACGGATAAGTTCTCCTACTGCGACATGATCCTCCAGGCGAGGCTGTGCCTCTACAGCTACTACCGCCAGCGATGCTGCCACTCTTGTCGCTCCCAGCAGTAGAGAGGAGGTGCCTCCCGTCTCTATGGGGTGGCCTCCCCCCTCTATGGGGCGGCCTCCCCCACACACCCTGCAGTGTGATGCCTGCGGTGCAGTGACATATTTTCATCTGCAAGTAGTTTTGTCGGAGTATTCACCTTAATAATGCTTACATTGTTGTGCTTTGTTGTTGTAAGTGTCCGATGAGGGGAAGGGGGGGGGGATGGGAGTGTTTGTTGTTTTTACTTGAGTGAAAACAATCTGGTATTTTTGCCATAGAGATAGGAACAAAAACAGAAGTGGCCCCCATTATTAGGAGAGTGTACTCAGAAAAGTGAGTATGATAGTCCAAGGATGGTGTGTGTGTTTCAGGGTGTATGGTGTCCGGAGAATGGTTGCATTCTGTGGACGGGTATATGACCATCCGTTGGATTACATCATGCTGATGGCATTGTATGTCGTTGGGCATAATGAGTGCTTGCAATGATCTGATGGGGGAAAAAATATGGTTATACCTGAACTTTTGCCATGTCATTTTCAATAAGCATCCATCAACATGTAAAGTTTTGGCATCATTTATGAGCACTGATGAATAAAGATGATACCAAACCACTTTGTGAAATTGCATGAGCAGACATGACTCCGTATCTGATATCATAATCCATGGAACTCCACACTTTTGAAGGTGAAAAGCAGTTGCTCTGTGTCAACGAGGAATTGTAGAAGGCGCAAGTCAGTCCCGTGTGTTAACAGTTTAGAGAGACCAAAATGATTCTTTCTATGCATGATTTTGAAAATATGACACACCCATGCAGCTGTTCCACTTCAAGAGGCATCCTCAGTGTTGAAATACCAGTTCTTGTAATATCACAGGGAAACTTGATTCAAAAATTAATGATTAGTCAAATGTACGAACTAATGTTTTTATTATGATTGCACAAGACAAACTTGTCTTCCACACACATACAAATATGCAAGATGTCTTGTGGCTTGTGTGCGCGTGTTGAGATGGAAGTGTTTTTCATGTTCCAAAGGAATGTTTCTGCACCAAGTAAAGTGGACCTTAACTGTGATTATCCATGAAGGGCCGGATCTATAGTAAGGATGAAATATTTGCCGTCAAGTCAAATGTGAAATTAGTTGGTGAGTGGCGCAGTAAGTTAAGTGCAGAAAATACAAAAACGAAAACAAATTGGTGCTTTTCTTACACGACATATCAGCATTCATGTCAAGTGAATACTAAATAAATTGACTCTATATTTCATGTCATTCTTTTATCATGGTTAGCTATTTATATGTACTCGTTACCTTACCTTGACTACCATTGTATTGATAATGATATTAATGTTATTGTGCTCGAAGAAGATGCAACGTTGTTGGTCCTTATGTGTTAATATCTTCTTATGGTGCTGCTTTTGGTCGCAGCGCTAGACTTTGTGTTCACATTACCGTGACGACCAACTACATTTTGAGCAATTTCATGCTATGAGGAATAATTGGTTTTAGGTCTCTGGGAATCTTCATCTTCAGCCAGTCTACTTTTGCAATGGTATGTTCCGGCTGTAGTGAAGGTTATGAGAGATTTAAAGCACATGTGTATATTTATCTGGCCTTGTAACAAAACATGCATTTGGATATATAGACCGCATGAATGGAGAAACACTTGCTGCCTAGAGCTTCTCTTTCTCTGTGTTTATATAACAAATATTGAACAGATTCTTGCTTCAGGTTGTGACACATTTGATGCATCAATGCTTATTTATTTATTTGACACATATGCAGCTTTCGGGACATGCTTGATTTGTTGTCACTAAAAAATAGTTATTTTCGCATGAAAAGGGACCTTTTTGCGGGCTACATGCTGCATTACAAGAGGCAAGTTGACTATTTCTGTCCCTTTGTTTAATTTCTTTGCTTGTATAAATGATACACTGTACGCCAATGTAAGGTTATACAATATGCTAAGTTCTTAATGACTGATGTATACAATGTACGCACATGCATTTCAACTCAATTCACCCATATGAATGTATATGATACTTTCCCCCAACGAAAATATGATGGATTGAGTTAAAGCTGTACGTGAGTTCATCACAGATCAATTTCCTTCATATTGGATTTTTTTCTTTTTTGTTGTTTTTGTTGGAGAGAAATTTTTCCCCTTGATTTCTCCTTCAGAGGGATTAGCTATAGAACACAGCAAATGGCCATCAACAGAAAAAAAAAAATATTAGATTTTAACTAAAAAGCAACCATTCAAAAGCTTTCGGTGAATAAGGTAAATGTTGCTAGTAGTTAAGAGAAGTTTGCAAACTTTTCATTAAAAAGCAATATTAATAAGGAAGGGTAAGGTTGAAGCATACCTCCAACATTTCATTTATTCACAGTAACATTATTCGGTCAGGACTTACAAAGTCCCAATCCCATATTGCCAGTACCATTCAAACTGTACCGCAGCAACAATATTGATACTCACAACAAGAATATACGTTTGCTCTCACTTAATAGAAAGTGTCTTGCATGTGGCAAGATCATATAGGGAAAACTTTATTAGTATACAATTTTTCAACAATATCATGCATCCAGAGCCTCATCAGTCTATGGAACCCCTAGGTAATTTTGATTCATTTCATTCAATTCACTTTTGTGAAACAAAATGCTGTAGTGGCACAAATTCTTCTGCCGACGTGATAAATTGTGTGTAGCCTTGCAGGATAATAGTGAGGTTGATGTTGGAAGGTTGGAGGTATATCTCATATTTGTCACTTCTCTGAAACATTTTATCAAACATTGCACGAGAATTTGTGGTATTTACTCAGAGATTTTGGTGGACTTTGAGTAAAAATGTGACAGTCATCATCAATGAAACAAAAATTTATTACTTCTTGTGCTATATTTGTATGTTGTCTTCTTCGCAGCCATGTACATGTAAGATTTATGCAACTCCTGTATTTTTTACAAACGTCTTGTTTCTACGTTTTATGCCCAGCAACGTGAACGAGTATTGAATTGTGTGTTTTTAACATTGTATAACATTGTATTAAATTGATCGTATGATTTGATGCTGTACTTTAACCATTTTACTATGTTGCTGCCTAGTTGTGAAATTTTTGTTTTGCATTATTGTAGTGTTTTATGCAATTCCTCGTTTTAAAAATTCTGTCTATTCATGCATGTAGCTCTACAAAAAATAGGAACCATTTCCCTAGTGTGCCACATTTTAGAAGTTAAAAAAAAAATCATGTACATTGTATGCAATATGATGCTTTGATTTGTATTGAGAAATAGTTTATTTATATGTGTGTTTATGGTTCAAATAGATATCATATGCAGCTTTTCTGTCTTTGGTTAGTTAATGCCATTGCAAAACTTTTGACTTTAGATTTTACTGATGGCTCCTGTAGCATGTAGTAATCTTGAAGGGTGATATTCATGTCTACATGTAAATTGCTTCATACGTGTATTTAAAAAGATTGTACAGTAATTGTCTGCGATCTCTAAATCACTTTCATATTCCTCCGGTAAGTAGTTGGAGTGATTAAAAGTGATATACAAATGAGCAGTTCCGGTGCTTGTCATGTGTTACAAGTGATTCTGAATGTTAAGACACATGAATTTTACTGTAGTTATGAATCATTGATGATAGATTACAATGTCTTTTTGATGTATTTTAGTTTGATGCATGATTCGACAGCTTGAACAAAATTGAATGACTGTCCAATTTAAAATCTGTTTCTTGTTTTAAAATCATTGGTACCAACCAGGTTCCCAAATAGGTTAATTGCAACTCAAACATGATTGTTGTAATTTTGTTAAGCTCTTTATACAAATGCAGAGCTGACCTTTTTTTTTTAAATCCTCAAAATATTCCTCCCATCTTTCCTTGGTTCCTTTAAATCTATAACTGTACTAAAAGACATTCTATAAGAAGTCTGTGATAATCTGCTTGTTGATAATGTATAGCCGCGTAATGAGACTTGATGAAGATTTTATGGCAGACAAAAGCATATATGATGGTGATAGTGGTATTTCAGTTTTATGCTGTGTGTATTATTGTATAGCTGGTTACTGTGACCATTAAATTGTATATTACATTGTACAATACCCTGAATTTCAATTGTGTTTAATTTCCAGTCTGAAAATGCAGAAAATGCTAAAAAAAACACTCATTATTTTTAGTTATTTTCTTGGGAATTCAGAAAAATAAAACTTGAGCAGGGCATCAACATTGAAAGGTTATTGATTTGTGCAAGATTTACCAACATTTACCAACATAAAGATGACATTTCCTGCATTCAAATTGACCTGCATTTAAACAAGAAAAATTCTGCAAATCTGTGTAAATTACACATACACAATGTGTGCAGTGGTGCTTAAGCATGACCAACACTGTTCCAATTACTGTGAACACAGAAATCTTTGTGGTACATCAATTTTCACATATTTCGTTCAACTTTTGGCTAGCATGAATTCCTAAACCCATGAAAATATCTTCACAGTTTTATCTGCACATTTTGAAAGGGTTAACAATTGCACAGCCCAAATTCAAGAGCAAAAGCACAAAAAAATCAGTTGTGTGAAAATACCAACATTTACAGTAACCTGTGCTGACATGTATTTAGCACAAAAAATTATTTAAAAACTTGATAAAGATTAATGTATTCATTTGCTGCATGTACCTTCAAAATAAAACTCATGACAGAAAATGAAAATATTTTTTCTTTCTCTCTGATAAAAACAATTTATTGCGCAGAAAATAGAAGATTGACTTTTTTTTCACAGCAGACATTTTCACACTCTACGTGCACATACTGCACAGTCAAATATAACACTTTTCTTCAACTAACAGTTGAAAGACACACAGTTATCAAGGTGAACTGTAATTCATCAAGGTTTTGAAATATCAAGGTGTGGCAAAGGTGGAAGAGACAGATTGACAGAAAGAAAGACAGACAAACAACATACAAACAGACAGACAGATGGGATAGAAATAGGAGGGAAGCATAACATGTATGTAAGCCATGAGAGCAGCTGCACTACACTTGTCTGTATTGCTGAGTTTACCCTACCATGGCCTGTCACTACCTATGCATCAGTCTTAATAGATCTCTATCTTTATTGCCTTAAGACAAACACAATAGGCGTTTTCACATCAGCCTGATGTTTCAAAATAGCGCGCTTTTTTCTGACTTGGGAAATTAACCCGATCACGAAATAATGTGAACACAAATTAGCGTGCTAATTGTATCGCTCTGGTCGAGAAAATTTCTTGAGTCCAACTCGGGAAATTTCTGAAATAGCGGGATAATTGGCGAACTAGCGCGCTATTTGATAATGTGAAAACGCCTCGAGAAATTAGCGCGATGCATCCCATCATGCCTAGCGTGTGTGACCCGATCGATCGAGGCAAACTGCACACAAAGCATGAGAAATTTTTGAAAGTGCACACATTACTGATGCTGTTTGCACATGCTTAGCTGTCGACTTAGCTCAAAATAAATTTCGGGCTAATTCTCTTTGGGCTGACGTGAATAAGAAATGAAATAGCACGCTAGTTCACAATTGCGAAAAATATCTCGAGCTTGGATTTTTATCGGGCTGATGTGAAAACGCCCACTGAGTTCCATTAACAAATTGACAAACATTCGATCAAAGTCTACTGTCATCTCAAAGAGAACAAATGTTTATGAGCCACTATGCACTTGCTACGTTTATATATTCAGTGTACATATGTGGATTTCATCCAAAGGTAACAGTCACTATGTTAATTGATATGAAAAATGTGACATCTTTGCTGATACCTTAACACACCATTACAATGAGACTAAATTTCTAAACATGATTTGCTTGTATTCAGGTCTTGACACAAAGTAATCCTATCCAAAATAATAGCAATGCACTTGTTGAACTCTCAATGAATACACCTTTAACAAGGCGAAAAGAAAGTGCATTAATCCCACCACTTTGCATGATTCTGTAGGATCTTTGACAAAGCGACCTTTGAAGAAACGATCTGTTTGAAAGCACTACACATGGCATGTATTTAGGTCTCTAGGTCAAAATAGCCATATCAAAAAACAATTATTATTTCAGAAGTTCACTTGTTCACTCCCAAATGAATTCATCCAAATGAGGTAAAGAGTACACTAATCACATCACTTTGCATGATTCTGTAGGATGTTTGAAGAAATGACCTGCTTTAAAGTACTAACATGACTGCCATGTATGCAGGTCTGGAAACAAAATAAAGACATAAAAAATAATGATTTCAGAAGTTCATAGGTCGAATACTCAATGACAACACATTTAACAAGGCAAGAAAGAAAGAACATTAATCACATCACTTTGTATGATTCTGTAGGATGGTTTTGAGGAAACAACCTGCCTTAAATTACTAAATGTGATGGGCATGTATGCAGGTATTGAAACAAAATACCATGGTAGTCATTAAAAAAAAAATATGATAACAATTTCACAGGCTTACTTGTCCATTATTGAATGACAATAAAAGGCAAAAAGAGAGGGCATTAATGACATACTTTGTATGATTCTGTAGGATGATTGAGGAAACAACTTGCTTTAGATTTTCAGCCATAAAAGCAATCAGTCATTTTATTTCTCTCTGACAGACTACTCGTTGATAGATAGATCAACTAGACATATTGATACAGAGCCATAAATATAATGTAATGGTATTTTCTGACAAAGACTTAGCATATAGTCATTCATATTTATCTTTGCAGTCTAGCAATAAAAAGAGAGCAGGTAATCTAGTAACCTACTATATTTTTAAAGACATTTTTTTTTCTGGTATTTAATCTCACTGGTCATATTTAGAAAGAATTGTGAAAGACATGTGAACAACATACTCTATATTTCAATGACACTTAAGAGAAATGTCACAGGTTTCTTGAGGCTACATGACATGTGTATATGTGCATTTTGCCCGCATCTCACACGATATGTAGTATCAAACAGGTACAAGGGCTTATAATGAAGTCCTGTGCAAAATTCTGACAGATGTTTGTAGCAAGTCAAAAGCCCAAACAGAGAAATTCAGCCTTTCAAAATCCATTTCAGCCAGATTTGATCAGCAAGCAAAGATAGTGACATTCAGGAATACATGGCAGAGTGAATGAGGTAAAATACAATAATAATGTCATATTAGTAAGCTCACAGCATCAAATGCCAAATGCACAAATGCATTGCAGACATGTTATGGACCAAAATATGTGGGCTATCTGTCTGGTTCATGCATGTTGCAATCCTCAAAGTGGCAACATACCATTCTTGAGTTTAGCAGAGTGAATAATCAACTTGATGTTTACTAGAGATGGAAAGTTATGGTTACTACTACCAAGGACGAAATGGACCATTCAGGGATATGGCAAAAGTGTGCATTTCCTACTTATTCTGAGTGGCATCAGAGCAACATCATGACAGGTCGAACTAAACTAAGACCTCTCTTTAGTGGGACAGGTGTTTTTGATCAAACTTGGCATCAAAGTGGAACAAGCCAAGTCCAATCTGGAATTAATTCACTAAGTCAGAGGTGGATGTGACGCTGTATCACTTTTGCTCCCTTGTGACTGAAAGTACATAATGTAAAAGTAGAACAAAGAACTGACAAAGAGGAGGATGATCAAGGTGATGATGAGCCAGAGGATGATGAGGGAGATGTCTCCCCTCTCTTTTAAGGTATGGGCCTTGGACATCCCAGTATGAAGCCACTGCTGGCCTCTGCGTCGTAGAGGTCATAGCTGGTGTCCCCGATGGTCAGCGACTCCATGCAGCCAAAGAAGGGCGTGGTGATGATTCCCGTTACCAAGGGAACGTTGGCATCACCTGGATGTGGTGGAGGGAGCAGAAAGAGAGAAATACTAGTTGACACAGACATTGTCAGAGTGTTGAGATTCTGATGAATATTCATATCTCAATGCAAGGAATTTATTCATTTCCTGCAGTATTGGCAGCTATGCACAGTCACACATGTCCCAATTCACTTATCAGCATTTCTGAGTACGCTTAGAAACGTCAGTATGAAGCGCCATATAAATGCAATTATTATTATTATTATTTATCATTATTATTTCAGTGGGAGTGGCAGGTATTGTGGTACAACAACTCAACATCTTTATACCACTCTTCTGATCCATCTCTTCATTACGGATTAGAAGTTTTGGGTCAATGTATCTCCTTTCTTGCACTTGACTTCGTCCAGATGATACTATCGCTGATTATAATGTGCCCATCACAATCCTGAAACATTTATATTGTAATTTACACTGCCTCAACCTTCACCAGTGCAAGAAAAGAAAAGAAAAGAAAAAAGTTTATGAAATAGGAATATTATGTCCCCACTTTTCTGTGACAAATTTCAATGGTATATTCAACTAAACTGTCTTTGGAAGAGTACTGGTCTTTAAGTTGCTCTGATCGTTCCAACATTGCTAATCTTTCACGTAAGCTTTGTCGGAGATAACCGCATGGACAAATGTAGATTGTTTAATGATATAATATATAAAGTCCTAAGAGCATGAGATGTGATAGAATGAGTGCTACATATATGTTCTTATCACCGTCAACAATATTGCCATCATCTTTGCTATCAATCATAATCATCACACAGTCAGACTTACTTGGAACACCTCCGATGTAGAGTGGGCTGTTAGAGATAGACACGGATGACTGGCCACTGATCTGCAGCGATTCAGTGCCGGTGTCGTCGACGGTCAATTCAATCAGGCCCGGTTGGATGGACAGGAGTATGGTGTGGGGCTGACCATCGCAGAGGTCGTAGCCAGAGTCCATCTGGCTTGACCGCAGGATGAGGGATGTCGGGGAGCCCACACCGACCACCGTTCTGACCTGGGAACAGAGAGGACCAAATAATAGTGTGCATTAACTTACGCAACCACCGTCTCAGGATATTCTTATTTCCCTTCAATGCACTGACAAGCCATTAGCTCGACGTATTAATTCAAAAGTCAGAATTTCTGTAAAAATATTAAATCACTATGATGTCATTGTCATCTTCATGATCATGATTATCAACACCATCATTATGTATGTCTTTATTGGTAACATCATTATCATCATTATCATATACATTGAAATATATACCTCCCCCTCCCCATAGTTTCTGGAGGCAAAACTAATTGTCTGTTATAGCACTTTTCCATTCTCTTTGGTTCAATGTAGACTGCAGTCATAACGACGTTAACTTGAACTAACAGAAAAGAAGAAAAGTGTCCAGAAATGGATCATGTGGCATGATTGTACGATCCAATAATCACAGTTGCCAAAGCAGCGAAGAGAAATCCCATCCATCCATAAATACTACACTGATCAAAGCCTGAGGGTCGAAGTTAACTTTTCAAGCTTGCTCTCTCGCTCTCTCTCTCTCTCTCATCTCTCCCTTTCTCTGAGATTTCTCCTTCATGATAGAGGGTGCTGATTAAATGTTACAAACATTTGCACCAGAGTGTTTATTTAGTGACTCTTGAAATTTGGTATGACTTTGCTTTCTGGACAACTTACAGAGAAGAAATGTCTGATTTCAGTATGTTGATCTTTGACAGTTTAGTACGGTCTCCTCATATCTTTTCCTATAATCCTTTCAGTTGATATAGACTGATATTTTGAAACATTTTAAACAATGGACTGGAACTCTTCTGTGATGTTATTTACTTCACTCTACTCAGTTTTTTTTTTTAAGTTCGAATTCTTTTTAAAAGCACAGCATAGAAACATCGAAGCTTTTCTCAGAATGTGTATGGGCAGGTCATCTCAGAGCATACAACTTAAGTAACAAAAGGAGCATGTAAAGTTGTGTGTATGTGGGTTTTTGTTTTTTTTTCTCACCGTGCCATCTGCGATTTCGAGTGTGACGAAATTCTGGGTGTCCTCTGGGATGACCAGCAGCAGAGCCTCTCGATCCGTGGTACTGATGGTCATCGACAATGACCACTGGCTGGACACAGAGTACTGGGACTCTGCAAATTGAGAGATAGAGGATTAAACAATCAATACAGAAAGCATAGATTTATTATCACTACGACACAATTTCAGTCAGTAATGTGTCACACCTGTGGAAGACGTACCTTTATGTGTGCCATGAGGTAGACATACCCCTTCAGAACCAAAATCTATTACAATACAGGTGATGTTGACACTCATATCCGAGTACCGTGTATATGGGTGAGGCAAAAACAAGTTCTCCATCATTTGATAATAATAATAATGAAGGATATTAATATTGCAAAGGTACTATGATAATATACTCTACTGCACACAACAGAATAATAGCCATGACATGCATAATTCAAACCTAGGTAGCATTGTCAAAAAGATGAGTTTTTAACCTGAGTTTTTAATCACTGGAGTAAAATTCACCTTTAGGCAAGATTTACGTGTACAAACAGCTGAACACACATTTAGTTTGGTTGTTTGTCGTTTTCCACCACACAGCAATAAAAGTGGCATCTTGATATCAAAGTTACACACTCTTAACAAATTGATTTGTATATAAGAAGTAATCCATGAATGAAACTAAGACCAGTGCTAATATAACGACCATCTTGTTTATTTCTTAACTTCTGTACTTCATATTATAATTGTGTAACTTTGGGAGTAGCTTCCCGCTATAAAAAAAAAAAAAAAAAAAAAAAAATCCCAAGTCCTTACCTAGTAAGAGCCAGCCACTGCCGTCAAAATGGCCGCCAAGGCTGACTGGGTTCTGCCGACATGTTGTGATGTTCTTGGAGTCCTCATTTGCTGGACTAGAGTTTGAGACAAATAGAAATAAGAAAAAGAAAACTTTTATTTCTAATAAATGATGCTGTGTCTTTGGGTGAAGCAATGTATCCTGATTTTGTGGCAAATATTAGTTTGCTGACTTTGTGTTTCGAGTGCTGTTTACACTATGAATTTATCTTTGCAAGCAAAAAAGAAATTGAGGCTTGGGGAAGAAAAAAAAAATGTGTCACTGTATAATTTCAAGCAATACAGATTGAGAGAATGATTTATCCAGATCAGATCACAATTTAAAGTAGTCTCACAGAGAGTTACTCGCAAGGCTTGAATTTATCTTGTCTTGAAGAAAAAAAACACAAGGATCCACTCGTTAAATTTCAATCTGCAACCCAGCCATCACAGTTGGTTTCAAAAACAATACAGTGTACCACAGCTTATAAAATTATGGTATTCTTACAGTCAAAACTTCCCAGATCGTTGTCCAACTTTGCTCAACCTTTTGCCCATCGATCACATTTACTTCACTGACTTTGCTCGCAATCATTTTCTCCATGGGGGCAAAATTCTCCTTGCAAGGGTTCTGCCACTTACTCTAGCGAAATGGGAATGTTGGTCTCCGTCTCCGTGCTTATCGTCATGCTCCTGATGCAGCCGTTGAAAGTATCTCGGCTCTGTGAGGGATTTGAATAGCACAAGGCAACGGTTAATTGGTCATCAACATTTGAAAGGAATGGCACCTAGTGATGCACCTAATTCCAGTCGGATACAACCCATAGCTGATTTGTGAGACAAGCCCCCAATGGACTGGGTTTCTATTTTCTCCCAGCTCAGAGCTCTGAGTGCTGATTTAAGTTTGATGACGCCAAAGAAGTTTTGCACACACTTCAGACCGGTTGGCCCAGACAAGATCTAAAATACCTAACACATCTTTAGATCTTTAACTATCAAGGTAACAAGCTCTCAACATTTTACTCACAATTCCAAGCACATTGTTTGACAATGAAGCCACTAGTATCTGACATAACATGCACACACATACAGATACAAAAATTATGCATCAAAAAATCAAACTGCCTGATTTTAAAGGTGAAGTCCTTCCCACATCAATAGCAATAGTTGCTTTCAAAGCATTGCTTGACAATAAGAATTATGTATAGACATAAAAAATGCATTGCTGCAGCAATCACAGGAATGACATTGTTCTGAATTGTAATCTAACCATCTCTTTTTAAAAAAAAAGAAAAACACTGGTGTAAAAGTCCGCGCCACTATGGTCATTGACTGACTCACATTGACGATGACCTGTCCAGCCAAGACCCGGGGTCCCAGACCTCCCACGTAGAGGTCAGTGTCCACCTCGAGGAAGGCAGACGCATCCCCGATCATGTCGCTGTTCTCCCGCACGTAGTCCTTGGTCTCCGACACCAGGAGAACGACGAAGCCGTTGATCTTCAGAATGGTCAACTGTGGGGTGGGAATATTTGGATACTCAAAAACAGTGCAAGAACTAGCTGTAACCATGCATTCTGCAAGCTGGGGAAACCTATCCTCTGTCCAAAAATTTGCTCAACGCCAGCAGCATGATTGCTAGCGTAGAATGACAGAAGCTATTGAAGCGTGAAAGGAACGTCAGAATATCTGGGCACAAGTAGAGCACTGCAGGAAAACATCTACCTGGCACCAATTTTACTTCGCTATCACAGTACTTCACTTCATTTCATACAGCACGCTGAGCACTCTACTACAACATACCGTACTGTACCATATCGATGCCAGAGAAGCGCTTGAACGCTCAAGTGTACCGTACGGTAACTATACTACGCCAAAAGTACACCACTTCCCGATATGTTCCAAAAGCATACCATAACCATACCAGTGGTTGGCATAGAATGCATGTAATACGCACATACATCATAATGTAAAGAGTCAATTCTCCTTGTTCGGAACATTTGTAAGTACTAAGCGTGCCAGGTGAATGACCCTGTTGCTACAAAAATGTGTGACCCCCCTCTAAAAATAATTTATGAGGTATGCTTTCTCCACTGAGCACTCAAACACTCCAATCCTGGCATGGTATGGTACAGTATGTATTCGATTGGTTTGCTTTGGTTCACGTCTGAGCATTCAAACGTGGCCATAGACACCATTTGTAAATGTATTTTGGGGATGCTGCTGTGTAATGATGATGGACACTCACCGTTCTCCACTGAGCGTCGTTGTACTTGAAGGCCGTCCTGGCCATGGTCAGCTGCCTTGACCCGTCCAGTATGAAGAGGTTGAGAAAGCCCCCCTCCATGATGAGGGACATGAACTGCGTCGGACTCTCGTAGCCGTTGGCTAGGTACAGCATGATGCCGTCGGGCGAGAGTGCACGGAACTCAAAAGAGAGAACAAAGCTGAGAGAGAGATTAGAAAGTGGACAAAAAGAAAATGGTATTCAATTAATCCAGTCTAAAATAAGACTCGGCGATATGAGATAGTATTTGTAGCTCCATGAGCAGTATGGTATGCAACCACTACACTCTAAAACACAATATTTTCACCCGTGAAATTTTCATGAATTGGAGCCGACGGCCTTTTTAGCGGCATGAAATTTTCGCGAGTTGCCTCTTACATTCAATGCGTATAGTGTAGACAAGAACTTTCATGTGCATTTCAATTTCGCGATTCTTGGCTCTTGCGAAATTTGCGAAATTAAAATGCACACAAACATTTCTTGTTTTGCAGCATGCTGTAGTGGTATTTTGTTTTTATCTAAATATAAATATATTATTTAAATTCATGAAATTCTTCCGTCGAGATGCGTTCATTGCAATTGATTGACAAATTGCCCTGCATCATCGATGCAGGACAATTTGTCAATCAATTGCAATGAACGCATCTCGACGGAAGAATTTCATGAATTTAAATAATTACACAGTACCCGCTGCATGCTATAAGGATTAGAACCAACACTTGCTGTCGGGCGAAAGCTCGGTGGTCTAGTGGAGATGACGCCTGTCCAGTGATCAGGAGGTCATGGGTTCGAATCCCGCTCGAGTATGTACGCCCATGATTTTTTATCATGGCTACTACTAAAACACTGATCAATTCAGTGCTTATTTACGTCGATGCAGGGCAATTTGTCAATCAATTGCTATAAATATATTTGTTCTTTTCGTTGCTTTTGATGTTTTTGTCATTTCTTTTTACTGATTTGCCTCTGCATTTGAGATCATTTATGTCATGCCAATTTAGTCTTTCAATCTGGAGGACTGTTGTGGACCACAGACCTTGAGTGGAGTCCTCTGGTGATGGTGCCAACAACAGACAAGGCACTTCTGTTTTCATCACTTAGTCCTTCAGAAGGGACTAAACCTGGAAGTGTTCCAGCGCTTCCATTGTAGCCATACAAAATAAATCTGAACCCAAAATCATACTCAGACTCAATGTGCCTTTCCATGCTTCTGCTTCCTCTACCATTCATATCTCTTCTTCACCCCATTTGTCTGAATTTCGGCAATCAGGGGGGCAGATTTTCTGAACTATTGAGGATGGGGGATTACTTGATTCTTCTCATCTCATATTTTAATCGCACCAGTCTTTTCATTGGTCTGTCACATTTCTCATCCATGAGAGATTCCATTTCTTAATACATTAAGTTTCAACATTTTGGATTTAACTAAATGTTTATGAAATAGCTCAGTAAGCTTAGGCCAAGTATGCCAGCAACACAACAGGTGAACACTACAACCACATTGTGTCCGCTGGACCAAGACTCACGTGGTCGAAAAGTATTTCTTCTCCTGGCTGTTGAGACCGACGGCCAGGTAGCTGTCCCGAGTCAGGCCAAACCTGACCACCCCCTGGTCAGCTGGGTACGGGAATACCTGGACAGGAGCCGCGCAGGACTCTGGGATGCCGGAACCGGTGGGAGGGGGAGGGGTGACAAAGGGAAGGGGAGGAAGGGAAGTGACCGCCGGTGGCACCCCGGTTAAATCGACTCCCTGTGTTCCAACAGCAGTGTTGGGGTCATTCAGCTTGGGTGATCTGCATGACAGAAAAATCAGAGGAAAATTTAACTTAAAATGTTGAACATTAGGAATTCAAAAACATCACTAGATGCCTTTCAACAACTCATAAACCTCACCTGCAATGTCACAAAGCATTATAGGGCATGTAAAACAATTAAACAATAACAGTTCAGAATTGCCAATTTGATGAGAATATAATGATAAAAATCTTCAGCAAAATTATATTCCAGAAGTCAACAGGTTAGAGGTGCAAAACTAGCACAGGAGATATATGTGAGCATCACTTGATATTCAAGCAGAGTACTAATAACAAATCAGCATTACAAAGAATGCACCATTTTGAACACTGGTATATGTCTAATAAGGCATTTATGGGAGGTGGTGGAATTTCATCACTTCATAAATTTACATAAAACACACAAAATGTACAAAGAAAAAAAAAACAAGTTAATAAAAGTGTTACTGTCAAGTTTTTATAAGCTAAGACTGGAAAATGCAAATAATTATCAAAAGTACACATAATCATTGTACGTAACGCTGTCTGATTTTACAAACAGGAGAAACGACTTACATCTGGTTTACAGCAAAGTCGGCAACATCGCCCTCTAGAGACTGTCGGATGGGGTAGTCGCCTCCGATGAGGACCGGTATGGTCGACTGCACCCCGCCTAGGAAGAGTGCCCCCTGGATGGCGATGCCCGTGGAGCTCAGCTGGGATGCACCATAGATCGTGGATTCACTGTTCACCTGCAGGGAGGCCCTGTTAGGGATCACAAAAAGTTTTTGTATCAGTTTTACTTCACCACCAAAATATCAACTATCACAGATTTTTACACTTAAACTACACATGTTGAAAAGAAGATGCCATTGTTACGATTATGAACGCAGAGATTAGAAAGAAAATGGCTTGAATAACACACAATTTTTACTGCTGTACAGGTGTAATAACAGGGAACAAACACCAGTCTAGTTATATTATTTTTCTTCGTATATGCCAAAGAACTATATCGATGTACACCTCATATTCAGAAAGCAACTGCATTATTAGAAGTACGTGATTGTATGAAATTTGAAGGAGTAAAATGAATAAGGATGAATATGTGATGCAAAATGAGATGCAAATGAGACCATGAATAAATATGAATACAAATGAGACATTAAAGATAAGATCTACTGCACGTTGAGGGGGCCATGGCTTTAAGAACTGATTCCAGGTGACGTGGGGACAGCCGTAGCTTTGAAAGAATTTGACCTACGTGAGTCCATTGAAGGCGAGCCTGACCGACTGCCACTGGCCGGTATTGAGTTTCAGCCCTCTGGTCTGAAGCGGGTCGGAGAGACCGTCCCCGAGGTTGTACTGGACGAAGATGTTGCCGTGGTACAGGGTCACATACAGCAGCTTGTTCTGGGAGAATGAGACAGGACCAGTAGAAGGTGGACATTAATTCAATAAATATGGAAATTTGTTTCCTGATGCACTGACTTAATTATTTGTGTCTGAGTAGAATTCTGCAAGAATCCACCTTGTCCCTGTCGCATGGCGATTTCAGACAATTGCAAGATACTGCAGTACTTTCACAGATGTGATTTTGTACATACGTACAAGATTTTAAGTCCATCACAGCAGAAATAGCAGTGACGCTGTTTCACAATCTCCAAGGGACGTCACATTCGATTAAATCAACAACATAAAAATATTTATTGTCATCAGCCTGAATAACTGCGGCTCAAATATTCTCTTTGCTCTTTGAACATCATCCCTTTTCTTTTATCTTTTTTTAGGTGGTACTGATTGCATCATGGGCTGTGCCAAAACGGCAATTGTGGTGGCCACTTACAAATGTTGTGGTGTCGTAGCTGTAGACCAGGATTCCATGGGGTTCTGTGGTCTTGAAGCGGAAATCCACCGTCTCGATGGCGTCGTCACCGATGTTGAGCGATGCGTACGCAAATTCGCCAGAGAAGCCGATGCCTGAAACGACCTGCCAAATGGAAGAACAAACATAGCTTTCCATAGTGGCCCAAGTAAAAAGATACTGCATAGACTTGGGGAACTTGAATGATTATCATGGAGCAGATCCAATTCTTCCTTTCACTACGCAGCAACAAGACACAGGTGAACACATGTATGTATATTTTACTACTGAGTTATGACTGACTTCAAACTTCCATGTGAAAAAGGAAGTTACTATTTAAGACAATCATATACCTGACACATTGAGTCCATTCGACTATGCAGATCAAGAAAATACAAAGCGAACGCAAGTCATGGAGAAATGCACAATCAAATGTTTGCCAAGATGTTGAACTCTTTGTACCCATCACTTCCTGAAAATCTTATAGTGACCCCTATTTTTCGACTGTCTCTGATCTTGTCTCGGATGCAGTCACATCTTTCAAATGAGATTGAGTGCAGTTGCACATCTACTGTAAGCACTGACAATCCTCAGTTCAAATCGCAGCAATGCCTTATCAACGTCACATACTGAATGAAGAGCATGCCTCTCTCATTAAAAAATACAAACAAAAAAAATCAAGTTACTCTTGTTCGTTAGATACGACTCTAAGAGCCCCATGTGCTGAAGAACAAAAGCTCATTGATGTGTTTCAAAATTTCTCTAAGCTTCTAATGAAGAGAATAAAAGCAAAATGAGGGAGCAAAACATTTTAAAAAGCAGCCTCTGCAATGGATATTGTAAAAGTGGAAATTTTCACAGTGTTGAAATTTTTGCGCATTTCGCACAACCAGAAGCTAACCCGAAAATAAAAGCACACAAATATTTTTGCATGCCATAAGTTTCTGTGGTCGATGTCTTGATTCTGCAGAATTAAAAACAAGTGAAACTCATCTTACCCAGCCGAGCGTGAAAAATTACTCACGCAAAAATATTCATTTTTACAGTAGCTGATACAAATTCCCCGCGGAATGATGAGAGCAATTAGTAGTACCTGCCAAAGGTTTAACAGAAGGAGAAGATTGCTGAAATGTTTACCTCTTCCAGGATGGGTGAGAAGGACACACCCTCATACGGGAGACTGGATGTGTTGGTGATCTCTCTTGGGGTGAGGTCCAAAGAGTCGTTTGAGAGGGCCAAGTTTCTTATGCTGCCTGCAAAGCCGAGGTTGGTCGGGCCACGCCTGAAATCACACAGTAAACATAAAATGCCCCAATGTCTCCGATGATGAAACGGCAAAAAAACAAAAACAAACAAACAAACATACAAACAAATAAACAAACATGAAAGCAAACACACAGTCGAATACCTGATGGATTTCCTGTCATTTTCTGACAGAAATGAACTGTGACTCGCTTAAGTGCTACACAAAATGCTGCAAGACTCAGTGCACAGTGTTTTATCTCTGCAGCTTCATATGACAAGAGTGACTTGAAGCTGATAAAAGGAATGCAGGAGAATATATCACCAGATTTAAAGAATGCCATGCCGGTCATTCGCATCCAGCTACAGTACATCTTCTCCAGGTGCCATGTGGCATCCATGCATTCAGTGTTTTAACATCTAGGGCTTTTAAAAGGTGTAGACATATACACGTACTGTGCCATTCAGTAATTCTACTGTTATGTATCTTATATTATAACACGTAATAGCAAAACTGACAAAGAACTTTATGTCATTGGTCAAAATATGAATTCAGTGACTGGCACTGTAAGACTTTTTTAAATGAACATATCACAATGTTCATTCATTGATAGGATGAATATTCCTACAAGAAATTCACATTACTCCATTTTATTTAAAATACATGGAAGATGCTAACCATACAGACACATATGTAATGCCTTGTTGTTGAAGTATCTCATATTCTTTTTAAATAAACATCTCGGCATTTGTACATAAGTAGAATGTAATTGAAGTCGATATGAAATGAACTGAAATGACTTGTATAAAAAAGACTAAAACTGAATTGAATGGAACTAATCACACCAAATTTATTCAACTGAAGCACACTGAACTGAAAAATGGTATGGACTGAGCAGAACATCTGGGCAGCTATGGATGAAATACTCAGGTTTACTCACACCACAGTTCTGGATATGCTGGGGTCGGCTCCCCCGAGGAGAAGCTTGGGGGAGAACTGCAAATTGAAGAAGACGACTGGGGCTAAGGTTCTCCTTGTGGAGGATTCCAGGACGTCGCTGGAGTCGTTGGCAAAGCGTGTCTCCAGACTGTAGTGGGTTCCGTTGAAGCTGGCAGTCACCTACAAACGTTGCGGAAGGTGGGCAGAAAAGATACGTTTGATCACAACATTGTGCATACAAGAATGAATAAACTAATGTAAAGTTTCTGTACATCTTAGGATTTTGTTTTGAAGATTGTTCAAGATCCCATCCAAGACAGTTTCTTTTCAATGATATCTACAAAGAGTGTGTGATGTATTCATTGTGGGTGGTAACAAAAATGACGTTGTATCTTGCCGTCAATAGTCAACTGCTGCTTTTTAATTCTCAATTGTATCCACATTTTCCATTCAGGAGTTCTCTACAGTCACCGCATACACCAGCCACTATCAAGAGTCTTCCTCATTTCTGGAACTGCGGCGCGTGCAAGACAACCAGAAGCGACAATGGCACCAAGGAATCCCACAGTGCATCTGTGACAGGACTCTTTAGGGTGCGCAGAAGTTTTCTGCGCATTGGCGATACCGAGAATTAACAAGTCCACGGGTAACACTTGCCCTCTGAGCACTGGAATACTTTCAGTAAATCAACACCCATGCACAAAAGCTTGGTAAGCATGAAATAGGGGTTATTGTAGCCAATGCATTGCACGTCCTCATATCATCAAGCATACTTTGTTGTTAGCTAAACTATACGTCCTATCATCCATGGTAAGCACTGTGTGAACGTAACTTGTCGCTAGCGGCTAATTTGATAGACATCTGTGATGACAGCATGACTGAGTAAACATAGTTAATGCATGTAGCTGGTCATGACAGAACATAAATCTTTTTGTCACTTTACTACAGCATTTGCTCACCTGATACCAGTGTCCGTCATCGTACGTTCTTAAAGTGGGTACTGAGTACCTCGCATTACCGGCAGTGTTCATCTCAAAGGTCACGCGCCCATCCACCATGAAGATACCTATTCCATGGGTCAGAAAAGTTTTTGCAACATTCAGACATGGAGACATTGAACAGTAAATCTTTTGAATCAGTTGGACTGATGGTTTGCAAGAACAATAAATTTCATACTGGTTAATCCTTGGATACCATTTGTAATTTACTCTTACAGAGCACACATTTCAAATAAATTTTTGCCAAATCTAAAAGAATATAAGCACCAAGATGGCATCAAACACACTGTGTCATAGCACTAGCAAAAAGGGAAATGGATAAAACTTGATTTGCTATACATCATGAATTAAAAAGGGAAGAAGATGTCCAATGAAAAGGGGCAGCCGAACGTACCAATGTATGAGATGAGATCTGGCCGCGTGACGATGAAGAGAACACCGTCCCTCAGCACCGTGCGGAACTCCAGAGAAATCCTGGCTTGATCCCGCACATCAAAGTCACCCTTTGCAACCTGGGAAAATCATGCAAACATGAAGAACAGCATGCATGGCACATTTCATAACAGCATTTGGGGAAGGCTTTGTAATGTGGATATATCATTACATCTTGTATGATGTGAAACTGAATAGAAAGGAAAGACACAAAAGTGTCTTGTTTATTCGATTTTGTTCACATGAATTTACACTACTGCTAAATATATTGACAGTCAGTGAACTCAAAAACACAAAAAATTCATCTTAGATGACCAAGCATAACAGATCAACTGCACAAAAAACCTTTTTTTTCTAGTATACACAATTACATAACACTCTTGTAAAATGGACCAAAACAAAACCCAATAAAACAAGGAAAAGTAGAAATTACGCGGTGCGTAATATATGTCCCCGCCGAAGTAGCATTTAGTAGCAAAATGTACAATATAGGTAAATAGATCAAGGTCAAAGGTCAAAGAAGTCAAAGGTCAAAATTCTATGTAGAAGTTTTGAAGCCCTCACCTAGTGCCATCACATAAAGCAAACGGAATCGAAATCGGGTTAGAAATGGCGAAGGAGTAGCATTTTGTAGCCAATGTACAATAAAGGTAAAAAATCAAGGTCAGAGGTCAAAGAAGTCAAAGGTCAAAATTCTGTGTAGAAGTTTTGAAGCCCTCACCTAGTGCCATCACTTAAAGCAAACGGAATTGAAATCGGGTTACAAATGGCGAAGGAGTAGCATTTTGTAGCAAAATGTACAATATAGGTCAAAAATCAAGGTCAAAGGTCAAAGAAGTCAAAGGTCAAAATTCTGTGTAGAAGTTTTGAAGCCCTCACCTAGTGCCATCACATATAGCAAACGGAATCAAAATCGGGTTAGAAATGGCGAAGGAGTAGCATTTTGAAGCAAAATGTACAATATAGGTCAAAGGTCAAGGTCAAAGGTCACAACTGAAATTCTGTATAGAAGTTTCAAAGCTCCCATGTAGTGCTATCATATAAAGCAAACAGAATCAAAATCGGGTTAGAAATGGCGAAGGAGTAGCATTTTGAACATTTTGATCACACACGGACGCACAGACGGACGGACAGACAGACGGACAGACAGACGGACACACGGACACACACACGTACGGAGCCCGTTTCATAGTCCCCTGCTCGAACTCGTTCGGCGGGGACAAAAAGATGACATGAACATAATAACATAATCTTAGGTTTTACATCCAGCAAAGCATTCATACAACTTCCCCTGTTTTTTTTTTCTTCCATTTATTTTTTTTAGAAAAGAAGCCATTTCAATATCTTTCCTTTAAATATACATAGAGTGAAAATTTAAAAATTCCCGTCTACTCAATTTCTCAACAAGATGGTTGCTATCAGAGTAGTTAGTTGAAAGAACATAGTAACATTTGTTGAGAATACAGACAGATGGATGCCAACAACAAGCGTCAACAGTAAAAGAGTATCACGAAACAGTATTGTAAAGAAAGCAATAAAGGATGGTCTTTACAGAACAAAGGAAGCAGTACAGGTGTATGTGGAAACTATCAAATATGCAATTCTTGACATCCTTAAGTAGCATAATGTATTGTATATGTCACACATTTCACAAATTAATTATTTTGCAAATGGGAAAATTGCCAGACAATCTTTCAAGTGGTTCAATTTGTCATTGCAGACCTCGACGAATGCAAAGAAAGAATTTATCAAGAGAGAAGATAATGTTCTCCAATCTTTGAGACGATATATTTCACTTCTGTTACGGGAGAAAATGTTTCCATAAATAGCCTATCAGTTGACTCACAAAATCTACCCAATATGCAGCAAATTCAATATACTTCATAATCCATAACAAACCTGGTAGTAACCGAACCCATCAAAGCTGACACCAGGAACATAGCTTGGCATTGGCTCCTCGGGAATCACTGGGGTGGGACAACAGGAGGCAGACCCTTCCTGGGCATCAGGCCGCCAGAGGTCCAGCTCTTGACCGTCAAAGGTCACTCCCGAAATGCAACCTTCAAAGTCTCGACTCAAAATCTTATCAGTCTGTGCAAAGATAGATGGAAGGAGATCACTCATAAATGATGTGTATCACGGTAAAGAAATAAAAAGGGGGTAAAGTTTGGAAATATCTGGCAGAATGACAGAGTTTTGAGCTACACATCTGCATTTGCTCCATGCTGGTTGATGGTGATATGCATAATATCACGATACTAAATATGAGTGGAGGAAACAATATGAAGGTGTAAAAGCTTACTGGCAGAATCAAAATCGATACTAATTTGAAGATGTACAAATGGGAGAGCAACCTTGTTTGAATCAAATTTATAAGTGTCTGTCTCATGAATAAAGAAATTAAAAAGATTACTTCAATAACTTTTGCACTTATTTGTATTGAATACATTTTCGAAATATTCTATTGTACATGTATCTGAACCTTTGGTAGCTCACATGCAAATTTAATTGCATAACCATTCATGACTTTGCTGGTAGGCAGTTCTTATCTATCTGCAGATTTTGCTTATGTACTTTAGCTTATGCATGCGATGAATCCATTTTTCGATGATGGAAGGAAATATTTTCATAAGATGTATAAAAGGATAAGGTGTTATTTCATGAATACACGTCACTGTCTATATTTTGTCAGTGATGAAATTTACAATCATGGTCTTTCTTCAAAATAACCACCTAAAATGGGACTCAAAAGGAATTGTCTCATGATGTTCTCAATCAATTGCTTTGATTTCAGTTCCCCCACAGACTGTCAAGAGTTGAACATTGTGGTGAAAGAAACGTCATTTCAAAGTGCACATCAAAAATAAATAAACTAGCTAATTTATAAGGGAAAATCATATTCTTTCTTCATGAGTCACAGGGGATGGGACAGACATTTCAAGGTTGCTACAGCTATGAACTTTATCTTGAATGTCTGCTTCTACATTGACAATAAAAATCATTTACAACCTCACACAGCAACCTCATGAAAATATCTGGTTCTCCTCTAAATGGATTGAAAGTGGGACAAGTAGTCTACGCACAAAATAAAACATGCAGCTAAAACTAATATATGGAAACTATGCCTTCATCAAAATTCTGCAATATAAACTATACATATTTGTTATTACCTGCTGGAATATATAACATATTCTATTGCAAGTTTCTAAATTCTTTACTGGGTTCTTAACATACCAAAAAAAAAATATGTTGCTGAAATATGTGAATTTATAAACAGCTTCTTTAGAAGTGAATTTTGCCAAATTTTCTGTATTCTACCACCGAAATGCAGAGCTGGGATACTTTGAGGGTGAATCTAAATGAGAGTTGAAAGGGGTCAAGTGTGTGGGAGTGGGTTAACAGATTCAAAGGGGAAGTAACTTGAATGATGCAAGAAATGTATGGAAACATTGACAGAATGTCCGCTACTTTAGATACCTCAATTGCTTCAGCATCCTGGCAAACAAAATTTGAATAACAGCAACAAGCATAGAGAGAAACCATAAAAATTAATATGTAAGCAAATAATATTTTAATATCACAGAATATGAAATTAAACACAGGAACAATTTTAAAACTCTGATTACCATATATAGCAACTCAAATAAATCACACAAATTTAAAAGAAGCCTTCGGTGTGAGGCAGTAATAAATTGCATATTCTAAAATACATATTTCTATATTTCTATTTAAGCACACAGTCTCAGTCACTCTTGCGTATTGAGCTCAGTATGATATATGTACATTTAATCATACACAGCTTTACAGGGGATCTATACATTTCACATTCACATACATGTACATTTGCATCATTTTTCAGCAGAACAAATATATAAACTAGAACATCAAATCCAGAGAGAAGGAACTATTGCAATAATTACTAATCCAACTTGTAACTGCATCTGGGAGAAACCGACAATCACAACTTAAGTGCTTCTTTGCAGCTTCAACAAATACTTCACAAGATTTGCACAAGCTAGAAGGCATTTAGATATTGATCACATCGCTGTTGATTCTACAATTTGAAGATTTGAAGAGAATACACACAGAAAATATTTCTTCTTTATTCCAAGCTCTTGCTGCTGTTTTGCAAACAGTGTAACTCAAAAGACAGAATTTCACTATCTACTTTTTTGCAATTGTTTGGAAGAGCGTAAAGACAGTGAGAGAGAGATAGTATCTCGAAAAATTAACTCTATACCATATCATGTCAAATTTGAGGGGCTGGTTGAATTTTTCAATCAGAGGTACAG
This sequence comes from Diadema antillarum, assembly GCF_040938485.1. NCBI lineage: Eukaryota > Metazoa > Echinodermata > Echinoidea > Diadematoida > Diadematidae > Diadema > Diadema antillarum. The sequence goes on along the minus strand of NW_027271029.1, from coordinate 1,332,875 downwards.
ATTGAAATACAAGAGGGCACTAACAGTTCTGACTGCCATTGCTTTGAAAAATACAACAGCTATCATAAGCTTTGATTGCTTTTGCAGTAGAAAAATGCTATTAAATACAAACAGCTTGGAGTGAATAAGAATACCAACCAGCTTATACAGTCTGCAATACTGTAAAAGTGAATATTTTCGCGCGACTAATTTTTCACGCTCGGCCCGGTAAGAAGAGTTTCGCATGTTTTTAATTCCGCGGAATCAAGACAGTATATACAGGAACATATGGCAAGCAAAACTATTCGCATGCTTTTATTTTCGCGCTAGTTTCTAGTTGCGCAAAATGCACGAAAATTTCAACACTGCGAAAATTTCCACTTTTACAGTACATATAATATATATATATATATATATATATATATATATATATATATATATATATATATTATATATATCTTTTTTTTTCACAAAATAAAGTCATATCTCCTGAAGGGAGTCTGGATGTGCTAAGATTACAATCATAATTTGAATGCAATTACTGTCCAAAAAAAAATCAATCCAAAAATGCCTTTGGTTGAGTAACCTAATGACATTAAAACAATGTAAATAAGAATTTGAATACAACTCAGCCAGAACTGCAAATTGGAGAAGACAATATCTAGGGTGCTATACAAGAATACAGAAACTTTGGTACCTCGCTGAGAAGATCACGGGCAGTGCCAGGCTAGATTAGATGGGACAAAGGTTAAACACACAACATGCAATGAGGATTGTGCATCAGATTTCAAAACTTTGTTGTTATGGAAAGGATTTTGGGAACATAACAATACTGTAGTAAATGAATTAGTCACAAACCTATATACACACAGTTATGATTACTTAAAAGAGTGTCCAGGGTTAAGATGGAATATGGCACATACATCGTAATGTTAAAAGAATGTGATCGCAGTGTGGTACAATGCATGAAAGACATATTAGTATCATAGCCCTTCTTCTCTGCTGTAACATATCAAATGAATAATGTGAGTGTCTGTTTTACTGATAATTACATAGTGGTTACTCATGGGACTGCGTGGTGCATGGATGGATGGTAAAACACTAACACAGACAATAATACACAGCAAAGGGTAGACATTGTAGTTCAGAGTTAGAATCCACCAAAAATAAACTGATGGTCCTTGATAGCTGATGAATATATATCCTGCCAATCAGGGTGTGTTTGGCTTTCTTTCTTTTCTTTTTTGTATTTTACCTTGTCTATTTTACTGGAAATATTTTCAAGTGTAAATTATATGTACATGAAATACAACATTTCCTCAAAATGGGTGCATGCAGACCATTAAAGTGCTTCAACACAAATTAAGATAAAACACAAGCTGTGTAAGAAATGGTGCACTTCCTTAAACTGGACTGATCTACATTCACTTTTCATTTTAAGCTTCATCTTCAATCTTTGTCACCTGAAGAAAAAAAAAAGAAAAAAAATAATTATTTTCTTTACCTCATAGTCACTTGGTATGCCCCCTACATAGAAGGTAGTGTCTGACTGGAACTGCATGAATCTCTCGTAAACTGAGAAGCTTCTTTCATAGTTGCTGGATGAGCCACCGGTGGACAGGAGGGTCACTGTCAGTTCTCCTCCATCTGCGTATCTGTTTCGGAAAATGACAAACATGATGATGCAGTCAGGTAAAAGTGTCGTGATCCAGTGGACTAGGTACTGCCCTTTCAATGAGAAGGTTCACGGTTCAAGTCTTGCCTTTCCATTGTGTCTTAGCATAAGATACTTTTAGCCACCATGGTCATCTCTGTCGTGAAAACTGTAAGGTTAATAAGACATTGGATGTTAAAGGACAAGTCCACCTTCATTTACATAAGGATTGAGAGAATGCAGCAATATTAGTAGAACACATCAGTGAAAGTTTGAGGAAAATTGGACAATCCGTTCAAAAGTTATGAAAATTTTAAGTATCTGCGCAGTCACTGCTGGAAGAGAAGACTACTACAGTGTATGATGTCACATGCGTACAACTATATAAGGAAAATAAAAAGAGAATTTCACAAAACTTTACTTTTTGAATAAAGTGCACAGTTCTTCGACTTGCTACTGACATATGTTAAGGGTAATATTATTCCCCCTGCCTTCTGAAAGAGAGAAGCCGAGTGTTCTTTTGTTATGCGAGAAAAATGGAAATATGTTGAATTTTCTTTATTCTTTCTTTATATCGTTGTACTCATGTGACATCACAAGCCATAGTAGTCTTTTCATCCAGCCGTGACTGAGCAGAAACTTCAAAAATTCATAACTTTTTAACGTATTGTCCGATTTTGCTCAAACTCTCACTGATGTGTTCGACTAATATTGCTGCATTCACTCAACCCACATGTCTATGAAGGTGAACTTGTCCTTTAATATGCATGGATGGGTACACAGTACACAAAGCGACTACATTCATCAGATCATGAGAACGTTGCTGAACAAATTTCCTGGAATAATCAGGGAAATGCACGTGGATACATACCGTGTGGCCAGAACGTGATACCAGTCACCACAGCACACATCAATGGGGCTGGCGACGGTCACCACGTCTTGGCTGACGCTGAACCGAAAGTTGATGCGGCTGGCGATGATCTCGATGCTCATGAAGGACTCTCCAGCCGGATTCTCCATGAAGAAGACGAGACCGTCCCGCTGGTCTGGCCTGACGTCCAGCTCAATGGCATTGTAGAGGGCCAGCGTGTCCACCGACTGGACGATGGACAGCGAGCTCTGGCCGGCAAACCGCACGGGCTGGCTGGAATCGGCAATGGAGTTCTGGGCGAGGCGCAGCTTCTCGCGAAGTCCGGCGATCTTGTCGTTGATGTCCGAGCGGAGGGTAGCGGTCACATTCTGCAACTCGGTCAGCGTATCAACACTCGTGCTCAGAGTTTGGATGTTGGTTTCAACTTGGGTGACTATACAAAAGTGATCACAAGCACATTGAGAGCTTCAAACCCTGAACCATAACTTCACTATCTGATACTGAAAGATTAAATACCAGTAACCTTCACAATACATATTGTACATTCATAAATAAACCAATTTATATTATAACGTCCTCCTTTGGGATATGAAGTAGATGAGCATATCTTTAATGCAGCAAGAAAAGTGCATATACAGTGTATGATGTATGTGAAATTTTTGTTCATTTGTGGCACAAATTGTACTGATTTTATTTGAATATCTTTCTATCAGCCTAAAACTTGCACTCTTATGTTTCTCTAGTGTAGTTGCCTTACACCATTTTCTACTCCAGCAAATGTTATTTTGTAATTGCTTTCATTATCATTTTACTCATGTCTACAAGATCTGAATCTTTCTTCAGCTCATGATTTCTGTTAAATCCAGCAAAGGTTCATACATGCATGTCCTGCACATAAGAACTTTCCTTGGCAAGCAATTACTTCATTATTCCAGAAATGTATATGTGTCGAAATTTATCACAGTTCAAACAAACCAAGCAAAAGATTCAAGCATCACGACTTCAAGTATAAAGAAACATATTTATGGAATTAACCACTAGATTTACCCTGGTCTGGTAGGTTGGCAAGGATTGTGGTTGCATTGTCGACGCTGTCTTGAACAAAGATGATGCCTCTCTCATCCCGGTCAAGACTCTGCTGAAGTAAGGTGGCAGCTGCCAGGATCTCTGCCGCATTCTCTAAGGTTTGGTTAGCCTCCTCCATCCCAGCATCTATGACGGGCTGAATGCCTGGATCTAAAATGAAGGAGAAAATAAAAATATCATAAGCCATCATTCACAAACTTTGCACTTAATACTTTGAAGTCACAAAAACATGTGTAGCAGCCCCAACTGGTGATAAAATGCATATTAAGGGGTTGTTTCACACCAATTGCTTAACCCTACCTAAAATGACAGCTTTACTGGCATAAACGCAGCGAAAATCTAAATGATGCCACCATGTAACATCGATACATAGATAAATTTGACTCCATCAAGCACCCGCAATGGGAGATTTTGTGGAGAAGAAACCACTTCCTGCAGTATATCAGACCAGTAGACAATTGCTTTGCAAAGGTTTTAAGTTGAACAAAAGTATTTGGCCATCCAGTGCCAGTTGACCATAGTTTCTTGACACCATGTATTTTCATGTGTCACAAGGTCACCTTCAATAGGATCAATTTCATCAATATGAACAATATGACAAATTTGACCAATCTAATCTACAAAACTGTGTAACTTTATGATAAAAGTGAGAACATAAGAATATTCACAAGAGGTGAGAGTCTGCTCTGACCTTGAGCTACGGTGTAAAGCGCATTGACCTCTGTGACCAGACTTCTGACCTGGTCGCGGACGCCATCCCACGCTCCGATGGCATCCTGAAGCGTTTCGCTGGATGAATTGAGCTGGCTCAGAAGACCTATACATCCAGGGAATATATAGACGATGGGAACAGAAATTAAAACTTTGTCTCATCTTACTTTTCAGGAACTTGCTGGATTGATATCATATAGAAAAGTCATCAAATTGTATCTCTTTAGCCGTTAAAATATCATTCAGAATACACAAAGGAGCAAAATGATCAAAATCACATTGTACAATGTATGCAATTTGAAGCAATACGACAATCAACTACCCAGACATAGACATACAGAGAACTTGCAAAACTGTAGAATCTCATTTCAATAGGGCCTGTATCTATTAAACATCTATCGTGTCCTATATCTTATTAACCCGAGGGGTGGGGGGGGGGGGAGGGGGGGAGGGGGGGAGTAGGACAGCAAGCTTGCTTTTTTAAACATCTGGCACATGTACTAGTACTTTAGAATACTGAGAAATATTCTATGATGGGTCAATACGAATTTACTTCTTGTCAAATATTTGATTTTAAGATAAACATTGAATCACAGTTTTGTGACTTTTTCCACCTTCTACACTATCAAAGCCATGATGCTTGTTTCATGTTTTCGAATTAAGATATTTTCCAATTTATTATGACTCTATTAGAAGCATTCTAACAGCACCAGGATCATAGTGATTTTGAATACAAATAGGGGGAAAAGACTAGAAGTGAATCAACGTTCTCTAATGTGCATTCGTCATTACGCCTCAGAGTCGCACATATTTACCTTGCGTATCCACCGCACTGCCCTCTATTGTTGCAAGTAGGTCAGTGCTAGCCTGTCTGGATGACTGAGCATCCGCGGTGAGTGCGGCCAGACCGCGGCTGGACAGACTCTCCTGGGCGGCGGTCAGTGTGCTGCTGGCATTCTGGACAGTGGAGCGGGCCTCGTCGACGGTGTCGACAACATCACGATAGTTCTGGACGGCAGCTACGGCCAGGCGGCCGACCGGTTGGGCACTCTCAAAAATACTGGAGGAAGGGTAAAGTGGAGACAACAAGTAGAATTGAATCAAGATGTGCATGAAAATACGGTTGACCTTATGGCCTAGGAATGTACACTAAAAGTTTAAATAATGCTAAGGTATGTTAACATATGTACATAGTACTGCTGAAACTACAGCTTAAGATGCATGCCTCCTGCATTTTTTCTTTAATCAATAGCAATTACTTCAATCCTCTAATTTTTTCACGATTATAAAGGTATATACTTCATTGGTTTATTGATATAAAATGTTATGATTGTACAAGATTACACTCCCCTTCATTCAATTTCTATTTATCAAAGCATATTATCATACATTTTGATGTTTTGTTTGCAGGCAAAATGCAGACATCATATCAGATCGAATAACATCAAACCCAAATCAGTTTTCGCATCATAAGTTGATTTTTACCAATTTCCCATCCAATCAAGAATGACACCATCCTTGATCTTACCTGATCGACTGCTGAGCCTGGTCAGACAGGGCTATCACCCTCAGCTCGGCCGTCGTGACGGTCAGCTCCAAGTTAGCCTGGAGGGCTTGGACATCACCCAGGCGACCCGTGACCCGCAGGCTGCCGGCCACCCAGCCATTCACGCCCCGCTGGTCAATCCCATCGTCCAGTGGGAGGGCTGCATTACCCTGGGAGCTTCCAAGGTAGATCAGGTTGGCTTCCTGAAGGGTTTGGTCAGCATCTGGCACAAGAAAACAAAGCAATGTATTGATCAAGTGAGTTCCACCTGTAAAGTAAACTTCTGAGTGACATAATATAATTTTTTTCAAAAGTTCTGTGTACTGACATTCTTGACATGGCGAGTGGTTCACTGAGCACCCTGTGTCTGTATATCTGACATTTCAAATCGGACTTGAGTTCTCTGTCACATCATTTGATACATTAATGACACATTACAATTATTAACCCATTAAAGACTAGTCCTGAGTATACTCGGGCAGGTGTCTATGTGAAATGCCTGTTGTAGCAAAATCAGCCCGTCCAAAACCATATGTCATACGTATTATGATTATTTTTGACATTGCGACTCTTGATTGAAATATGCATTATGGCATACATTTCAAGGGTTATCCCTGAAATAATACGTCATGCTATGAATATCATCATCTATGATCGAATGTGTTGAAGAGAATCCTTCCTCTTTGAGGGGATAGGGGGGGCAGTTGGTTGTTGTCTTCTTCAGTGATCACTACCACCACACCCAAGCAACACTGAAAACATCTCTTGCCTTGTTATTAAGACCATCCCGGTACCAATATCCATAAGGGGGTTTACAGTGACTAAAAGTGGCCGTAATCACAATTATTGTAGTAATGACTCAAATATTCATATATCTCAATTGACTGCTGCATAGTTGCTTTCACTTGGTCACTGACATTAACATTGAGGCTACTTACAATCAGCATAACAGCTGCTGTCCAGGTCTTAAATGATGCACCATTGAGGCACGAAAGGGTAGACCAGGGGATAATTCACTGGTTGGTCTCAAGAAACATTTTGAAGTCACTTACAGCGGTAAAATGGAAGGAGTTTCTCAAGACCAAATGCATAAAAGTAATCAACCCTTCTTTTCCCTGCAGATTCTCCAGAGTGCATGCACAACATGGCACACATTTTGATCAGTTTCTCATAGTTTGTTTTGACTTATGCTTGTGTTTGCATAATATGATAGTGGCAAATGGTAATGATAATGATGATAATGACAGAGATAACAAAAATTGTGATATAACAAGAGGAATGATAATTAGAATACAGGAATAAGAAGAAGAAGAGAAAGAGCAGTTTTAACAATAAAGATCAAAGTAATCATTTATGATAATGCAAAAATAGCAAGATCCTCACCAGTAATGGCTTGTACACTTTGGGCCAAAGAAAGGACGACTCCATTCAAAAAGGCCTCTGCCTCCGAGAGCAGCCTATTGCTGTATGCTTGGTCAGTCTGGTAGATATCGCATAAAACGAGAAATACAGAGTTATTAATATACAGAGATTATCCAAAACAAATTAAACACCTTTGTGTGCCTTCAAATATTCTAATGTCACAAATTGATAAATGGCTAATGTCACAGATCTGATTTCCAGGTTTATCCACCGCAACTGTGTTGTGTATACCTGCTCATTACTGTCTGCATCTTAAGTCTTCATTTATCAGTTCTTAATTAGCTGGTTTGTTTATCATTATTCACCCTTTTCATTAGCCAAAAAAAAAAAGAGAGAGAAAAAGAAAAAAGAAGTGAATGTGTAATGCTGAAAACAGCTTATAACATGTCAAGCAGCCTATGCTGACAAAAATATGATGCAAGAATTGATATAGCATTCCCCTACAGACATAATAATTGAAAGTAAATTGTCTCCAAATGTGTAATCTGTACCAAAATCTTTGCAATGATCCCCCTCCCCCAAAAAGAAAACTTCCTAATTCATTTTCTCTTCGCATTTGTAATGACAAACAATAATCTAGCTATGAACAGAGACTCCAACCCCAAGAACCTTCTGATCTGGAGATTCTCCCGCCTGAAACCCCTAGCGAACGGGAGACTCTAACTTGACTGTGCGCGAAGCGCAAAGTTGTAGGGTTCTGGATGCTCTCTCGTGCTATCTAAGGCTTATTTTTCAACATACGTTGACACTAAGTAAGAAATCATTTCAAGCGGGAGACACAGAGCCAGGGTGGGAGAAATTAAATCTCAAGCGGGAGAACAGGAAATTTTGCAAAGATGGGCTTTCGGCGGGAGATCTCCCGTCGAAAGCGGGAGAGTTGTAGTCTCTGTATGAACAAATAATTCTGATATAGACAGTTTATCACTACTGTATCATAACCTTGACATTTACATGATTCTAATCTCTGTGTGTTAAAAAAAAAGGAAAACACAAAGCAAAAAGAAAAAATGGGAACATACAAAACGTGGTGAGACAGAAGAACTCTCATACAGACCCTAGAAAGATTCATGAAAGACTCTGCCTCTTCCAAGGTGGCTTCAACTGAGTCTAGTGCATTCTGGGTAAGCGTTACAAGCTGTCTAGTGGACTGGAACTGAGCTTCTGCAGACAGCACAAGGGCAACCAGCCGATTCAATTCCAGAGCCTTACGAAACAAGCAAACAAACAAACAAAGACATTCGGTAAAAAAAAAACATCATTTGCACCATCTCCAAACAGGAAAATTACCCATCAAGCTATGCATGATAGTATTCATATAAACTATGAGTCTTGGCTACCGATGTAAGGTGAAATAAATACATCAGAAGCGGATGTGTGGGTGTAATCTATGAAACTGGAACTGCAAATGTCAATCAGCTTTCCGTGATGGATTAGTCCACATGACTTTCATATTAATTTGAGGTTGACATATACACGTTTTTCTATCTAAATTGTACAGTGAAAGGCAGTTTTTGGTCTCAAGAAGTGAGAAAATGTCAATATCTAATGACCAAAATCTGAGATGAGGTCTCCTCATGAGATGTTACCCTCACTTGACTACAAAAAGGTCATATGAGATTACAACTGGATGCCATTTTACATGACAGAAACCTTTTAGCATGGACACAATTTTCCATCTACTACTAATCTATTTCTAAGCATTCCATTTGATTCATGACTAGTTTTTTTGGGTAAGTTCTCTCTGTAATGTGATAGAATAAGCTCAAGTTGATGAAAGAAGATGGCCTTACTTGAGTCATGACCATAGCGAGGAGTGCATCCGCATCGAGGGAGACATTTCTGATCCGACCCAGCTCCGTCTGAATGACCCTTCTCTGCTCCACCACCGAGAGCTCGGACACGTTCTCCCCGATAGCCACAGCGTCCTCCACTAGCAAGGCCGCCGTGTCGTTCCACGTCCCAAGGGTGTCCACGAACCGCTGGACGGTGGCATTGGCCGACAGGACGTTGTCCCGAGTCTGCTGGGCAGCTGCGTACAGGGCGGTCACCTGGTCCCTCCGGACGGCAGACTGCCCCTCAAGAGCTTCTGCTGTTGCTGAAAGGGTGGTTGCCTGCAAGGACAAATACTCTCTAACGTGAAGGAAACCGATCTTGTTCAGCTCAATCCATTCTTTTTCAGTGTTACAATTTATTCTAGCTGGGAAGTAAATTTAGGTTAAATTCAATCACACGATTTACAAGGAACACGATTATGAGGAATATGAGCAAGACCCCCAGAACACACAAAGGACTATCTATAAAGAGCATCAAGGGCAAAATCTGAGGTCTATACAGTTTTTCTTACCAATTCAGCCAGCAGTGTGACATTCCTCTCATAGGACACGCTGTTAATCGCCGCCACTTCCATCCCAAGACGCGCAAAGTCGTCCCTCAGGACTGTCAGGGCGTCGCTTGTCGTCATGACGATGGGATCCAGGGTGCGCAGCTCAGCATCTTTCTCCTGCAGATTCTGGATGGAGCTTCCCAGGGCCTGGAGACTGGTGTGGAGGGACTCCAGACTCCCGGTAGAGTTGTACAGAGTGTCCACACACTGGTCACACTCTGAGAAATAGGGATTGAGAGGGGGAAATCACTACATTTAACTTTCTTACATGTTGTTGTATGCTTCCTCGCATCCCGGCAAAGACAGAATAACACAAATTTAAAATCAAGCCCTCCAATAGTTTCTCTACACATCTGAATTACTTCATCAATCCACATAACCGGTTGATTGCTTTCACTAATTGGTTTGGTTTGGTTTTATTTCTGCATTTTTTCAGCATTTCAGTACCAAATAGCATCACTGATAATTATTTTTCACCATTACTGAAAACAATACAATGTAAATGAAATTTCCAAACTGTTATCACTGATGACTAATAAACAGCATATAAAAAGGAATATTCAAGAAGGGAAAAATTCAGCAGGCGGCACATATATCATAAACCTTTGCCTCATATAACATTGGTCTGATAATGGGGCATTGAAGAATAAATCCACTTCAGAATAAATCCACTTTAGAAAAAACAAAACAAAACAAAACAAAGAAACAGACAGACTTAGACCAACTTTACCGTAAGTAGGTAGATGACTTACTGGTGCATCCGTTGGAGCTGAAGTTGATGAAACCTGGCAGGCATTCGTCACACACCCTTCCCGTGACACCAACCTTACAGGGGCACTGACCCGTGTAGACATCACACACTGCCTGTGCCCCGCCCTCACTCCCAAGACCATTGCAGCTGCAGGCTGGATTAACACAACAGTAAAATGGTTGTAGATAGCAGCGATTTTCTTGATATTACCTAAAATACTCATTTGAGATGCTTGGTATTAACCCTTTAACTGCACACTGAGTTTTCAGTCTGTGCAAAGATTACATCTGTACAAAGATGCTAATCCTCCAGTACCAGATATATTATTCAAAGGTTTAGAAAATCACCACAATTTTTTCTCTATCTGCAGTGCTAGTTATGAGGAAGCAAGTAAATAAAACTTCCATTGTGTGGGGACTACCTAAACTACTGAATTAGTAATGCATATGTGACCCGCTACAACAAAATGATCCTAAAGTCGGGTGAGGTCGATTATTTGAAAATTGCATGACAAAATTCCCTAATCTTTCTGCTTTAAATTGATATATAACAATAATTATAAAAATAATCGGCTGCGGAGATATCGATGTTTAAAAGAGAGCATGTCGAGACGTATGGGAAATCACTGTTTCGAGAAAAGCGCCCTAAAAGTTTTCCTTGCGACGCAATCGCGATCAAGGGACACGCTAGTCAATTTTCACCTCCGGACAATAGAAGGTAAACCCTAGCAACCCCTGAAATGCTCATTCAAGCACAGCGTCGGCGGTCTCCTCACCGACCAATCAGTGACCAGGATGCCAGGAGAAGCGGTTGGGCATAGCGCACCCCGCCCGCACGCACCAGTCGACTTGGCAGTGTGCGAGCTTCACGCTTCAGTTAGCGGCAAGCAGCAAACTGACCAATGAGATCACTCCGGTCGTTGTTATGGGCGGAGCCTATCTGTGGCGCTCAATCCAAATTTTCGAACCGGTTTCTGCTTCGTTGAAACGCCAAAAACGTGGCCCAGAAAAACGCTATTTTTTGTACTTTCCTTTCATCATTTTGCTTTAAAATTTCGACAGATGATAGAAGACATGTCAGACTCCAATAATATGTCAAAATCAGAAAATCGTAAGTTTTGACAAATTATGATGCACTGACTTCAAACTATATTTTCACGGCTTCGACCGTGCGCGACTTTAGGACCTTTTTGTTGTAGCGGGTCACATATAACACAAGCCACCAAGCTCAAGAGGTATAGACACTGTCTGTATGCCTATATACTGCATAAAAACATGAATGTGGCTTTAATGAACATGAATGAGACATATTATAGTTTCCGGCTCTCTGCCTTCAGAAGGAATACATCTTCCAATAATGCAATACACAACATGAAATTGGATAATTGGAAGTGTGCAGATTTGCAAAATCAACCAAAAATTACATTTTGTTGTACAACGTGAGATTTAATGGTGAGCAACTACATGTATGATAAATGTGCACTTTATATCAATAATCAATCTGGACACGATGAACATTGAGGAATATCATCTCTGATCACAAAAAAAAAAGAAGCAACATTTTCCATTTCTGGCACCATATTGAAAATTGCGGTTTACTAGTACTTCATCAGGTCATTACACTTTATGGCAGGTAGACTCACCAAGGCATGGCTGGTCTGGAAGCCCGTAGCTCCCATCCTCACATCTGTCACACTTGGTCCCTTGCACTCCAGCCAGGCAGCTACAGGTCCCCACGGCGTCACACTGCAGGGCCAGGGATCCAAACTCATTACAGCCGCACTCCCTGCAGCCGACGGACGCGCCGAAGCCGAAGTAGTTCGGCAGGCAGCTGTCGCACCGCCGACCTGTGACCCCCGGCAGACAGGGGCACTGGCCCATCTCGGAATCGCACAGGAGGTCTGTCGACCCCTGAGGGCTACAGTTGCATCCTGAATGAAAAGACAGTTCCAACAAATGTAAGATTACGACAGTCTTGAATTAACTTGGCTGACCAGCATGAAATATCATCAAAAGGGAATACTGTACTGCCAGCTTACATTTTCAGAAGCCACTCAATAATAGAACAATCATTGTCATATACACATCGAAGAATTTGAGATTCGACTCATCTAAATATGTAAGCATACCTTTTCAACAAAATTTGAAAAACACAACATTATTTGCTGCTGAAATACAGATACAATTTAGTACATACCAATATATATTATGTAGGCTAGAGCCCTTGAATATTATACATGGTGTATACTTACTGTATATATATATATAAATATATATATATATAATTTTTTTTAAACAGTCTTATGACTCGTGTACATGTTTGATTTTTAATTCTTGCCTGTATGTTGTGTCAGTATTTGATTGGAAATTTAGATTTTTTTTTTATGACAAGGAGTCTTTAAGGATATGAACCTTGATTACTAATTGTGCTACTTTAAGGTTTCCACTAACTAACTGCATGTAATTCTGAAATAATTGTATGTTATGCTCAATAAGTTTCATAGGATATTTGATTTGTTTTTGATGTATACACAAACTTTTATTGTATTCTCAAGTTAGTGGTCACAGAGCTTGAACTGCTGACAACTTGGAGCTATGAGTGTACAAAGGCCTACATCATACATGTACTTTTGAACCTCTGAATCTCAGGTGCAATACATCCATAGCATTAAACCTGCACCAATCTCACCTTGACAATTTGGCACACTTGCATTGCCATAGGTAAAGTTCTGACACCGCTCGCAGTTGAAGCCCGTGGTGCTAAACCCGCAGTTTAAGCATTCGCCCGTCACACCATCGCAAGAGTTTGTGTTTCCGTTACAATCACACATCTGGCAGAATCCATTGGGGAGTTCGGGCTGCCCGTAGTAAAAGTCAGCACACCTGAGATGCACAAGCAGAATTTTGAACAGATTTCAGTCCTCATAACAATTGATTTATGTCATCAATATTTCATCATTAGTCTAAACACAAAGAAACAGATATGAAACAGCAAACGTACCTAAACTTAAAGTCCATGACTTGGGGAAGATACAGAAACGTTCACTGAGCAAGCAATTCAAACTCATCACTGCCACAGTATGTGAACACTCAAATATCTTATATATATCGACACATATGTTAATACAAAAATTAAAAGAACGAACAAACTGAACAAAATATTTACATATGTTTCTAGACAGGCAGGCTTCACGCAACCTGAAATGCACATAACACAAAGAAGACACAAAGACATAATCCACATTCATATTACTTACATATCACACAGTGGTCCGAGGTGTCCAGGTGCACACTCCAGACAGGTGACCACTTGAGCGAGCTGGACACAGCGGTTTGAGAGGGCAGTGGGGGGTCCACAAGGGCAGGGCTGACAGTCCTCGGATGTCCCACGGGTGGCATCACCATAGTAACCATCCAGACAAACCTCACAGTTAAAACCTGATGGAATTATAAAAAGTTCTTGCGGATTCAAAAAGAGTCTACATGTGAGTTAATATCCATTAAATTGTTGTATCGCATAAACCACAAACATACACAAAGCATGATCTAAACACAGGAAGAATGTATGAGCACTTCAAAATGATACCACAAGTTGGATGTCAAACCCAGTTGAAAGTTTGCTAACTCATGAATTTTACCTTCCTTTAAGCATTTAGAGCTCCACATTCAACCATAATTTTGTCACAGCTTCCTTTTTACAAGATATCCGACATGCCAGTAGCATGTTCCACCATGCAGCTCAGAGTATTCAAACTGAAAACATAATAAACAGACACAAGGATTATAGATTATATCACAATGTTCCTTGACTTAAAAGAACTTGCCTCCAGTGTTGTCTTGGCAGTCCAGACACTGCCCAGTAGTTGGATCACACGCAGAGCTGTGCCCATTACAGTCACATGCCACACACGTTCCGAAGAAGTCATGTGACGTAACATTCTCTCTGCGATAGCCTTCAGCACACTCCTGTACAAGGTAAACCATATGAATGAATTATGGTTACAATGACATAGTGATTTTACCATGGCAACAAATCCACAATAATGATTTGATAACTGATGTACTTAGTATACATAAAAAGGCATCTTTGGAAGTTTTTATGTGAGGACAAGATATCGTCATGGGGAAAAAATTACAATAATCCACAGACCATTATGCAAAATCTTGATCAAAAATAGGAGTGAGAATTTGGGACAAACAAACAAAAAAGGAAAAGGAGAGAAAAAATGGCATGTATCTTATCACAGAAACAGTGAGTCCACTCCTGGCAGACTTATCTTTTTTCTTCACTTCATTCATGCTCTATACATTAGTCTACACATACGATCATGAACACTTCGAGATCTTTGCATTTTGTGATGGGCCATATCATACTACATGACGCTTGAAAGTTCCTTTTCCCACCATTTTAAAGCCTCGTGTTTCAGACTGGTATGTCAGCTTCACTTTTTCCTCAATCTGGGAAGTCTGCCATACTCAAAATAAATTAATGCCCCACGTGTGTGCTGCTCCTTTCACGAGCTGACTTTGATTTCCGTTCATGAGGACTTGCCCTACATGGGCTCTACTTTCTGACCTACCTCACACGAGAGCCCCTGATATTCAGGACCACACTGGCACTCCTCAACGGCCAGAGCTCTGGGGGCAGAGGCATCGTAGTTTGGAGAGTCAGGTGATGTGGCCTTGTAGTAAGAAAAATCGCCGATACTGGAGAGAGAGAAAGAAAGAATGTTGTGCCATGTAAATTAAAAACAGAACTCTCAGAGGAAAAGTTCAATAAATGTATTCAACTCTGTGGATGAGCCATGGAATGAGCCATATAATGTCCCTGCTCCCACCAATACATGTCAATTCTTGAGAATCTAAAGGGTGAATAGTTGTTGTTGTTGTTGCGATGTCATGTGAAAACCTCAGGCAAGCGGTTTGCATGTCTGGGACAACCAATGTTGAACAAAGTGCATAAAATTTCAGTTCATTAGTAACCAGTCCAATTGTGTTGAATCATCTCAGCCATTCATTGCAATGCACTGGGGATATTAATACTCAAATAAAAGCTTTAAGTCATATCAAAGAAAGACAACAAAAAATATTAAATTGACTTTATTATTCAAAGGCTTAGTCACCTTTCCTAAATATGATCATGTTTAAGAGGGATTAAACAACCTGCAGGAGAAGTTATTATTAGTTATTATAAACAGACTTTCCTCCTCCTGCAACCATTCAGGAAACACAAGGTGCATAATTCTGCCACTTGTAAGTAAATGAGACAGTTTAAAACTATTATTGGGGTTTTTTTTTCCCTAAAAATTGATGACCACTTGATTACTAAACAAAACATCATGAGATGAATGCATGAAACAAGCAGCCTGTCAAACCTTGAAATCGTAAACTGAATGCTGTATACCCTATTCATCTTCACCCGTGTAATATTTCACAAAATGGGATGTTTACGAGTGTTAGAAATTGTGATCAAGAACCACAAGTGTTATCACTATTCATGAAAAAACTTAGCAATTCCAACCCAAGATACAATAAACAGTGCACTTGTGTTACAGGAGGAAATAGTTTTGAGATATACAATATATGTTTCAACAGAGTTTGTTTCCAAAGATGGAAGACTGTCAAATGCGCGTACCTTGTGACATGACCCACAGTACTGAGTGAAGCGGTCACAAAGATGCTGGTAACGTCAGTGAGGATGGTCAAGAACTCCGCTCGGGTGGGCGCTAGACCAGTCGTCTGGACAACCCATCCCGATCTCTCACTGACTTCCACAAACTTGGGAGATTGATCACCCGGCTCCAGTGTTCCTAAGGAGTACACTAGAGCTTCACTTCCACTCTAGAAATATAAAGGGGGGGGGGGGTAAATTCAAGTTAATTTAACATTGAACATTTAACATTAAACATACTTTCACAAAAAAAAAACATGCATGAGAGTATATATATGTGCAAATTTTGTTAAACTAACCAAACAATGTCATTCACACTTCAATGGGTGTTAAGCATATTCAGTCACCTCAACTGTTTATGATGCAAGATGACAATTCTGTCGAAGGAAAATTATTGCAAAGAGGGA
This sequence comes from Diadema antillarum, assembly GCF_040938485.1. NCBI lineage: Eukaryota > Metazoa > Echinodermata > Echinoidea > Diadematoida > Diadematidae > Diadema > Diadema antillarum. Next base: position 1,316,395 of record NW_027271029.1, on the reverse strand, counting down.
TCACCCTAATAAGCAGAAATCAAAAATTAATATACCATGCAATAGCTTTGACTGTAACTGTAGGTACATAGGCCTACTGAATTTGATTTTACAGAATACTTTAATTCTTAGAAACAAGAAAGACATATAAACTCCATCCATCACATAATTTTCACTAAATAAAAGTAATATTAAAGATTAAACTGTTCAAAAGGTTAACAGTGGTAAAATGCTCTTTTCCACTTTTAAAACAACATGCAATTCCTTGGGTTTGATAACATAAACTCATTTGTGTTTTGTATTATTGTACCATCACAAATAATACTCCATCACTAAAGTAACAGGACCTATACACAGTAAGTTACAAATTAACCCATGGTAAGTTATAGACATGATGACCAAATATATTTCTGCTTGCACAGATTTATAGGTATATCATTTCATAGTTAAAAACTAGTCTGAAGGCAGTGTTTGTCTGTATTTTGTCAGTTTTCAAGAAATGATAAAGAATGATATATCAGATATAATGAAAAGTTAGCCACAGAAGGTAAATGATGCAGCTACCATACGACCAAGCTCTGTAATTTCAATCTCAGGAAAATCAAATTCCTCAGCATAGAACACAGACTTACATTCAAAAGCTATACACTGTAGTCCAAATAGCTGGAAACTAACCTGAATAGTAACCATGGCCTCCAAAGCTACAGCACCAGCCGAGGTCCCAGATGCATCGTAATAATACACAAGGTCAAAGGTCAAGAGCTGGTTGTAGATCCCCAGGAGGTTTCCGACAAAGTCCGAGGGAGGAAGTCTCCACATTCCCTGAATGCCAGCATCCAGGACCACAGACACATACTCCGTATCATCAATGGTGGTTGCCGTGACGTTAGGGAGGGGCTCCAGAGTGCTGGTGGTGATGAACACCTCCCACATATCTACCGCCCCTTCGTTGGTTGGTACCACGTACTGGATACATACACGTGACATAACAGAGTGCAGGAAACCAAAACACATGTACACTGTATTTACTCACTGAAAGGTCAGAGGTTACATATGGCACTTGTCAGCCTAGAAACTACACGATGGAACTCAAATGATAGGTTAGATTTGATACCACTGTTGCTTCAAAGAAAATAAACATCTATATTACTTATAGGGATCATATAGTTTTGGTTGAGATCTAACTTCAGGTTTCTAACATTTGTTGGTGAGATAATGAGAAATCTCCTATGAAATATGAAAGAGCACGTGATTCAAAGATGAATTCAACATTTATTGGATGAAAATTGGTTTTGAAATGGTTATCCCAAACAGAGCATTTGTATATTACGATCACTTTCTTTTACTTTGTTTTTGGATGTCTCAGCCATTCCAAACCTGATTTTCATCTAATAAACTTTGAATTCCTCTTAGAATGGTACGCTCTGTACTATTTCATAACCGGTTTCATGGCATCTCGCGAAAAGTTAAAAGCCCAATCCTCATCTCCAACAATGCTATACCAGCCCTTTAAACCCATATCAAGCAAACAGACTTCCCTCGTAAAATCACTCACAAATGGCAAAATATGGGGATGGGATATGTAGAGATTAATAAATACAAGCATCACACAGTCTCCCAAAAAAATCATAAAAGATTTTTCAGTGGCTTGAGGCAAATTTATACATAGAATGCCACCATTCACACATTGATTTCTCCTCCTACTTTTGTCACATTGATTACAAATGCATCTAGTCCTGGGCTGACGATTAATATCTTAGTTCATTCAGAAAATTAAAGGTAGCCAGTTTGTAATTTCACATCTTGGGACATCTCACATATTGACAATACAATGAAATCACTATTGTTACTGACTTAATCACTATATGTATTCTCCTAAAACAATTGCATTTTGGGTAGTTTTTCCATATGGTCTAAACAAGGGTAAGAATTGATTTGTCCGCTGATAGCATCAAGAGAATCTGTTTGAGCGTTTACCTGCACACTCCTCCACTGTGTGCTGTCACACTGGCTGGTGATTCCCATACATACACAATCCAGGCAGCCCTGGGGGTGCCCCTCGCTGTTGTAAAATGTACCTGCCATACAGGTGTCGCACAGCAGACCCTCTGTGTTGTTCTGCATAGAGGGGAAATAGTAGAGCATTGGAAGATCTAACAACAACAACAACAACAACAACATCAACAACAGTAGCAGCAGCAGCAGCAGCAACAACAACAACAACAACAACAACAAAACCGTCTTATTTACCAAGGGTAGCCTCTTCAGTGTTGCCACTGCTCTCCGAGAGGGCCCTGCTACCAGAGGGCCCTTTCAATCAATAATTGATGTAGTTTTTTTGTTCTTTTGGGGTTTTTTTCAAAATCTGTATAATCTATTTGATGTATGCAGACTTCTCTTCGTGGGGAATTGACACAATTTACACACAATGGATCAAATGTAAATTTGCTAATATTTCACGGAAATGCATGAGTGATGTCCTGTCCAGATCCTAGCTGTCTTACCCCAAAAATGAAGCCACCACGGCATTTCAAAGGAATGGCTCTCCCATTTTTGATATAGTCATTTGGCAGCCATGTCTTTTTGCTCTCCTGAACATGTGACATTTTGTAGATACGAGGTCTTGTCACCCCAGTGATGATGGACCACTGAGTGAGTAGAGGCTCACCTTGCATGGGCATTGACCCGTGATGGGATTGCAAACCGAGCTCAGACTGCCGTCCACATCGCAGTCGCAGCGGGCACAGCCCTCCGTGGTCAGCTCCTTGTAGCCGTCCAGACAGCGGGAGCAGTCACGGCCACCGACGCCCGGCTGGCACTGGCACTGACCGGTGGTCTGGTCGCACTGCAGACTGACCGATCCAGTGGGATTACAGTCACATGGCTGTTTGCATATGACAAAAGCAAAACACAACAATTTGTTTGACATATTCTTGCTACATATTCTTTTTTTTCCATCTTGAAAAAGTAACTCCAGGATGATTTAAATAGGGTTTGACCAGTATTATACCATCATTTCATTTTCAAAGACTGTAATTCTATACATGTTTGCATGACAGGGCCAGTACTATTTGGCTTTCATAAACTGTTTCATAGATTCTGTTCAACTGATTTTGATTTGATTTATTTTGATACGTCTGTATGATCGTACACTGGACTCCCATTATAACAAAGTCCTTGGGACCGGCAGTTTTCTTTCATTATATTGAAATTTTGTTATAACCGAACAAATAAAAAATAAAAAACAAAGAGCAGGTAATGTTGCGGACTCAATTTTTACTTCGTTGTAACTGGAATTTTGTTATAACCGTGTTCGTTATAACGGGAGTGCACTGTAGAGCAGAAACTTGAATGATACAGATTTACTTAACTATGATCTCATTGAAACTAAACATATATATCGATATACAATGGAGTTCCTGCAATCAATTTGATGAGTGATGATGCATTACCTGACAGCCTGTCGTACTGTTCAGCCCCCAGGTGAAGGTCACACATCGGTCACATCGACGTCCAGCGGTGTTGGGTGGACACGTGCACTGACCGGTGGTCACATCGCACACTTTGTCATCACCAAAGCAATCACAAGCTGTAAGAGACAAGGAAAGGTGATTTATACTGAACAAATGCACACTTTCTAAGCGTGTTTCATTCAAGGTCAGTAATTTGGTCTTCCAGCAAAATCACATAGCATCTTTATATATTATTGATTGGTCTACAATTGTTAAGAAGAATTATTTGTTTTACCCTTATAAGTGCACTGAATATCTACATACAATACGACAATCCTTGGAACTGCTACGAACAACTTTTCCCTCTCCCCCTATGTTGGTAGCTATACAGTGTACTCACAAAATCACTACAGTACAGTACACAACTCTGTACAACTTCCAATGCAGATGCTTTCATTACATGTGTATGGAAGACATTGACCGTAGATCATATATCATCTACACATGTATCACCACAGAATGAAAGATGGAGGTCATCAATTATGATCGTTTATCTTTTATCTTATGCTCGAGAAATCTTTATCCTTACCTTAAGAAAACAAAACATGTGAAAGTGTGAGGTCTTGCTAAGGAGATATACTCACAGGTACACCCCGTGGCTCTGAAAGAGAAGTACTCCGGCAGACAAAAGTCACAGGTGCGCCCCCCGACGCCGTTCTTGCAGTCGCACTGGCCCCCGTAGGCATCGCACATCATGCCGACACTTCCCGTGATGTCACAGTCACATGACATGGCTCCGTCAAAGTAGAAGGTGGTCAGTGAGAAGACACTGCCAAGGCACAGGGCTTCATCCGACGTGCCCAGTCTTGAGTATTAAATACAGATACACACTAATGAGAGATTTTCCTTTCTTTATTGACAGTTACCAATGACTAAGTTCTACTACCACTACACAAAATGCAGATGTGTTTGACAGCATAGATGGATTACCAAGTGGTCATGAATATGCACAATTGCAAATATCTTGCAAAGGTACACAATATATGTAGAGCGAGTTGGGTGATATTTTGTTTCCACCCTTTCTGTCTGAACAAGTCATATAAGCTTGCTGAAAATATGAAAGAATTTCAGACATTTTCATTTCAGAAATAACATCTCTACAAAAACAAAATAGTTTTTGACACAAACTTAGCAAATTCTTTTTTCTTTCTTTTTTCTTTTTTTGTGGCAAGGCCCAAAAGTGAAACATTTAATGCCTTTTATCATAGTTACATATAGTTACTAACAAGGTATGTCTAGATAGATTATAGGTAAACTAGAACACTTAGAAAATTGAAGAAAAAAATTGATGAGAAATACAGAATAAAACAAATAATACATACTTACCTCATGTCATTAGTCTGTATATTACATACATCTGTGAAATTTTCAGCCCTCTGTAGCCCTAGTAATGGTGTTGGATCACTGTATTCGGTGGGGATAGCAACTACCTGGTCCTGAAATTACAATGCCAAAATGGAAAACAGCTTTGATCAGACACTCGATCTAATCATATAAAATCATATGAATAGTCCACTGTTTGACAACACTGCATGAGGAAGATCACCAAAAGGGCTGAGACTGATGAAAATAAGAGTGTTAATCCTAATCCTTACAAATTTTCTGACATCTAATTGAGGTATTTAACTCATATCTTTATTTAAATTATCTTCCTTTGGGCTATGATTTAATAAGTGTCCTTTCTTTGGGCGATGCAGTGAACAGAGCAGCACTGCCAACGCAATAATCTCTTTAACAACCTAATATCATAAATCTATGATGAGCCATGATTGATCATGGGTCAGTCATCTAAGGGCTGATTTCTCAAACAAAAATTATTCTTTTGCTGGCTTTGACAGGCATCCTTACATTGTATGTAACATTGATATAACACCTGATGATTTGCTCATTTGAAATGGATGGGGTAGAGCTGTTGGATGTGAAAGGATCCCTAGATTTAATTCCCCATTATTTGAATGCAAGAAGAAGCCATATCTCACAATAATGTACAATTCTACACGGCTGGAGAAAAGGTCTAAAATACTGTAAAGACTCTACAAGACTTGAATGTATAAATACACAAATTCAAATTCATAAATGCATGTAAACACATCACAACTCTTTCAGAACTTTTGTGAAGGAAAAATCAATGGCTTTCTTCACATTTGCTAGGGTGACAGAATGTTGACTCTCTGTGCACAGAAATGGATCACTTTCACTTGTTGCTTACTTTAGATGAGGAGTACATATTGACAAAATCTCCTGTCATACCAGCTGGCATGACACAAGACAGGCACATATAAGAAAACTCTCTCAATTTGCCCACTGCACGCACTGTAAACACTGTCTGCCTCCATACCATTACTGCATTGATTGCAGTTGCCATGGAGACAGCAGTTGGGGGAGGGGATTTGTTTACCTTGTTGCAACAGCTGCAAATGTTGGTCACGCAGACGAATTTGAATGCAAGTTGAATCAATAATGGTAGCAGTGATTTGTATAAAAACCATGCATGCCCTCTTCACCGACTAAGCCTCAGTTCCTGGTGCTATAGATTATCATGGCCTTAAAGATGAGAAATACACTGAGGTACTAAAAGTTTGATTTTTCACTTTTAAAATTGAAATGGCTTTCAAGAAGTTCATTGTTCATTTGTCCTGCTATCTTGTGAGGTTACCAGCTAATATTGAACAGAAAATGCATGCCTACCGGTCGTTGATGTGGCAAATAAGAGTATCCAACATGACTCAGATGGCAGGCCACAGTTTAAGAATTGAAAGATATATAGATCACTGCAACTTTCATGCCAAAATTCATAAATACCAAACACTAATTTTGGATATGTGATATCTTATCAAAGACCATAGGACTATTGAATTCCTTTATTGCATGTGAAAGATGATAAAAAAAAACTTACGAGCAACACTCTGCCACCTCCTTGTGTATTCACACCAACTGTGATTTCCCAGTCTCCTGGGTTCAGCTGAAATCTGTCTTCCAAAAGGGGGTCAACGTTGTCGGCCACTCCATCATAGCACCATTCCTCCAGGCAGATGGGTAAATCAGCAGTGCCCCTCTGCACTGCTGCCTGCTGCTCACCCCCCGCAGGTCTAATGGTGACGCTCACAGTGGTGGCGCCTTCAGTAATTGCCCTGAGCACGATGTGGAACCCACCACTTAGTTGAGAGGGGGGTACAGACAGGATGGTACTTGCATTCATCTGCAGACAGGCAAAATTGGATTGAAATAAAATCAAAGGTTCACAGCTACTCTACAGCCCTATTACAATGGAGGAACTTCAGAAACATTTAAATGATATGCTCAAAACTTGTTATCCCACTGTCAATGCAAGTTTCACTAACAAATTGTGTAAAAGAAAGGTGCAAATGTGACAGCTTGTCTACAGCTTGCATTCTCTTGATTAGTGGAAAATTGATGAAAACAAAGCAGAACAGAAGTTCAGATATTTCCTGGCACAGCTGTCAGTCAGTCACCTAACCAGCCTTCAGTGTGCACTTGAAAATAATGACATCAGTCAATGGCGACCGCGAAGTTAGCTGCGTGGTACCTTTTTCTCCAATCAATGTCATCAGTACATTCTATTTTCTCAAAACAAAACAAACCGCTTTGTAGTTTTACTATTAATGCATTAGATTACTACCGGTGGTCCTTAACAAAACGAAAGGTGATTCCTTCTTACAGAGTTAAAAAAGTACAGTCAAACAGCTTGCTAAACTTCTTCACTCTCTTGGTTTCCATAAATTATCAATTTTTCGGTGAGATGAATACAGCTTCTTTAAGAAAATACTTTGAAATTTTGTCACTGTTACGATTTAATGCATCAAGTCAGAAAGTGCCCGTCCCTACTTCTGCTGCATACACCATGATGATGTAATTTTTAAATATTGACAGTTCATATGACGTGTTGCTGCAGCATGATCTCCAACAAAACAACCTCGAGAGTATCATTCATTTCATAGGGCCTCTTCGCTCTTAATCTCTTACCATGCCAGAGAGTTCCACATAGCCGATGCCGAAGTAGTCATCGACGTCCCGTCTCCAGAAGGGGCTGTCAGAGGTCTCAAACTCAGAGCTGATGGAGTGCAGGGTGGGATAAAATGCATCTTGGGCCACTCTGGAAGACACACGAAATGGAGAGAAAACCAGAGAATGATCGGAATATCAGTGATTTTATCAATTATGTGCATGAGCTTGAAAGACTATGTGAACTTCACTGACCATGTTTGTGTACGACTGAACAGCTCCTTGAGGAAACTGATGGCAGTAGATGACATCTCATACAAGTATCAAACACCAGGGGCAGATCCAGGAATTCCGTAAAGGGGAGGCGCCTTTACAAAATTAAAGGGGGTGCACGCCCCCTCCCATTTTCTCTTTCGCACAACACGCCCCGTGCGCCCCCTCTGGATCCGCCAATGAACACTGTGGTGTGGCAGATGCTGTGTATCTATGACAGAGATAAGACAGCTGCCAAAAACTGTCAAAGTCTCGTCAGAATGGATACTGATGTATGCATAATTTGGAAAGCAATGCTCTTTCTCTCTGCCTTAACATCCTTCCCAAGCATTAAAGAAAAAAGTATTACAAAAATGACCACACACAAAGATAGATAAACTTGTACGCTACTGTAAGTTTCTGAATTAAGATATGAAATATCTCATAACATCATGTATTTACTCTCATCTTAGTTAATTTAGGGCGTTGGGGGCATACTGGTGTTTCTTGGCTTGTTAAGAGCTTGTATTAACCTAGAAACAGCTAAATCTGTCACTTCCCTTAATTGTAACACTGATTCATTTGTTTCTTTGTTCTGTGTCCCCAGCCCTCCCCTGACTGTTCTTCTTGTGTGTAGTCCTTAAATGTGATTGCTTTCCCTGCCTGTTTGTCATTTTGCCTCTGACAAAGATTCTGCTATGCTCAAAAGCTCAGGCCCCTTTTGACTCCATAAAAAATTTAAGATATGTTTTTTTTTTTTTTAAGTACAACGTCACTGCATCTGTTCTGTCAAAAGTGCATTAAACATTCACATGGTGGATCCTCTTTAAAAGGTGACTATGCAAAAAAACAATGGCATGGTCAAGATTGAACTGAAGCAATAGCTTTGAAGAAGTAAGGGTCACTCACCCATCACACTGTTGACCAACGACCAAGGGTCTACAGGAGCATTCCCCGCTGGCTTTGTTGCACACCGGACTCTCCGCCCCACCAACATCACAAGCACAGGCCAAGCAGCCATTTTCGTTTTCTGCGGTCAGGCCATGGTAGCCGTCCTGGCAAACGTCACATCGGCGTCCCCCTACATTGGCCTTGCACGGACACTGACCAGAGGAGTCCTTGCTGCAGATGTTGGAACCATTCATGGTACCATCAAGGAAACAGTCACACCCTGAATGGGGACACAACATCACAAGGAGATAAATTAGATGAAATCAAAAGAGACCAATGAGTAGGGCAAGCACATACACCCGACCTGAAGTATTGTATGTATGAAGATGTTTTCTAATCTATGCAGTCATATACAAGAAAAGACCCCCCCCCCAAAAAAAAAAAAAAAAACACCCAAAATGGATGTCATATGCAAAACAGAGGTTCAAGCACAACTGATGTGGTTTATGAATGTGCTGAATATTTTCACCAGTTATAGGCAGGGTTCAAACTAGAGCTGGAAAAAGAAAATTTAATGATGCCTGAAGTCTGAATTTACGACACATGTCACACACATTAGGTTATTCAAACCATGGCTACAATGTAACACTATGCTAGTGATAGCTCTTTGTTCCTTTTTTCGTTACCCCTAGGATGTCGGCCACATGCACGCAAAGAAAAAAAAAAGAGACAGAGATAATCCTATGGAACACATTTACTTCCCTCTTTCAAGCCTCAATGTACTGCATTTTGAGTTCAGTTCTGGTGCATATCAGTCTTATACAAACAGTTAATCCTAAGAAGTTTGGTAAGAATGGTGTACACTCGTAAAAGACAGCCACTACATTAGAGATTCAATAGCTGTATCATCTACTTTTCATCATTATACATGTAGTTAATGAATGAATCAGTTCAACAGCAATATCAGATTGAACCACACAATATCATAATAGTTTAGCTTATTTCTTCTTCTTCCACCACCTGCTGTGTGAAATGAAAACCTGACTGCCACTTGGACAGAGACTTACCAAGGCATCCGTTGGTATTGGCATCGGTCAGGTCATAGAAGCCGTCTCTGCACTCATTGCACTTTGACCCCTGCACGTTGACCTTACAGTGGCAGTCACCAGGAGCCTGCATAAATCACACATACTTGCACGTTGTTGTAAGTCCTTAGGTTTACAGCCTCACTCTGTAGCACTTCAAATGCTTCAGGTGGAACATTCTCTATGTTCCCCCCTAGTCATCAATATGCATAATGTATCTAAAGGTGCTTTACAAATCACTCAATACTACAGCATCACTGTGAATATACGACATACAACATTGCAGATCAGCATCTAATAAACCTGTCTGGATACTCTAATCTATCACATGCAAATCCCGCATTGATGATCGAAAGAGAAATTGCGGATATAAAATGTTGTAGAACAAACTCCATTTTCATCTTTTTCCATGAACTACTACACAAGCAGAGCATGTACACATACAATACATATCCAAACCAATGTTCGAACTCGGAAAGAGAGATAATAGTTTCTTAGGTGCCATACCATTCCTGCTGGATTTGGTACATCATCGTTCATCACGCATTCTCCTTTAACCAGCCCAGTGAGGGCGTCCTCCCTGGTGCCGGCGAGGAAGCAATTACATGGCTGGCAGGCATCTTCATCAGACTGGGACTTGGTGAGCGGTCGGAAGTAAAACTGCAAGCACAGCTGACAGTTGATACCTATCCAGAGAAATATATTCATGGAAGTGAGAGAAAATGATTAAATATCATTCCTTTGTTCTTTGAAACAAAAAGATGACACCTCATAACAGTATACAAACCATTTATGCCACCCAGATCTAGGCAAAATTATTAGAATTCTAGGAGATACACCTGTAGGAGCAATTTTCACCAACTCTGTAGGACTTCAGTTTCAGAGATGATGATCGTCACAAAATGGGGGCCACTCTGTGTCTAACATAGATACTCGATGAAAGTATAAAAAGAACATATTATGAAATGAAATAATACTATCTAGTATGTCACAACTTTCGACACAAGAATCAGAAGTATACACTACATAACATATATTTATATTTCTTTTATGCTCAATGGCAGTATAAAAAGAACATATCATGAAATGGAATGTCTATAATACTATCTAGTATGTCACAACTTACGACACAAAATAAGAAGCATACATTACATAACATATGTTTCATTCTAATAAATGATCTAATGGTCAGAAAATCACATCACATCCTGAGGATTAGTGTTTCTTCTCACAGTGCAATGCAGTAGACATTTCACTTCTTCATAAGAAAGAACAGACTTGCCGTTACCTGCTGTGAAATTCTGACAATCCTGGCACACGCCCCCACCGACGAAGTTTCCGTTGACGTTCAAGCTGCTGCCAGATGCTGCAACAGCCTCATCATAAACACAGACTTCACTGTGATTGAAGCAGTTACACTCTGCAAATACAAAATGTAGCAAACAAAAAAAAAATCATAATTTACACATATATTGGTATGCTCTGTTCAAATTTACTCCAAATTTACCGTGCCTAAATTTTTCAATGACATTTCCTATATGTATTTGCTATAAATGTATGTCTGATATATGAATAGATTGGAAATTTACATCCATAGCACTCACCACAGAGAAAGGGAAGAAATGAAAAAAATCTTACGTTCACAGACGAAGCCATTAGTGCCTGGTTGGTACGGCAACTGGTTGTAGAACGGAAGGCATTCGTTGCACGTTTGACCCTGCGTGTTGTCCCCACACACACACTGGTAGGTCTCCAGATCCGGGTCAGAGGTCAAAGGTTGCAGGGTGCAGCCTATGTTGTGGTCATTACACTCACAAGGTGCCATCACCTCCAGATTACGCACTGTGTAGTGGTGCTGTGTAGAAGGGTCCAAAACATTCATCAGTTTAAAATCAACCACTCCAAATATATGTAAACATATAAAAATCAAGCAAGCTATACATGTACTTCAAATACTCTCTTTGAAGCTCAGTCTCTTACTCTGTCAACCTTTTAACCTGGTTCTATGCAACTATGATCACTTTGCGCACAAAACTGATTCTATTTCGGGTAGCACACGTATCAATCAAGAGAACCAAAAATGCATCTACAGCAACATAGATGCCTATGCCTCTTTTGAAAACAGTAGCATCAAGGCTTTATATCTCACCTCACAACCATGAACATATTGTACATGCTAAAAGCATTCATCAACGACTAAAAACATCTGGGAACCGTTTCATGAAACTTTTTGTGAGTGATTTACACTGACAACTGTTAAAAGCTACTGAAATCCTTGAGTCTGATTGGCTGATAGCAAATTTGTCGGTGAAAACCTCAGACGAACTCGTTGATGAAACGCCCCCCTGTTCTTAAGCACCAAGAGCATTGATTTTAGATATGGTATAATGAAGGCTTTTCCTAAAAAAGAAAATTGGCTACATGGTCATTCTCTCAATGTAAACTAATTTTTTTGTGGGTAAAAACTGATACTACATGGCACAGAATAAACTAACCTCTACAGACTTTGCAACAATGGAAAGCCAACACACTCTGTAATAAATAACAAACTGTATCAACTATCACTGGGAGAGGAATTGTACTCACATATTCATTCGAGATGAAACCAAAGCTACGCGGCATATTGTAAAAATTGATCTTGATGAAGCGAGCTCGCTGCCAATCCTGATATGCATTCGGAGTGGACCAGCTGAACATGATCTGAGCATGAGGAGACAGATCAAATGCAGTATGTCATCAAAACAATTAAAATTGTGACTATTAGATTACACTTTCATGTTGATGTACTGAAAAAGATGAAAATGAAGCTCTTTACAAATTGAGCAAATTACAGTCTGAAATTGACTTCAGTTTATTCAATGAAGTGAAGTACATTACTGCTACTAAAAATCCAGTGGTCAAAATGGAACATGGGTTGATTTCATCTCACACTAATGAAATTAGAAGGAATTACAGAAGTTTTACAGAATCTTCCCACCATTATACACAGTAAAATATAACTACATTAATTGCCCATGGGAGACAAATTAAGTGGCTGCAAGCCACACAAGACATTTGGCTGCTATATTTAAGGTCTTTGATACATAATGTCTCTCTGAGAGAGACTCCAATGGCCACATGAAACAGACTGCCAAGTACAAACACTTGACCACTATAGAAAGGTGCCTGCTATGATAGGTTTGACTGTATACCCTACAGTACATGTAAGTACAACTAGGATACAGTTCCTTCAAGTTCGGGCCCATCCTCAATTCTTGATGATTCTGCCTCAATTATCTCTTCTTTTTCTCACCATTTCATTGCGTGGCTGCTCGCTGAACAAGAACGTGGTGCACAGGACAGTGTTGGAGTCTATGACAGCTGTCACAGGTGGCACGTTAAAAAGAGAGGTGCACTCTCCCAGGCTTGAGACTTGGTAGAGCCACTGAGTGTATGTCTGACCATCCTCGGATTTCTCAACACCCATCTGGCCAGACCTGACAGAGTCGCCCATCTGGATGGTGATGGACTCCACTGAGTGTACCTTGGACAAAAAAAAAATGTTTCAAAATGACTGAAAGTTTAATAGCATGCAATGTTTTCACAACATTAAAATCAATCAATGTGAAAACTAATTCTTATCTATTATTGTAATTAGACGGAACAAGAGGGGAACAAAATTTTATTCATGAACTGAGATGTTCACTCTTTTTTTTTTTATACTGGCTTTACAAGGTGTGAGCTGCGAGTGACTTTTTATCCTTTTGTTACAGTTAATCTTTGCTTACAATAACTCAAGATGTGCTAGCTGTGGACTGAACACATCTGCCTCTATGGGGCTATTAGTATACTCTCAATGCGAAGTATAGCATCCTTACAGGTACTGCTTAATGGATCACTACAAATTGTTTATTTTGGAAAGACTTCCTTATATCCCCCCTAGGTCCCCACTTATTTTGCCATAGATCTACCACTCTGCAGTACCATACTCTTGTTAACTTACGCATGGATGTACAGTACATGTAAACTGTCCACATCACTTTCAAAATATGTGTCCTGTGACCCTGCGTTCATCCATGCATTAGCTATTGCAAGAGTAGGGTAGTGTAGAGTGTTATGTGGCAAAATTAGTGGGGGTCATAAGGAAGTCTTTTCAACTTGTTGAATTTGCTGGTTTCTCATTCTTGTTCTGTTTTGTACTACATAACACTGGAAATTACAAGTACAGTAAGTTTACGGCAAATTTAAATTATTGCAACACTGTCACTGAATCCATTAAGTTTTACTAGTTATTCTTACAGAACACAGATTTACTATCCTGACAAGTACCTCTTGCAAGTCAAGTATTATTTCAGAATCTGGACTGCTGAATCCTGCTTCAATCAACCTGAGTCTGGATGTGCTTTGCCACCATGTGTAGCTCTCTCCAGTTGTTGGGTCCAAGTCCACCATGTATCGCGGAGGATGGGCTAGAGACGATACATTGGCATCACAAGTAGATTCGATCCGGTCTTGCGGGGACTTACTGCTCTCTGTATGGGCTAGAAACGTTTCAGCAGGACTTCCACACGTTATGTTTGCTGCGATGGGCTTGTTCAGGGCAACGTTGACGGTCTGGGCGACTGTCGACGAACGAGTTGACAAAATCAGAAGCAATGCAATGCCCAATAGAAGCCTACGCTTAAAAGACATGCGTGGGACTAAGAATGCAAAGTCTTGCGTGCAGGACATGATTTCATCGGTAAATAACTCCACTTTGCTTCAGAAAGTAAAGCTTTCGCAGCATCAACACATTGCTGATGTTCAAAAATGTCCAGACTTGTCAAATCAGTCGCATTTACAACACGCTCATACCCGTTTTACTTCGTGATCCACACCCGTTCGCTTCGTTTCTAACGGACGCTACTCTCGCAGATGCCAGAGTATTTGCATAATTAATTGATTATTTGCGACAGCGGTGGTGACAGCTGTATTTAAACTGTGGACTGCGAACAGGTGTAACGTTACATTGATGAGTAATCAGGGCAGAAACGTATACTACACACAATAATCAGGGAGGTGTTCGACGTGAATATAAACCCTTGTCTAGATCTCCAAATGCTCGATATGACTCATGAGAACGCCGGTCGTTGTTATCGCAGTTTAAATGCCAACGCTTTATGTTGCTATGGAATTTAAAGATCTCGGATAACGCTCGCGCTATCCGTTGATCGGTTTGCGCAACAACGTCGGTATTGTGGATCGCATTCCGCATTTCAAGGAGAGCAATAATATGGATGGTATATGTCCCAATGTCAAATTATGAAATATCAGCGGAAATGCATGAGGAACGTGAAACAGAGGAAGAAAATAGTCGTACCAACCCATTAGTCATACAAACATATGGACACACACAATACTAGTAGGTTAGGTTAATATATATTTCTCTCCCTCCCTCTCCCTCTCCCTCTCTTTCATGGATCGATACCATTATGCAGTTTTATTGCAAAGAGGACCGCCAGAAGGGGGAAAAAAATAATATGAAACATAATAGTCCGGCACCAACCGGGTAACATAGATCATCCCTGACTGTTACTTTCTGCGTGGCTGTTGTGATTTTTTTTTTTTAATCGCGCTGCCGATGCTGTAAAGTCAGTCTTGGAAACGTGAGAAAATTGTCATTAATTGCAAGTTGCATACCTTGCACTGCTCGTAATTTAAACATTGTAAACGCCCTCTGCTGGTTGGTTTATGCCTCACTGTTACCGTGGTTGTCGCAACTTTAACATTGCTGCATGTTTGGAACTTGTTCTTCTCTCCTTCTCCTTCTTCTTCTTCTTCTTCTTCTCCTTCTCCTTCTCCTTCTCCTTCTCCTTCTCCTTCTCCTTCTCCTTCTCCTTCTCCGTCTCCTCCTCCTCCTCCTCCTCTTCCTCCTCTTCCTCCTCCTCCTACATCTTCTAATTCTTTTTCTTCATCATTATCTTCTTCTTCTGCTGCTGCTGCTTTCGTCTTCTTCTTTTGGAACCTTAATGGAATAGGGACCAAGTGCATCGGTATCAACAGTGCTTCAAGAGACGAGGCTTTTACTAATGGTTGAATCTATGTGTTGCCATGTTTAGATTGGAACTGTGCCATAGTCTTTATAGTGGATCGATGTGAAGAATTCTAGGCCCTACTCTGTGATATAACAGGAACTTCATTAAATTAAGTTCTACACATTCCCCTGAACTGACAGTGCCAACATTATTCTCGATGTCTTTTTTGGAGGAGCTTTATTAGTCATTGCAAACAGAAAACAAGTATCCTTCTTTAAACTCCTCTTATTTTCTTTCGTTCCACTATATGCTTACGTCATAAATACTACTGTAAAGTTCCCATGCGTGTTTGGGGTGGGTGTGTTTATCTGTCACTGTCCTAGAAAACAAGAATCAGAACTACTTTCAGAAGCGGATCTAGAGGGGGTGGGGGAGGTTGCAACCCCCCCCCCAAAAAAAAAAAAAAAAAAAGAAAATCCGGGGACCATTTTTTTTTAATCTTATCTTTTTTTTTAACTTTTAATTTTTTTTTTCTATTTATGTATTTATTCTATTTTTTATTACTATTCTGCCAGTCCATCACAGTCGACTGAGATTTGCCAGTGAGTATCAGTGACAAGCTGTTCATAATAAAAGTACTAGGCTGACAGTGCTTATTCCAAGGTCCCCAATTCTTTGTATCTGTGTTGTCAACTGGCCTTACATTGCAGGAAAATGCAACTAAATTTTACAAATTTTCATGGGGGGTAATTTGGCAATGACCTCTATACCAAAAATAGTGGTGTTTTAGATGCAAGAAAACGCCATTTTCACACACAGATTTCAAAAATTCTCCCTACTGTGGGAGGGGGGACACCCCCCTCCCACACCCTCCCCCCCCCCCCCCCCCCTCGCCTCGCTCGGGATCGGTCGCTACGCTCCCTCGCATACCGCCCCAACCCCCCCCCCCTTTATTTCATTTCATTTCATTTCATTTCAATTTATTTTCATAGTTCTCACATATATCACAATATAAAATAAATTGATACGAAATCTATACAGAACATAATTCAAAATAGAACTTCACCGGAATGTTCAAAAGTTTGTCTTGGTATACACAAGGTCTGTATACATGCGAGTTAAACTGAGATCATAATGCGAAAAAAATATGATGGGGCCTGCGTAAAAGCAAGCTTGTATAGAGCCGCAGGTCCCGTGGTAAAATCAGATTAGGGGAAGCATAAGTACAGATATTTTTAGACCATACTATAATTGGGGGATCCGATTAAAACGAACAAGATCAAATCAAATGTTGCTATATAAAATACAGAATAAAACACTGAAAGGTCACATGTTGCAACTATAACCTACTACAAGTAAGGACATTGAGAGAACAACGACTGAGATTGTAAGGATTTAAGTGGGTGTGGAGGTATAGATGATGACGTAACAATTGGCATAAATACATAAATGGAAGGTGGGCTAAAAGAATTTTGTCGTGAATATAAAATATGCACACAAGGACAATGGAGCTCAGGTGTCAAATTCCAGCGGGGTCCTAAACCATGCAGGCCGTGTGACCATGGTAACAGACAGCTGCCACGCGCAAGAATTCCAACAATCGAGTGTAACAATAAAAACTTAGAGAGCGCAACAGGCAGACTGATCGAAGAATAATAATGTACATGGTTAGGATCCCGTCGGACCATTACTAGAAGATAAATGAGATAGACAAGGGAGGAAATACTGAGCAACAAGTACTATATAATATGCATGCCGTAGCTGCTCAAAAGATATTGTTTTAATTTTCGTTTGAATGAGGTTAAAGTGGTGCAGCTTGTAAGTTCCGTAGGGAGTTCATTCCAGTACTTAGGTCCAGTGAACATGATAGTTTTTTTCGCAAAAATTGTTCGGGTACGTGGAAGGTGATACGCATAACGTTGGCGGATTGGATAATCATGAACTGTATAGTTTCTTGTGAACATTTTGGAAAATGCATCTGGTAATTGGCCAGTTGAGAATTGAAACATAAACAGGCAAACGTTGTACGAAAATAACTCAGGAATTTTCAAAATTTTATTGCTTATAAAAAGTTCATTCGTATGCGATAAGTATCCAGCGTGGTTTACAATTCTAATAGCGCGTTTTTGCACAATAAATAACAAATCGATAAGATTTTTAGAAGCATTTCCCCACGCCAGAATCCCATAATTAAGATAGGGAGATATCAAAGTTGAATATATACTCTGTAGAATATTACATGGAAAATAATAACTAAGTTTGTTTAGAACCCCTGTATTTCTAGCAATAATTCTACTTACATAACCAACATGGGTTCTCCAAGATAAATCACTATCAATGTAAAGACCCAAGAATTTTGTGCTGTTGACCTGTGACAAATCAATGTTGTTGATCTTGACAGAAATAGGTAGTACAGGTGGGGAATTACTAAACAAAATATAATGAGTTTTTTCAAGGTTTAAGGAAAGTTTGTTTGCAAAAATCCAAGATTGAACAGAAACAAGTTCTTCATTTATTATGTTTATAAGTTCATCAGGATTTGGATGAGAAAAGAACAAATTTGTATCGTCTGCAAAACAAACGAAGGAAAGGATCTTAGATGAGTTCTGAATATCGTTGATATACAAAATGAAAAGAAGTGGACCTAACAGGGAACCCTGAGGAACCCCGCAAGAAATTAACTTAGGTTGGGAATCGTGACCGTGGATACTTACAAATTGTTTTCTATTTGTCAGATAATCAGAAAACCATTCTAGCGCCTTACCCCGAATTCCGTAATGATTTAATTTATAAAGTAAAATATCATGATCTATTGTATCAAACGCCTTTGAAAAGTCAAGAAAAACACCAACAGTATGAGATACATCATCTATAGCATGAGCTATCTTATCAATAAACTTGAGTAATGCGTGAGTTGTACTATGTTTTTTGCGAAATCCAAATTGAGAATCAGTAAATATTTTTGACTGAAGAAGAAAATTAAGGGTACGTTTATACACAAGTCTTTCGAGTATCTTTGAAAAGGAAGTTAAAAGGGAAATAGGACGATAATTACTAACAAAATCTTTTCGCCCTTTTTTAAAAATGGGAACAACTCTGGCTACTTTCATTTTACAAGGAACTTTACCACTAGATAAGGATTGATTCAAAACAAAAGTAAGGGGTGAAATTATTTCATAAAACACGTTCTTTACCAAAAAATTTGTGATTCCATCGTATCCCGAACGTTTTTTGTTATTTAATCTATCAACAATCTTTATTATTTCATCTTCAACAATCGGTACAAAAAATAAAGATGCCACATTCCTATTATCCAGAAAAGAGTGAAATTCCTGGTGCGCTGAAGGGATTTTGTCAGCCAGATTTGGGCCAATGTGTACAAAGTAATCATTAAAAACTTCAGCTATGTCTATGGGGTCGTCAATACGAACATCATCCTCTTGAACATAACTAGGAGCATTATTGTCAGTATTACATTTCAACGCCTGATTTATCACCCTCCACGTACCCTTCACATCATATTTGCATTTATCGAATTGATTCATGAAATACATCCGTTTGGCTAACCGTAATGAAGAAGTAAGGATATTACGATACCGAGTATATCGGGACTTATTCATAACAGTGGGTACTTTACGATATTTACGAAACAGTTTATTTTTCTTATTAATGGATTTTAAAAGTGATTTAGTAACCCATGGCTGCCGAGGTACTTTTTTATGATTTGATTTAAAACATTTACGACAAGGGATAACAGTATTGAGCTGAGTAATGAAAATATCTATGAAAATATCAAATGATAAGTTTACGTCATTTTGATTATAAACAATCGACCAATCAACGAGTTTTAACTTTTCTCTAAGCCTGTTAATATTTGAGTCTGACATCACACGAAAACCGGAAGTGTTGTGCACACTTTCTGTCAGAGTGTCAACGTTACCAATAAGTGCATACACAGGAAAATGATCAGAGATATCAGTAACCACAATACCAGGTGAAATAGGAGAAGATAACTTGTTAACAAATATATTATCGATTAAAGTAGAAGAAATATCAGTGATTCTTGTAGGTTTTCTTATAAGAGGAATGAAAGACTTAGACAGCATTTGATTGAGAAATTCTTGACAATTATGGTTATCGTAGTTTAAAAGATTTAAATTAAAATCACCCATAAGAAAACATGATTTATTTCTGAAATACTGGTTCAACAAAATGCCATCGAGTAATTCAACGAACTCAGTTAAATTCGAATTTGGTGGCCTGTAAATTTCCCCGACAATTACATTTCCTTTATTTGGTACTTTTATCTCGATGAAAATACTTTCAAAAAATTCTGTCATAAAACTGAACTCCTCTAATAACCGATGGTTTAAATTTTCTGTGACATAAAAACCAACTCCACCTCCTTTCTTACATAATCTATTGTTTGTTATAAGTTTAAATTGATCAATGTGAAACAAGGAGGAAGGTGACTTCTCCTGTAACCATGTTTCACTGAGGCCGATGACACCATGAGTAAATCGTAGTTCATCAATGAATAGAAGAAATTGATCAAAATGTTGGTTTAAACTCCTTATATTAAAATGAGAAATGAAAAGTTGATTTGGGTCAGAATGGGATGATGAAATGAGATCTTTTTCTGAGCAGTAATTTGCAGAAAACATATATGCTGGAATGTCATTTAGATCAAAATCTAGTTTTAATTCATCAGATTCTGTAGTTAAGAACATTTTAGAAGCAAAATTATCATCGTTCTCATTATTTGTAGTGGTTACGGAACTTCCACCTTCCGATAACTGAACATCTGCAAGAGTATCATTCATATTCATTGGGATAAAACTCTATGCAAATCATCCTATTTTCCACAGTATTTTCGTTGAGAAATGTGACAAAATGAGCAGGAATACTAAGCATGACATATTGCCATTGACCAAGATACATGGTGGTAAAAGACACGGTATAATATTTGTCCTGGGGACATGTATGCACCTGAGTATAGCTATTGCCGACATTGGGAAAACATGTTTACGTAAGAACGGGGAAAAATACACCAGCATCAACGCATGGAATTCGGAAGTGCAAATAGCGAGTGAGCGAATAAAAAGTACTTATAAGTACTTTATAAAAAGCTAGATCCGCCCCTGACTTTTCTCTTACTTTCTATCGTTTCACTAGGCTTACATCATGAATTACTGTAAAGTTCTTATGTGTGTGGGGTTGGGGGAATTTCTCTCTTCAAATTTTTGGGGTATCACTATGCCCCCTTGACCTTATACAAAGACAAACACTAAAAGTACGTACAAACAAATTCTAAATGAATGCATTTTAATAACGTCAAGCGAAGCGAATGATAAAGAAAGAAGAGTAAATACACACAAAAAAGACAAGGACGGAGAGAGGACAAAATTTCAATCTCAAGGAGAGTTCTATGACAATAACTTACAGTAATTACAATTTGATTTGGATTTTTTTTTCATTATTATTACTAACATCCAAACTGAATGCAACACGGTTATACGCCATATCATTATACCAATTATTATGTATGTTTGCACATTGTTATTTTGATCCTGAATTATGTTTGGACTGAACTGTTGCCTCGTACCTGCCCCTGTCCTTGTGGGGATAGCAATTTACCTTGATGATATCTTGACGACCATGCATTTCTTAAAGCTCTATCATAACAGTTTCGGGGTAAGAGTGCCGAACGTAACGAAAATAAAGGCCCTATCATTTCGCTTTGCGTAATTAGTCAGCTTTTTTTCATTGTAAAATCATCAAGTCATCGGATGATAGTCAGCATGAAACCGACATAAATGAAAGGCGGTACCATACAGGCTTTAATGAATTTAACTTGTTCTATCCAGTTTTCTCCAAAACAATATATGAAGCGAAATTCAATCAAGTTGTGCCAATTTGATAATGAAAAAAAAAAAATTCTGCATCAAAATTCTGCCAAGACTCGATGGTTTCAACATTTCGGTAGGGAAAACGGTCATGTGACTAGCTTGCCATCGACACAGCGCGATGAACAGTGACACAGTCACAGCAACATCAACAACAGCAATTGCGCCCTCTCTACATCACTGCGCTCACAATAACAGACCTTATTGGCCCCTACATAGACACGTATTGTTATTTTTATGGCAACTATATAAGGAATATTGTTCCCGTTTCATGACATGATGAAGCGTGAGTCTATTATAATATGCGCACCGATTCACGTCACGTAGACAGCCGAAGTGTAGATAGGGGAGAGTGTAGAGAGCAGGTGAGAGATAGACATACAGATAGACTGACAGAGCAGAAGAGAGATGGAGAAATTTAAAGAAAAAACACAAACAAACATAATATATCCTCAGTGGATACAAGGAAAGAACAGCTGACTACGGAAGAGAAGGCATGAAAACGTATTAAAAAGACTAAATTGTGACCAAACAACTTACATCTCCGGGTAAGTAAAAATAGACGACAAAATACTTCAAGAGCACAAAGACGGTGCAACGTTGAGAGTTCAAAGAATGTTTGGAAAAGAAAAAAAGTATGGGGGAGGGCAGGGACCGTATCCGGGCACTTACCCCCTGGGCAACTACCCTCCGGATAACTACCATCCGGATAATTACCCCCCAGGTCTATTCCCCCTTAGGGCAACTACCCCCCGGACAACTACCCTCCCAGGGCAATCACCCTCCAGGGCCATTACCCCCTAGGAAAACTACCACCCGGTCATCTACCCTCCTAGGGCAACTACCCCCAAGGGCAATTACCCCTAGGACATCTACCCCCCGGATAACTACCCCCTGGGTAACTACCCCCTGGATGACTACCCCCCGGATAACTACCCCCCAGATAACTACCACCCGGATAACTACCCCCTGGATAACTACCCCCGGATAACTACCCCCTGGATAACTACCCCCCGGAGAACTACCCCCTGGGTAACTACCCCCCGGAGAACTACCCCCCGGATAACTACCCCCCGGATAACTACCCCCCGGATAACTACCCCCCGGATAACTACCCCCAGGATAACTACCACCCGGATAATTACTCCCCGGATAACTACCCCCAGGATAACTACCACCCGGATTACTACCCCCCCCCCCCCCCATTAACAATACCCCGAACCCCCCCCCCCCCCCCCCGCCCCCTCCTGATACTTACCTACTGGACAACCCTCCCTCCCCGCCCCCCCGAAAGTTACCACCCGTCGTATATTTTCCATAAGTTCATAACACCATATCAGAAGATGCACCTTTCTCTTACACTGCCATCACTCTTTTGGCTTGTCATTTATTTTCTACCGTTATAACACATGATAGACGATAAACATAAGAAAAGGAGAGTTGATTTCACTGCAATTCATATTCCCTTAACATTAGCGAGGGACTCTTCGATATAAAGCCATAATTTCTGATAGGATCCGGGCACGGTTTTATGAAAGTTATCAGTCCTGACAAGCTGTCAGTTCCACACAATTACCAATCGTTGTAGGTCGATCAAAGCAGGTCCATGGTAACAAGTCAGTGACTCGAGCTTATCAATCAAGCAGAACTCATGGTTTTATTGAAATTATTAGATACTAACAAGATGTCATAACTGGCAACTTTTATCAAAAGGTGCCCTAATCTGTCATGAGAGTAAAATTACAGCTTGTTTTACATACAAGTAGAATTGTGCTAGTTTTCAAATTAAATGTTCTCGACACTTTAAGAGGAAATCCAGTTCAAATATAAGTTAGTCTCATTAGAAAGAGTAAAATATTACGAGTTTAACGGTATTTTTTTTTTTTTTTTTTTTTTTTTTTTTACAAAACACCCCTAGTTGTTAACGAAGTCTTTTGTCCTGCACCCTCTTTTTGAATAGATCTAGGGAGAGTTGTAGTTGACAGAATCCTTTTTACATTATAGGGCTGCTCTGTTTTATCCCGGCCATTTCAAGAGTATTTTTTTTTCTCAAAAAATTGAATCCTTCTTGGAATAACATGCTCTTTAATATTTCGTAAGGGATTTCTAATTATCTCACCCAAAAGATGTTTAAAACCTGAAGTTAGGTCTCGACCAAAACCAGACGATATGAAAAAATGTTGGGTTTTTTTTTTTTCAATTCAAATAGCTAATGTGTTCGACAATAACAATGAGAGACGTAATTTTCTGGGGGAGAGTTATTGTAAGAGGGGTGATTGTTTGGAGCCTAATTTTAATAAGGAGTAATTGTCAAGGGAGGTAATGTTCTGCAGTGATCACACCAAGGAGGTGACAATCTCTTCCCACATCCTTGATATACTAGTTGTTAATATGCCCAATAATGCAGTAGGGCAATTCTGAAATGAGCGTTAACGGTATAACAGTAAAATAGTTACAAAATTGATGAAACAATGCAAAGAAAGCAAATTAAGACAGAGACGAAGTACACAAATAAAGATACAGTGCACTCCCGTTACAACGAACACGGTTATAACGAAATTTCGTTATAACGAAGCAAAACTTCTGGTCCCAAAATTATCGCCATTAAAGTCTATGGTACAAAATTCGCTTATAACGAAGACGGTTATAACAAAATTTTCGTTATCACGAAGTCTTTTCTGAGCGCCACTGACAAAGAAAAACAAAAGAAATGCGCTCCGTTATAACGAAATGCGGATCGCATTCGAAAATGCGTAGCGGAACAAGCATTATTAAAGCGTCTCTGCATGAGCGAACGCATCATTAAATGTTCACTCCGTGTATCACGCACAGTTTCCGAGGGGAACTTGCGTTGTTGTAATAAAATAATTTGAATTCAGATAAGGTTTGTTTCATTGTTCCGAAGTCCTTTAATACAAAACACACAGATTCTGATACAACTAAATGTCCGTTAGTTCGGAAATGAAAGAGGGTTTGTTATTAAGCACATTTTGGCGTTATTCCAAAGGTTCGTTAATTCGATAATAAAATATGGTCCTTATTCTTATTCTTATACGGTTCGTTAGTCCGAAAATGATAGGAATTCAAAACGTTCGTTAATCGGAACATTACAAAAAGTATCGTTAATCCATGGTGGAAAAAGGAGAGTACACTAACAAAACTTAAGAATTGCAATCTTTATAATCGTCTTAAGATAAATAAATCTTCGAAATAACTAACCTTTCTCATCTTTTTTTTCATTAACAAAATTTCTTCGGAATAACGAACCTTATTTCATTTTCGGATGAAAAAGCCTTCGGAACAACGGACTTTCTGACTAGTGAACCTTTTTCTCTTTTTTTTTGATTTATAAACCTTCAGAATGACGAACCTCATTTCATTTTCAGATCAACGAACCTTCGGAAAATGAACAATATATTATTTTGATCTAGATTATGAACTTTCGGAATGATGATTCTGCGGAAATGCGAACCTTCACATAAACAAACCATCGGAATCCCGGGAATGGCGAAACTTCGGAATAAGGAGTCTTCGGAGTAACGTACTTTAGTAAGAAAAGAACCTTTGGAATAGCGAACTGTAACCAAATCCTACACCGTCATTTTCTACACATGTGTGACAACACAAACAACTTTATGCTCTTTTTAAAATGTAATATTTAAACGAAATTAAAAAGGTATTCTCCCATTTCACATAGCTTTCCAGCGTATGATGAGGATTCAACAAACAAAAATTTTTATGCGTGGTTTCCTTCTTTTCGTTATACATTGCATATTATATTTGTTCGGTTACAACGAAATTTCGTTAAAACGAAAAAAAAAACTGCCGGTCCTGAGCATTTCGTTTTAACGGGAGTGCACTGCACATGAACACACACGAGATAAATCCCTTGTAATGAGAGAAAGAGGAAAGGTGAGTTATGAATGACAGGAATAGACTACCTTCACAGTGGACAGAGAAAAGCGAGAGGGAAGAGGAAGATGATGGGTCAAAACCAGGGCACGTGAGGCATGAGATATAAGCTCCTCAAAATAAAGAAGTGTTACATGGAGTTGTGGTAAACGATAGACAATTGTGGTTAAAAAATATTGCAAAAAGTTTAACTCATTCTGAAGTGTAACATTTCTTCAAAATATCTTTAGTTCAATGGTAAAGGCATTCAAACTTAAAACTTCTTTTATACTATACTATCAAGAGAAATCCGAAATTTCGGAACAGTAAAAGAAAATACAGATTTAACGAAAATAGTTTGGTTAAAGGCATTGACATTTACTGGATTACCGGGTAGGATATGAAGGGACAGTTTCGTTTTTTATGAACATAGAGTCAAAATACAGAGGGAGAAATTAAGCTTTTACATAAATTGTCCTAAGTGCAAACGATACAAATCGTAAATCTTTAAGATGTTGTTTTCATAAAATGATGTATCAGTATGGCATCTCCTTGATTCCTGGCAAATAATACAAAGAACTTCGTTTCCTGTAGTAATGATATTCTTTTTATTACAGGTAAGATGGGGGGGGGGCAATGACCCGGGAGGTAGTTACCCAGGGGGTAATTGGCGTGGTGCACTGTCCTGGGGTAATTTTCGTCTTGATAGTTATAGGGGAGGGGGAGTTGTAGGCTTGCTTATCCGGGGTAATCATCCTCGGGAAGTTATCGGAGGGTGTAGTTATCGGGTGGAAGTTATCTGGGGTCTAGTTATCGGAGGAGGGGGTAATTAACCTGGGGATAATTATCCTGGTGGTAATTATCGGGGGGGGGGGGGTAGTTATCCGGAGGGTAATTATCCGGGGGGGGGGGGGTGATTATCCGGGGGGTAATTATCCGGGGGGTAATTATCCGAGGGGTAATTATCCGGGGGGTAGTTATCCGGGGGGTAGTTATCCGGGGGGTAGTTATCCGGGGGGTAGTTATCCGGGGGGTAGTTATCCGGGGGGTAGTTATCCTGGGGGTAGTTACCCAGGGGGTAGTTCTCCGGGGGGTAGTTGCCCAGGGGGTAGTTCTCCGGGGGGTAGTTATCCAGGGGGTAGTTCTCCGGGGGGTAGTTATCCAGGGGGTAGTTATCCGGGTGGTAGTTATCCAGGGGGTAGTTATCCGAGGGGGTAGTTATCCAGGGGTAGTTATCCGAGGGGTAGTTATCCAGGGGGTAGTTTTCCTAAGGGGGAATTGCCCTGGGGGGTGATTGCCCTTGGAGGGTAGTTGTCCGGGGGGTAGTTGTCCTAGGGGGTAATTACCCTGGAGGGTAATTGCCCTTGGAGGGTAGTTGTCCGGGGGGTAGTTGCCCTAGGGGGGAATTGTCCTGGGGGGTAATTATCCGGGTGGTAGTTATCCGGAGGGTGGTTTTCCAGGGGGTACTGTTCCTAGAACCGGCAGGGACATCAGGAAAATACCGCCAAATCATAATAGTACTTGTATACTGGTTTGTATAACATGTTACTTTGTGAGAGAAGTACAACAGTACAACTGTACCCACCAGACTCCTCACCGCCCGACGATGATGGCGCCAGACACAAATGCTGATGAAGACATGACGTCATGAACCTTAGTGACTCTTTGAACGTTAAGTTGGATCCAAAGGGATTGTAGTAAAACATTCTCGTATTCGTTGGATTCCTTTCTTCACCGCAGCGTAATTGTCTTAAAAAGGGAATTCCGTTCACTCCAGCTGTCAGTTTCCTCAAGTTATTGGGAACGATGATACATTCATTAAAGATAAAACCAATGTAAGGATATGTTACACACATTTCAGTGAAACAGCTTTAATCGGTCACGGTCCCATAATTGCATCAAAACTTTTCTTTTGCTTTAAACATGAAAAGGCTGTGTTGTTTGTTTTTTTTTTTAGATATTTGGGTATCTAATTTAGCAGCCATTACACCTTCATAAGCATATTTATTATGAATTAGTAGAAACAGACGACTCTTTTTTAATTCACGAATTAATTAAAAAAGAGGAATTTAGTTAAGATTTATATGGACCAGTTTTATATATGATTACCAATTCCGCACGAGATTAAAACGTGTAAGAGTAATAGAATGGTTTCACATGTTTTCACAAATCAATATTGGTCACAATCACGTATGATAATTGGGCGATATGAATATAATCATATGTCATTGCTTAAACAAGACTTTAACATTTATGCACAATTCAATCTTTTAACTAAACGTCATATATTCCTTGACATGAATACTGCGTGTCAGAAAAAAATAATATCCCTCGAATCAGATTGCTCTATGATAGAGCGAAAACGATCTTAATTGATTTTTTGGCCTTACACAGGGAGAGGCCTAGTTGCTGAATTATTCACAAAAATAATGATTTGGATTGTCATGCTCGCTCAAGCCGAATTCACTTTTAGAGACATTCATTTCCAGATTTCACGTATCATAACAAAAAAAAGAAAGAAAGGTAACAAATGAGTTTGCAATGAAGCAAAATTTATTGTAGTTTCAATTCAATTCAATTCAATTCAATTCAATTCAATTCAATTCAATTCAATTTTATTGTCCGTTTCTAGAAATTTGTTTTGTTTGCATGCATATCCGGTTACATCATACATTATACATAATACAAAGCACAGGTGTACATTGTGATAGACATGATAGACATACAAAAGATATACAGCGATACAATATCACTATCATTGTCATAAATATATAACATCAAAGAAGTATTTATCTGTATGAGTCAACATTGTATTGGATGTGGTGTGCATATAATATATACGGGTGTATAAATTTGTGTCAATTGATAATAACTATGTAAGAAATTTAAACAATACAAATGAATGCAAGTTTATATGAAAATAAATGATTGTATTAAAATCTTGAAGGTTATAATTATACGTGTGTGTGTGACTTTGTGTGTGTGTGTGTGTGTGGGTGTGTGTGCATGTGTGTGAAGGTACAAAAATGTGAATCTATGTGTTTTTGACAAAAAATAAACATATATCACACCACGGTCATAATCATTCATACTCCTGAATTAATATTTTCACTTGACTTTAACCTTTGGCCTTTGACCAAATAGCCCAGAACTTGCCCTGCAAAATCTTTGTCGAATGAATTTGAACACAATACGAGCAAACAAACCAACATTGGGGCAATTGATAAACACAGCTTCATCCACTCATACATAATAATGATATATATCTGATGTTTCATATAATACGGATTTGATGATTATAATACAAAACTTTACTACAAAAACAAAATATTACAATATGAGCAATGTCCCTCCGTTCAACATCCTAATCGAGCTAGGCACAAAGGAGTCCAGGAACCTACTTGTTCTACATCGAAGCGATCTCAGCCTGTTCCCTGACCTCAACACTACACAGTTATCATTCAGAGGATAAAGCCCATTATCCATAATTGATTTGGCTTTTTCAACAATTCTACTCCTACAAAGATCTTCAAAATGTAGTTGTACCCCTAGAATCTTCTCCGCCTGTCTGACTATTTTTTTTTTTTAATCAAAGAGTGATCTGTCTTTCGGCAGG
Organism: Diadema antillarum; assembly: GCF_040938485.1. Classification (NCBI taxonomy): domain Eukaryota; kingdom Metazoa; phylum Echinodermata; class Echinoidea; order Diadematoida; family Diadematidae; genus Diadema; species Diadema antillarum. Next base: position 1,287,307 of record NW_027271029.1, on the reverse strand, counting down.
CGGTGAACCAAACCACACAGTCATGTACAAAAATACTCTCTATGACAGCTTTATAGAACAAGTGCATGATGGAGCAATCGACGTGAAAAGAGTTCAATTTGCGAAGAAAATACAATATCTGCTTACCTTTCCTGTATAATTAACTCCCTACAACCAAGATGAAGAATGTGAAAATGAGCAATTGCGATGAAGTGCCAACTGCAGAGTTAAAGGAGAATGAAACCTTAATTTGCATTGAGTAAATGCACAAATATTAGTAGAATACATCACAGAAGTTTGAGGAAAATCAAACAGTCCGTTCAAAAGGTTATTTTTTTCTGTAAGTTTCAGTACTGCATACAGCAATTCGTGATGTCACAGTTGGACAACAATTTACCATGCTACAGAAAATAATAAGAGAATTCAAAATATTTTCATTTTTCTCACATAGCATAATGAAAGACCACTTGGCTTACTTCTTTCAGAATGCATGAAAAATATTATTACCCTCGTAATGACATGTCAGTGATTACAAGTGGAAGGAATATATACTTTTCAGGAAAAATGAAATTTTTTATCGAGTTTTCTTTACATTTCCTTATCCGTCGTCCAACTGTAACATCACGACTAAAAAGTTCAATTGAATTCAATTCAATTCACTTTATTGATAATCAAAAAATAGAAATACATACAGAGTAAAATGTGTCGGGGAGTTAACAAAGAAAGCCAAAGGCTTGAGACAAGTGATCCCCTTTGTAGAGTTGGATACATATATAAGAATATATATGCAAATGCAGATTCAGAGTTACATTCAGAGTACTTAATGACAGTTACAGATAACATAGACAAATAGAATGAAATAAAAGACATATGCTACTACATTACACAAATAAAACAAACAGGCAGAACAAGACTAACAAAGATGGACTGATACAATTCAATAGGCATTTAAAAGATATTTTTTATATCTAGACTTAAAAGCACTTTGAGTGGATACATTCTTAAAAATTAAATCCAAATCATTCCAGAACTTAGAACCTTTATATAAAATACAATTTTATTTATTTTTTTTTTTGGGGGGGGGGTTATGCATAAGCGAGAAAATGGCAACACAATAATTATCCTTATTTCGAGTTCAATGTTGTGTAATGCACGATTCAGTGTAAAACAACCATCAAAAATATCAGGTAAAATTGCATTCGAATATTTATACATAAAAAGACCAAGTTTGACTGAGACACTGTCAGACAGTGTGAGAGTATTCAATTTTTTAAAAAGTGAAGCGGCGTGGTCAAGAGGGTTGGCGTTTGAACAAATTCGAATTGCTTTTTTCTTTAACACAAATAAACGACGCAAATTACTGTAAAACGAGGAATTTTCGCGTGCACTTTAATTTCGCGAATTTCGCGAGCGCCAAGATTCGCGAAATCAAAATGCACGCGAAAGTCCTTGTTCACAGTAACACTACACTGTATATGCATTGAACGCCAGTGGCACTTCGCGAAAATTTCATGCCACGAAAAAGGCTGTCGGCTCCAATTCGCGAAAAATTCATGCCGCGAATATATCATGTTTTACAGAGTAGTTAAACTGGTTCCAGACCATACAAGACTACAGTAATCAAAATGAGGCAAGATAAAAAAAGTCTTATCGGCAAGACTTCCATATGTACCCCCCGCTATGCATCATGATTCATTATAAGTAATGTCATCAATCGCTAACATGAATAAGTTTAGGTGGCTTTGGGATTAGGATTAGATAGAGTTTACTCAGTTTAGGATTTATAGGGTTAGGGTTAGAGTTAGGGTTAGGGTTAGGGTTAGGGTTAGGGTTAGAGTTAGGGTATAGTCATTGATCTCGGTGTCCTAGGGAAATGCGGACTTTAGAGGAAGCTCATAGAACAATGTACAGTGCAGGTGTATATATAGTGGGGGTACATATGGAAGTCTTTCCGTCTTATCTTTAATTGACAATTATTGTGAAGGGATATACAGCTGTAGTTATTTGGGTGCATTTTGACGTAAAACCATCATTGCACAGAAAAAATATAAATGATTAATATCGTACTTATCAAAGAAAAAGAAAGAAACAACTAACCTCCCTGACAAACAAGCGCAAAATATGGGCGGCGGTACAAAAGGTCAAGTTCATTTTCAACACAGGGTCGAGTTGTTCATATCTTCGAGGCCGTGTGTTTGGGGCGATTATCCATTTGTCTTATCCGTATACTAGTACATGAGTATTCTAATGAAGGGAGAGCTGGCCGAAGGTGGCGGAGCGGAGATTCTATTCTTGTGGCTCGGTATCAATCTTCGGTATCATCCTATTCTGGGAGTAAAAAGGCCGTGATTTGCGGTAAAAATGACCACACAGGTGAGACGTTGCAAAATTTAAGCAATTTCTCGCCGTCTGTGTGGATAAATGTCACATTATGTTCACAACTGACGTTATATTATCGCATTTCCATGGTGGGTCATTAAGTGTATCATACCCTGCTGCTTAGTCCCATATATAGATAATTTGTGTGGTTATGGTAGTGCGTAGAGTAGTGTGACATAGATATGGGAAGCAGTCCTAAATAAAACGAATGAACTGAAAAGAAGGCATGAATATGCCTATGCATTATGTATTATCTGCCTACCTAGATGTGCGGTATGTAGCTGCAGAGTTCTCTCTCATTTGTTCTTTCACTGTGCATGGTTCAAAAGAATAAACAAAGCTCTGCTCATCGACTGCACTGCCTGGAGACAGTCTGTGTAGATCTAGCTAGTAGGGTTGGGGGTACCACGTATCGACACCCTAAGGATCTGTAGCTTGTTTATTCTAAAAATATAATACAAATCCGCCTAATTCTTACCTCAAATATGCCATAAATACTGCAGTTTTGAATGTCGTGACCGTCTCGTTGATTATGAATCTCCGTTTTAAAATAGCGCAATTTTAGTGCGTGCGTTCCGTTTTCTTCGCGCAGCTAAAAAGGGAACCTTGCTATCGACACCCCCTCTCCTCCATAGGTATACACGTGAATTTCACAGCATAGGTATACACGTGAATTTCACAGGCCATAGGTAATACACGTGAATTTCACAGCCATGCGTCGTTACTGATCGGATGTGTAATTTTTAGCTTGGTTTGTTTGAGTTTGATTTTCGTTTCTTCGTTTTTATTGTTTTTATAGCTAATGACACTTAATCCCGCGCGTACTTTTTTGTTCTATACGCAAACAGCCATGATACGCAGGGTGTCGATGGGAAGGTGCCCTGTCGATAGGTGGTGCCCCAACCATACTAGTAGTATTTAGTCTAGTCTGTGGCCTGAGCACCATTCCAGTGACAGAAATTAGGAATAGAAGTAGAACGAAAGATCATGCGGTCTGTATTTATCGTCAGCAGGGATATGGTATGCAGAGCAGAGACTCCATCTGGCTTCACAGAATCCCTCTCCTTATACCATGATACAGACTGAAAGGCTAGCTCTCATACCCAATATTGTAGGGGGATGCTCGAGTACGGCGGAAACCAATTCAGTTATTACCAAAGAGTAATTCATACACTCTACAAACTACAAGCGCTTGCAGTGCAGTGGCAGTGCAGTGTGTGCACTTCTCTTTCATCTTTGATTATCACCTTGTACAAGTGTTGTAAGCGTGTAATTAGCATGTCGACGAGCTGGTAGTTGCGTTTTTTCCATGAAAACTCCACCAAGATCTTTGATATTTCAAACAGTTGGTGGGCACACTGTATTTATGTCTAAATTTGTGAGATGTGAATTTTACCGTTTATGTTTAAATTTACCGAACTAGGACTGTGAATGAGACGTAAGCCAAGAGGGTGAGGTACATTGTACCATAAGTGCATAAGTACAATGGTCAAGCATTCCCCACAGCAATACATATTACAGGATTCTGTTGGCCTCCAGAAGAGAACTGTAAAAGTAAAAAAGAATAAAAAGTAATAATGATATTTAAATACCTTGGGACAGACAGATTTTTCTGTCTGCACCTGTATGTAACATTCACAAACAACACTGTCACTAAAGCCACCCTATCAACTTTGCTCTTTATTTTGGTCTGATACTACTAGATTTATTGGAGTAGTAGAATAAGACTCAGAAAGAGGAAGTACACTTGTATTTCCTAAGACCAAGAGACACCCAAATGAAATTTACTTTGTCTCAAGTATTGATCAGGATCTATGATGTGTCACATGAGTAATAAGAGGGTTAAGAACTCTAGACTGTAGAGATACTGTATATGTTATTGTGCAGTGTCCCTTTCCCTTTCATATTTCTTCCCTCATCCCGAGGGAAGGAGATTCAATATAACGTACTACAAAATGCAGTCATAGGTTTATTGAAAGAAGTATACGAAAATAGAGAAACAAAAGACTTAACTTACAAAGCGTGGAAATTACAGGTGCTATTTTAATGGAATGTCGGTGATATTCAACTACAAGTGTGCTATTGTGCAAGATGCAGTGTGATGTCTGTGATGGAATGTATCGGACTTCCTGTAGTATTTGGATGAATTTCGGATCTCTCTTGCATGGGATAATAACTTAATTTGGACAGTTACTTAATTGGGATGAAGACCTTACTTTAAAGTTATAGCTGTATGCTAGTATTCAAATTTCATGAATACCCTTAGAACAAAGGTTGTGCCTGACAACGCTCCAGAGCCTCATTACTCAGACGAGACAATTTAGGATACGGTATGAAATTCATAGGCGTGATATTTGACATCTTATACACTTCCATAGGCCCATACAACAACGTACAATTATACTATTAGTAGTTGTTCACTGTTTGAGTGTAGGATGCCATAAGTTTTCCTGTAGCCTTATTGCTTTCCTTATGCAAAGAATTGACTTGACTTTGATCAGTGGTTGGTGTGTGTGTTTCACCCATCCAAGGGTCTGCAATCTTTTTTGTTTTTGTTTCCAACTAGAACTTTTCTTTATAGTTTCTCTCTCTTTCTGTCCCGTCTCCATCTATCCTCATCTTATTTATCTTTCTCTCTCTCTCTCTGTGTTTCCGTCTGTCTGTGTCTCCTTGTCTTTTCTACTCCCTCGTACTCTATCTTTACCTATTTTTATCCCTTTTTGCCCTTCTTTAAATACTACATTTTCATATGTCAAGTTTTCATACCATCCCCTCCCCTTTCTTTACAGTACAGTATGTCCAGCTGTCTATATGTTGCCATATGTTTTTCATTTTTCTTTACACAACATTTACATCTTCTTACTGTATAGTAGAAAATGGGAAAGCAATGTACATGTACAATGAACAAAACACATGTGCCTGTGAAATTTAATTCAACAGTATTCTGATTTCGCTCACATTCTATAATTACCTTTTTGACAGCGTCAGAATGATAGTGGTATTTTGAGTGCATATTTAACTTCACATGAGTCAAAGTCCTAGGGACTGAAGAAAGTGCTTTAACTCAAGTGTTATTTGACTCTTACAAGAGTCAAAGTTTTTGAACTCGTATGCTTTTCAATTTCTTTGGCCTTTTCACTCCATAATCAAATATATCGTATGTAAACATACATGTACATGTGAGTAGTAGTAGTAGTAGTAGTAGTAGTAGTAGTAGTAGTAGTAGCAGTAGTAGTAGTAGTAACAATAATAGTGGGCAAGTTCAAGATAAGGTCCCCTCAGAAGGCAAAATTTCATCTTTGCTCAGTATTGACATGTTTGGTTTCATTTTGAAGCTTATGAGTTGAAGTTTCAAATTCCATGAAGAAGAAGAAGAAGTAGTAGTAGTAGTAGTAGTAGTAGTAGTAGTAGTAGTAGTAATGTTTGTTCTTTTGAGCTTGTTTGACTATGGGGGGAATTATGACTGTTATTCAAAACTCTAGATTAACAGTTAGTATTCTTTTTCACAGCTTTGCTCCATAGAGTAGCAAAAAGGAAAGCAACACATTTTTTATCACAAATTATGAAGTCATACAAAAACGAATTACTTTCCCTTCACTTCCTGTCTTCTGAAATAATAATAATAATAGTAATAATAATAATAATAATAATAATAATAAAAATGCTACTAATAATAATGATAGTAATAGTAATAGTAATAATAATAATAAATTAATAATAATAATAATAATAATGATCATAATGAATGAATGAATGAATGAATGAATGAATGATTTATTGATCATCAAACTTTGCAGCCGAATGGCTGAATTGCATCTGATTTACATCGATAAAAATACAGTGAGACAAAGTAAAAACACGAACAAAATACAATCATTACGATGACAACAACAACAAATCATCAGTACATCAGTAGTGGCAATACATTTAGTATATAAAGCATATTACAACAAAAGCAGAGTTGAGGGAAAAAAATCAAACCCAGTTTACGTATTATGTATCTTATATCCTCCATTATTGACATATCACAACCCTTTCAGCTAATAAAGAAGGCATAGAAGAAGAGAGGAAGCGTCTGCATGGAATGAGGAATGTTGGGAGATAGGGAATGCTACATGGAGTGTGAGGCTGAGACAGGAACAGAGTGAGGGGGAGAGGAGAAAAAAAGAAATAAAGGCTGGGGGAGAAGAAAAGGGAGGCACAAAGGGAGAGTGGGAGAAATGTAAGGAGAAATAATAATAATAATACAGTACTCTCCGCATAATCGGGTAGGCTCGGGCAGAGCGTCTCTTACCCGATTAAGCGGAGTACCCGATTAACAGAAGAACACGTCTCATTCACAATTGACACACACAATGTGTATTTACATGCATTGTACATTGCACCAAACACCTACACTGTATGCTTAACACGCGTGTTTGCACGGCACATTATACATCCCTTTTGTGTGGCAAGTCGGTGCGTGTACATGTGTTTTCATGTTTAATCACTCCCCAAATGATGGATCTTCTTTGCAAATTAAGCAGGGAATGCGATTAGCCGTGGAATATTTGACATGCATGATTTCTTACAGTGTTATATCTGTGATAAAATGTGGGTAGAAATTAGATTAGAAGAAAATTATTTACCCATTTATGCGGAGAGGCAACCCGATTATCAGGTGATTATAATGTGCATTGGAACTGACTCTAACATTACTACCCAATTAAACGGAGTACCCATTTAAGCGATACCCGATTATGCGGAGAGTACTGTAATAATAATAATAATAATAATAATGATAATAATAATAATAATAATAATAATAATAATAATAATAATAATAGAAGATATTGGAGAGAAAGAAGCTAGACATTCTGTGCAGTTCGTCTTCAAAATATTTACCATAATTATGTACCATTTTGAAAAAAAGAAATTGTACCTTTGTCACTGAATGATTATTGTATATTACACACACACACACACACAAAATAACAAATCTTTTCATTCTCTCAAGCTATCTATGTACATGACTAATAAGACTTCTTTAGAAATGCATTGTACTAGTGCTAATCTCTGTACACATGACTAATCAGACTTCTCAGAAACACTTGGTAATACTATGTACAGTCTTCCACCAACTTCCTGCATAAGAGGAAAAATAACATGCAGGTTCACAGCTGACTAGTAGTGGTGTCACCAAGTAATTTTCACAGTAGATGTGTAACTTGATACATTTCTTGTGAATACAATATACAATGTATACCATTGCTGTAGAAGTAGACATGAGTGACTAATTTTTCGCACTCAGCTGGGTAAGAAGAGTTTCACATGTTTTTAATTTTGCAGAATCAAGACATGAGTTACTGGAACATATAGCAAGCAAAATTGTTCGCTTGCTTTTATTTTCGCACTCATTTCTGGGTGCATGAAAATTCCCATTTTTACAGTGCTTCATATGAAATTTTGAAATACTAGGAACAGTTTGCAGGCCAATACAAAGTAAGCGGTGATGTACTGATGAAACAAGACAGTACATTGTATTTAGATCATTCATCTTTTCAAAAATTGGGTTTAAAAACAAGGTAGGGAAAGTAGACTAGTGTATGACATATAAACAGTAAAATGACAACATAAATGAGCTGATATGTGAGTTTGGTACTAATCTTTAGTAGATCAAATTGTCATCCCTTCTTATAAGATTGATTCCTGCTGAGTTTGGTGAAAGTTTATGCAAAGTCAATTTGTGGGCCCCTCTCTAACTTGTTACTCCCCACCCCCCCCCCTTATTTGTATGCTCATACACCATTGCATCTACTTCTGTTAATAGTGTCTGTAATGTGATTCATATTTTGATGAATTTTTTCTCATATTATTTTGTCCAGTGATATGTATTGTATTTTGTAGCAAAATATGAGAAATAAAATTTAATTCAATTTTGATTTTCAAATTAAAATCAAAATTTTAATTGTATTTGATAGGATGTACAGGGCGTGCAGGTCAAGCTAGAGCTGGGCCACAGGGCCACCATCAGGGCCAAGCCCATCCAGGAGGGGTTCACTCACGACTGGACCATGTTCGTGCGTGGGCCAGAGGGGAGCAGCATAGAGCACTTTGTTGACAAGGTGGTGTTCCAGATGCATGAAAGCTTTCCAAGGCCCAAGAGAGGTTAGAATCGACAGGAGGAAAAAATTTCAGTTTGCCACCATGTTTACTGCTTGCTGTATTCATTCATAGACATCCTGAAGTCAAGAAATTGTCAACATGTTTTGATCATCACAAATTGCACAAAAACTCAGAGACAAAACAGGAGTCACCGCTTGGGCATTATGTGTCTTTTTTACATACCGGTAGATATTTACAGTTTATGTGAAGTGATCAGTGGTGCATCCAGAGGGGGGCGCAAGAGGCGCACGCCCCCCCCCCCCCCCTTTTATCTATCGTTAAAAACAAAAGAAATTATAAGAAAAAAATGAAATCAAACCCGGAAGTGTCACCAGAAATATTAGTTGCGCCCCCCCCCCCCCTTTACAGAATTCCTGGATCCACCCCTGGTGATGATTCACATTTAGATCAGGATGAAATGATGATTACAAATATTCATAGGTCTGTGCCATTTTACATACTGAAGACTGTGTTAAAAAATCTACATTCAAACTTTGTGATTCAATGTTCTAGATTCGACTCCAGCAGTTTTCTTGAATTTTCACAAAAGATTGCTGTGTAAAATGGCATTTGCCATACTTACCTGTACTGCGAAGCCTAATTCTGTGATGTTGTAATATTGGTAAGTCAGATGTGGAACATGATCAGAGAGTAGATGAAAGAGAACTAACCCAGAATAAAGTGATGATGCAGCAGTCTTGTCACGATTGTTTCACCCTTATTGTGCTTCGTTTGCCATTTGGCACATACATGTATATTAAAGTGCATTCTTTGCCTATATGAAACAGATGTGTAGAAACTGATTTTCATTTGATTAGAGATTACCCACAATGTATTAAAAATCTCCCTAACCCCTATTTTGTCACTTTGGCCTTCTTTCTGGGCTGAGGCGCATTGCTGCACCTGAGTAGGCTTGCTAACTTTACAACTAGGTTTATTAAAGTTTGGAGGAATTATTAAATGCCGATGAAAAAGTTTGACATATTCACCGCCTATGTGCCTGGCATATACAGGGTAAACCTTGTCAGTATCATAGGCAATTGGTTTGAGCACACTGCCAATGGCTTTTTCAGGTGGTGGATCTGGAAGGGTTAGGGTAATCTCAGTACTAACACTTGTAGAAGACTGACAGGTGTGGTAGCTCCTCGCTTTCAGTAGGATTCCCAACATCGTAAACTTCTGAAGTTTCTGCTTCTCAGGAATTGCAAAGTTTGCGAGTGACATCACTGTGTCCATTCCAGGTTTGGCATTCTTTCGTTCACTGATAGGTATCAGTGCCAAAGGATTCTGGCGATGAAACTCTTGTTAATTACAAAGGTGTCTTGACCTGGCTGTACTAAATTTGCTGTCCCTACCCATCCCCACCCGCTTTTTTTTTTCTCTCAGCTTATTGTCGTCATTGGTTTGTGTGTTGTTGTTTCTTTTATACTTTCCTTTTTTGTCATTCCGCCTCTAGTTGTCAAAGAGCCACCTTTTGAGATATCCGAATCGGGGTACGCCAGTTTTGAGATGGCAATAGACGTCTATTTCCAAAACAAGGAGGAGCCCAAGAAGGTTCGCTTCCAGTACGACCTGTTCCTCCACATGCCCAAGCAGCCACCAGTCAACCACATCCGCTGCGAGAAACTGACATTCTGGAACCCAACGGAGGACTTCCGCTGCAAGTTGCTGAAAGCTGGAGGGGTAAAATCGTTTTTGCTCTCCCCACCCCCTATCAGTTCAGTCTTGATTTCCACTTACGTAGCAGTAATTTCTAATCACCCTGGATTTGGCAGTACACAGAACTAATTTCTACTCTGATCTATAAAACTGCCTTCGAAACCATATTAAGTAACACACAAAGTGCCAGTGGCAGTTCATGAAAGTTTCATGCCACAAAAAAAAAAAAAGGCTATCACCTCCACATCAGAAATGTTTCTGGTTTTATATTACATTGATGTAATAAAGTTTTTCTTTAATGTGTGTGCGCCACAGGATCTTTGCTCATTTTGAAATCAAGTCTGAACTTGTACATCTTCAAAAATCACTAGGAAGGGCTATTGTTCATGATGAACTCTAAACCTATAAGTTTACTGTATAAGCTGTTTTTTTTGCGAGGGTTTAATTTTCGCAAATTCCGCAAATCTCAGTTGGATTGCGAATTTAACAACACACTTAAATGTCTCCATGCGCTAGGGTAATAGCGCATTTACTTTTTCGTCGGTCTCAGATCGCGAAAACAACATCTTGTGAAAATGTGTATGACCTCCTCATTCGCGAAAATATCTGTACGCCAAAATAACAGGGTATACAGTAGTACTCATTTTTGGCCTTGCAAAATTGTTTCAGATACAAACTGGGCTCGAAAGCATTCTCACTGTGTTTTTTTTTTATTGTTTTGTAATTTCTGCAACCTTTTTTTTTTCCATCACAGGTGGGCGTCATTGATCTGGAAATACCACAACGTTGAAGCTGAATGCCAGCTGTTGAATTTTTGTTGAATTTTTAGCTCAGCTGAGCCAAAGGCTCAAGTGAGCTATTGCGATCGCTCTTCGTCCGGCGTTCGTCGTGGGTAAACTTCATACATTTTCATCTTCTTGAGAACCCACTGACCGATTTTCACCAAACTTGGCAAGTAGCATAAGGGGATAGGATCTCAATTTGTTCAAATGGGCACCATGCCCCACCTGGAGCCCCCAGAGGGGTCCAAAGTTAAGGAATCTTAAAAAAATCTTCTTCTCTAGAACCAGAAGTGATAGAGCTGAGTTAATACTATGAGTTGGTACATTGATGACTGTAGTTTTAAGTTTGTTCGTGGTGGAATCAGGGGTGCCCCCCTTGGGACACAAGGGAAGGGGGATGGGGAGGGGTCATAATAAGGCCCAAATTGTACATTTTCATCTTTTTCTTGAAAATGCCGTGATGAATTTTCTCCAAACTTGACAGGTAGCATCCCTAGGGGGATAAAAAATCAATCCCATCATATGGGCACCTTGCTCCACCTGGGGGGGGGGGGGGGGGGGGGGCCTGGATTGTGACCAAATTGTAAATTTTCATCTTTTTCTTGAAAATCCCATAATGAATTTTCACAAAACTTGGCAGGTAGCATCCCTAGGGGGATAGAATCTCAATCCCATCATATGGGCACCATGCTCCACCTGGGTGCCCCAGGGGGCCTAGATTGGGGCCAAATTGTAAATGAACGGCATAAAATTTCATCTTTTTGTTGAAAATCTCATGATGAATTTTCACCAAACTTGGCAAGTAGCATCCCTAGGGGGATAGAATCTCAATTCCATCAAATGGGCACCATGCCCCATCTGGGGGTCCCCCAGGGGGCCCAAACCACCCCCAGTAAGAAATCTTTAAAGATTTTCTCTAGAACCAGAAGTGATTGAGCCGCGTTAATACAATAAATCAGTATAGATTATTGATGACTGTTGTTTCAAGTTTGTTCATAGCAGAATCAGGGGTGCCCCCCCCCCCCCCCCCCCCCCCCGGAACCCAATGGGATGGGTCCAAATGGGGACTTAAATTACACACGAGGCCCCTAGGGAACCCAGTATCCCTAAATACATGCACACTGTATTTACTATTCTTCCTCTCTAGAACCAGAAGTGATAGAGCTTTAACCATAACTAGGCCGGGGGGGGGGGGGGGGGGGGGGGGGGGGGGGGGGGGGGGGGGGGCCTCCGAGGCCCCCCCCTCGACGTTCTGCACGATGTATCGCAATCGCAAAAAGCTATCGCCGCAACGTTTCACGACTTTTTTCTTTCAAGTCTCCCGCATCTTTTGACACCAAATTTGCGACGCCCGGGCGAGCGGTTCCGAAGTTACGCATAAATATGGTGTACATGCATGTCAGACCAAAAATTGCTCAAAAACGTTAATTCGTGTACAATTTCAATGCAAACTGTGCTTACTGGCAAATTTCATAAAAGCATGATTATTTTGGTGTTTTATTGATTAAAATCAATGAATAACATATTTTCTTGTTCGGAGCGATGTCGCGGACAAATTTCATCGAAAAAACAATGAAAAACATAAAGTCGAAAAAACAATAAAATACTTGAGAATTTTTTCTGATATCACAATTTTTTTTAATCACATTTGCTAAGGACACTAAAAAGAATATTTACACAAAAAATGTGCCTGTTTTGAGCTTTATTTTGTGATTTATACCAAATAGTCTGATTTTATGCATCATCATGCATAAATTAGCATAATTTAACATAAATGATGATTTTTTTGAAAAATTAACTTCATGGTATATTAGATTACATCATAGGCAATGTGTGTGCCAATTTTCGTCACGATCGCGCGGTCGACGGCCGAGATCTGGAGGGGGGGCCTGGGAGGCCCCCCCGGCTCTATCAACTACCTAAATAGCCCGGCCTAGTTAGGGTTAAGGTTGTTTTTTTTTTTCAAACTGCATAGTCCAATATTCTATAAAGTAGAGTGTACTTGGCAGATATCTTTTCCAGTGTGAAGGAATATGCAAATGGACACCATGCCCCCAGGTCTCAAAGCTATCCCCCATGACAAGTTTCAAATGTTCTCAGGTAAGAGTCTACTAGAATGCATGGAAGGTGAACTTGCGATACTCAGGTGAGCGCGAGACCCCTGGGTCTCTTGTTATTTTTCAGATGATATCTATAATAGTATGTTTTATTTTATTATAAGAGTTTGTTTCAAAGATATATGCAGGGGACGGCGGGTGCGCGGGTGGGTTGTGATTGTGTGTGTGTGTGTGTGTGTGTGTGTGTAGGCATAGGTTAGGGTAGTTAAGAGGGGATGTGCAGTGTTCATTTTACATTAATCTGTTATCTATAGTTTTGAGTGTGTTTTTTGTGTTTATTAGATATCATTTCAGTAATTTTGTGTTTTATCCTATTGTATTTTATTAAGTACTTATTTTAAGATATTCATAGGTCTTAATGGAAATGTAATTTTATTTCTTGTAAATTGGTAGTCTTGCCTATTTTGTGTCTTGCCTATTTTGTGTCTTGCCTATGATATATGTAAATTGATTTGTGTACTTGTGTGTAGTTTTTTATTTGCTTTGTGTCTATGATGATGTATCATGTTATGAATACTTATTTGTATTGCACGGACTAACTGAAAAACAACCGTGGCTGATGTTAGCACCGTGATTAGATAGAATGAAGGAATGAATGAATGAATGAATGAATGTGAAAGGGTCCCTAGGTTTACCAGTAATTCCACATTATTCAAATGCCCAAAAAGAAGACATGTCTCACCGTAATGTAAGATTTTACATGGCTGGGAAAATGTCTCAAATGCTGCAAAATACTCTGTGAGACAGTCCTGCATACACAAATTTAAATCCATAAATCCCATATGTGAATGCATTTTTACTATTCATTTCATTTTCATTTCATTTCATTTATTTGCACATTAAAAACAACCATTACATTTTCAAGTCATATTTAAAACATATTCATTGTGGGGGACCAATTAAAGCCTTCCAGGCTTGTTGGGAATAGGACCCAAAATAAATACAAGACTTTCTCGACTTAAAATATATAGGTACATATACATAGAACGCAAATGGTACACAATCAAAGCAGGCTGATGAAGGAAAAAACATAAAAAGTAAAATGCTGGCAGAATATACAAAACTATGTATGTTCTCATCTTTCAAGTAACTATACACTGTACTACACGTATGTTGCTATCAAATACGGAAAGTGCGTATGAAGTTGTTTTGGAACTGCTGTAACGATTTGCAGTTTTTTAGTTTCTTTGGTAAAGTATTCCACAAAATGGGACCTTGATAAAAAAATGTTGACTTGGCTAATTCCGTTCGGTTAAGGGGAGGATGAAAATTTTGTTGGTTTCTTGTATTATAAGAATGAATACTGCTGTTGAGATGAAAAATTGTTGTAACAGGGCTGGTAATGCACCAAATGAATATTGTTTCATAAAATTCCTGTTTGGAACAGATTATACCTTGAATTGGTAATATATTAATTTTTTGAAATAATGCAAAAGTTTGCAACTAATATGGTGAGTCGGTTATAATATGAATAGCTTTCTTTTGCAATAAATGAATATGTTTCACAATCTTTTTAGTGAAATGGCCCCAGACGATAGTACAATAACTCAAATGAGATGAAATGAAAGAATAATATAATATCAACACATGTTCGGGTAAAAATTTCAGTTTTTGCAATATACAGTACCAATATTTCTCGACAGTGTGTTGCAAAGCATATTAACATGACTATTCCAAGACAGTCTATTATCCAACATAACATCCAAAAACTTTATATATGTATTTGTTACACGTTTATCATATCACTATTGTAATATAGAACAAAATTATCAGTACACTCATGAGTCCCAAATATCATAAAATTAGTCTTTCCTGTGTAGCGGCTCAATTAGCCGCTCATTAATTTGTGTGTAGCAGCCCTGTTTGGCCAGTTTAATTTGCCATTGATTCAGTTTTGAATATCAGCAAGATTTCCCCCAGCCTCACATAGCTAGTGGAAATTTCCACGCATAGTTGTTTGACCTTAAATTCTGGTTCAGATCGGTTCACGGTCATGTCATGTCGCAGTAATGTAGCACACGTTTCATAGATTTATTATTCATCATATAGTGTTAATCCAATCACTGTAGACTTAAAGGGGATGGCTAGTAACTGATCAGTGGGAATCAGTGGGAATGCTGAGGGATGATTGTTCCAATCCTTGTGGGATCTATTTATTGAAGAGTACATCATATATCTACTGTTATGTGAAAATTATTTGCTTCAGAACGGTCTCATATTCAAGTAATGTGCAGATTAATGCCCCGTCACTGACCAGGGACGCTTACCTGGAAACATTAAACTGCACATTACTTGAATATGAGACCATTCTGAAGCAAATAATTTTCACACAACAATAGATATATAGTGTACTCTTAAATGAATCCCACAAGGATTGGAACAATCACCCTCCAGCATTCCCACTGATTCCCACTGATCAGTTACTAGCCATCCCCTTTAAGGAAAAATCCTTTGCAGGACAAAACCACCTTAAACTAGTTTTCTAGTTTTCGACGTTATGGGGGGTTAATATCCTGAATAACGAAATAGTACGGGCAGAGGGTTTGGAAGCCAGACTAAAATTGGCCGCGCATTTGGCCCAGTTTGCGTTTACACTGAGAAAAGGCCGGGCTCGGCCGCGGCCCGAGACCACCTCCAGAGCGTGGCCAAATGCGGGGCCAATTTTGGCCCCGCATTTGGCCTTTTGCGCGTTTACACTGAATTGAAGGCGGGCTCGGCCGCGGCCAAGCCTCACACTGTAAACAGGGTCTAATAGACCGTGGACTGTGCACACTTAATTCGCCAAACATTTGCTTTGACCTCAATCTGTCTTTCATTAGTTGGTATGTCCTCATTTCGTATTGTACACTGTATTCTGTAGCGCTACATTCTACATTCTACGTGTTACATTTATTTAACCCTCCATATTTTGAGTGTCTTACCAATGTCAGTTTAATATTACACTCTTCTCACGTTCAATTTGTAACTGGTGCAATATTTCAATTCGAGCTATTTTTATAATAAATACAGAAAAGGGAATATTTTGACTCATCTTAATTATTTGTGTGAACTTTTTTCCAGGTAAATCATAAAGTTAAAGAGGGAGATTGATTGTGTGAACACGCAATTTGCTTGTGTGATTGAAGATGTGATTTTATGTTACCATTCTAGAATCTAGTAATTTGAAAACAACACTCTAATTACCAACATCCTGAAATCAATTTTCCCACACCTGCATTCAAAATTAACTTATTTGCCTGCATCCATACATCTAATTTCTTCAATTGTATATTCATATTGTAAAATAATAATGATAGATCATTGTTACGCGTAGAAATACTTGTATCATCAGCAAACAATATATCATGTAACTGAGACTTCTATATTCATATTGTCAAAATAATAATTGTTACGCATAGAAATATCCATTGTATCATCAGCAAACAATATACATGTACAATTTATAATGTAACAACCGAGAACAATTTGGTAAATCATTTAGGCCTATGTAAATCAAAAACCAGAAGATCGGAGGGCAAAGAATGGAACCTGGAGGGACTCCACATTTTACCACCTTATAATCTAATTCTGATACATGTATTCCAGAACGTCTGGGAAAAAAAAAATCAATGGCTTTCTTCACATTTGCTAGTGTGATAAAAATTCTGAGTCTCTGCACAGAGAAATTGAGCAGTTTCATCATTTGCTTACTTTAGACGAGGAGTACATATTGACCGAAATTTCCCATCATACCAGTTGGCCTGACACAAGACAGTTACCCGGTACATAAAGAAAAGTCTCTCCATTTGCCCGCTGCATGCACTGTACACACTGTCGGCCTCCTGTCGGTCTCGCCACATGAGCCTTTATTGTGTAGTGTCGGTCTCGTGGACTTTCTTGTGAGCCTTTTGTGCGTAGTGTCGAGACCCCTGCACGTTGACCTTACAGTAGCAGTCACCGGGAGCCTGCATGACTACGTTTGATACGTGGATGTGGTTACAAGTCCTTGGGTTTACAGCCACACTCTATTGTACTTCAGTGTTTCAGGTGGATCATTCTCTATGCTCAAAACCTAGTCATCTATGCATAATCTCAAGGTGCTTCACAAATCACCAAGACTCAATACTACATGATTGTGTCATAATAAATGTGCAACATTATGATGCAACACTATAGTAGATCATGCAGAGTCTCATTATGATAAAGCACTTTGCTGTTTGGCAAATCTCATCTATCACCTGAAAACCCCATATTGATGATTGAGATAGAAATTGTGGATATCAACAGTAGTGGAACAAACTGTTTTCATCTTCTTCCATTAACTAGTGCGCAGGCAGTACAGAAACATACACAATACATGTACACGAACTCGTATACGTTGCTAGAGTGAGGTTTGCGGTGACACCATCGAAGTCCCCGGATCGTTGCTTGGCAGAAGAAGAGCCTAGAAAGAAGAAGGAAGCAACATATGGGGGTTGTAAGGAGGGCAAAAAGTGAAGAGTGGGGGACAGTAATGGGCTTGAAGTCATAAATGTGTGACATTGTGCGGAGAACAATATGGACTATAGTCCACATTGTTCTCCGACTTCGTGGCATAGTCGTGATTTCTTGAATCTTTACTTCTCTCTCCTATATCTCCACGACTTTCGAACCTTCAACTCCTCCCTCTCCCTCCCATTTCATCTTTCTCCTAACGATGTCCGAGCATCTTACTTGATTCTCACTCTATTCTTCCTTACCACTCTCTGTTCCTCTTTCTACCGTCTACACTAGTGCAATTTCAACTTCTAGTCCATTACTTTTCCAGACAATAAATCATACAGTGTGTACATCCGAACATAACTGAGATATACGTGTACAGATTGAAGAAAAGAATAAAAGAACACATCAATATTGGGAACCACTCGGGATAAAGTGAATCAAATGATCTGACTGAATTATGGCGCATGTATTGGGAGTGTGATGCAGAAGACTGTCTCTAATAAGCATATAGCTTGAAGACACGACAGTCTTGAAAGAGAAGAAAAAAAATGGGCAAAACATACATCATGTATACTTATCAAAAAGAAAAGAAGAGAAAAAAAACAGAGTCATTCTGGCATCACATTGCGACAACAAAAGTTGTACAGACACTGTATACAGAGAGTGAGGTGAGTGCTGGTGCAAGTGGAAGAGCCCAGCAGGCGCGCGGAAGGCTACTAGGTGCCTTTTAAGATTGTTTGATGTAAGAAGACTGGGGTGGGGTGGAGTTATCAAAACATTATGAATTAATCTATTTTGTTTTTGGTTCCAACAGCCAGATATCAGCTAATCCCCATAATTTTATATAATGTGCTTTTTTATGTTTGCTTTAAAAGAAAAAAGTCTTCTTCTTCTTCTTTTTCTCCTTCTTTTTCTCCTTCTTCTTCTCCTCCTCCTCCTTCATCTTCCGATTCTTTTCTTCATAATTTCCTCCTCCCCTCCTCCTCCTCCTCCTTCTTCTTCTATACTCCTACATTTTCTTCTTCTTTTGGAATCCTCATGGAATAGGGACCACGTGCATCAGTATCAACAAAGCTTCAAGAGAGGAGGCTTTCACTAACATGGCCGGCAGAACCGGGGAGCCAGGGGGGCTCCCCCCCCCCCCAACTATTTGATACATAAGGTGTCATCACTTTGCCCCCCCCCCCCACTTTTTTTTAAAACCGGAATTACGTAAGTGCACTAAATAGAAATAGATAGAGATCTTGAAGTGCGAGCGCGGTATAAGGTTATGTTTTTGCGCTAAAGACTAATGCTTGTCGGCTGAAGAAACCCGGAAGTGGAAGGAGAAAGATGAGCTGAAGACTGAAGACTTTTTTTTTTTCTCATGAAACCCCGAAGTGTGCCCCCCCCCCCCCCCCCAACACACACACACTTTTGAAAAAGCGCCGCCGGGCCTGACTAATGGTTAAAATCTATAGGCGATGCTGTGTTTAGGTTGGATCTGTGCCATGGAGTAGGGTATACCTAGTGGATCGATATGAATAAGTCTAGACCCTACTCTGTGATATAACAGGAACTTCATAAAATTTTGTTTCTTAAGAAAAGCTCACATTCCCCTGACCTGATACTAGCGACAGCATTCTCAGTGTTCATTGGAGGAGCTTTATTGGTCACTGTCAATAGAAAACAAGTTAAGTAGGTCTATCTTTCTCTGAATTAATTCCTCTTACTTTCTATTGTTCCACCATAGGCTTACATCACGTAACGAATTACTGAAAAGTTCACATATGTGTGCGTATGTGTGTGTGTGTGGGGGGGGGGGGGTTATTAGTCACTGTCCTACAAAACAAGGATTTTTTTTTTAATTCTGTTTATCTATCGTTCCACTAGTCTTACATCACGAATTACTGTAAAGTTCCCATTATGCGTGTTTGGGATTGAGGTGAGAGAATTTCCCTCTTTAAATTTGGATATGCCCACATGACCTTACACAAAGACAAACACTAAAAGTACATAAATGTATTTCAATAAAAAAAAGAAGAAGAAATGAAAATACAAAAAAAAAAGACAGGGAACGCAAAAAGACACAGCTTCTGTCTCACGAAGAGTTCTAAAACAATGACAGTAATTACAATTTACATTGGTTTCTATATTATTTTTGTTTTATTAACATCCAAACCAAAATCAGCTTGGTTATTCGCTGTGACATTATACTCATACATCTCTTTGGATATTATCATTCTGATCCGGAATTATCGTGGACTGATCCATTGCCTCATAGCTCCCCCTATAGTCTCTGTAATGATGTCATCGTTTGATGTGGTCTTAGCGGTTACAGCTCGTTATTCCGAAGGTTCGTTATTCCGAAGGCTCTTTAGTCCGAAGATTCGTTATTCCGAAGGTTCGTTATTCCGAATTTCATTTTCGGATTAACAAATCTCCGGAATAACGAACCTTCGGAATAACGCCACAAATGTTCGGATTAACGAACCCTTTTTCATTTTCGGATAAACGAACCCCTAGGTACAGGGAATTTGTGTGTTTCGGATTAACGAATCTTCGGAACAACGAGCAGCACGTCTGGTTACAGCTCGTTATTCCGAAGGTTCGTTATTCCGAAGGTTTTTTAGTCCGAAGATTCATAATTCCGAAGGTTCGTTATTCCGAATTTCATTTTCGGATTAACGAATCTCCGGAATAACGAACCTTCGGAATAACGCCACAAATGTTCGGATTAACGAATCCGTTTTCATTTTCGGATAAACGAAGGTTGACTGTGTCTTAAAGCTCTACAGTCTCGGGGTAAGAGTGCCGAACGTATCGAAAATATAGGTCATATCATTTCTCTTTGCGTTGTTAAGTCATCGGGTCATCGGGTGACAGTCAGCATAAAACCGACAAATGAACGGCGGTACACCAGACAGATTTTAATTAATTCAACTGGTTCTATCCGATTTTCTCCACCCACTGTAAGATATGAAGTGAAATTCAGGTCGTGCCAATTTGATAATGACAAAATTGTAATTTCTGCATCAAAATACTGCCAGGACTCGATGGGTTCATGGACCTACAGTCCATGATGGGTTCAGCATCTCCGGAATCGAAAATGATCATGTACAACGAGCTTGCCAGCGACACAGCGCGATGCACACAGTCACAGCAACATCAACAACAGCAATATTGCACCCGTTCTCACTGCGCTCACAAAAGACAGTCATTTGGCCCCTATATACTATAGATACGTATAAATTGTTATTTTTAGGGCAGCTACATAAATAAGGGTCATTTTTCCCATCTCATGACATGATGAAGCATGCCGGTGTATTATATTAATATGCCACTCCAGCAGAAGTGTAGGTACAAGGTAGAGGAGAGTGTAGAGATATGTAGAGAGCAAGTGAGAGATAGACAGACAGACATACGACAGACGGACAGACAGACAGAGAAGGAGAGGGATGGAGAAAATTAAAGAAAAAATACAAACAAACATACTATTCACTGTGGATACAACGAAGGAACAGACTATAGAAGAGAGGACGTGAAAGTGTATCATAGACTGAATTGTGGCAAAACAACATACATCTAGGTAAAACACAACAGACAAGAAATACTAAAAACCTTCATCGGTTGGGGATGACAATAAATTTAAATGTTTAAGCTTCTACCAACCTTTAAATAACTGTAGTAGGCTAGCTTTCGTCCTGCTCCTGAGGACTTTCTCAAGCCTTATGCAGTGAGGTGTTGTCTTGCTGCCGTTGCCTGTCTTTGTTCATCACTGGTCTGGACCATAGATGGGTGAGAGGGTATAGCCAGAGTCTCTATTGAGAGCTGGATTAATCCTTCTGATCCAAAGTGATTCCTTTATTTTTCTTTTCAACCAGTTGCTTTCGAAGTCAATGATAAGAGTCTCATCCCATTCAATGTTATGTCCTGTATTGCAGGCGTGTTCAGATATCGCCGAGTGTGATGGGTTGTTGAGAAAGACGAGAAATACATGCTTCAAGAGCAAAACGACGCGACGGTGCAAAAATGGATAGGTTAAAGAATGTATGGAAAAGAGAAGAAAGTATGGAGCGGGACAGGGACATCGGAAAAGTACCGCCAAATATAATAGCATCTCTCACATGTTGCAGCTCTGTGAGAGAAGTATACACAGTACTGGGCTCACACCTGTAAATAAAATGGAATGTCCCAGACCCCTTCGCAAATTCGTACAAAGATACCAAAATAAATGGAAGAAAAAAATTAATTAAAAAAAAAATCAATAATGCAATTTGGAAAAAAAAAGAGCTGCAGATATTGAGTATGAATTTCTCTACAAACTGCATTTGGTTGAAAGATGAAAGCTCCTCTCATGGAATTTGAAGGGACTATATTTCATTGGGGGCATGTACACAAAATGGGTGATGTTTTGAGTGAAAAGAACACGTAGTCTGGCTTTGCGGACCCTTGGACAGAGTTTGAGCTGAAGAACCCTCCTTGGAAATTTGATGGACGAAAGGGTATATCTCACTTATCCAGGTTAGAGAAGATGAAACACCTCATTTCTCCCAGCTATATTACAAAATTTTTTTAATTTTGAATGTTAACACACCTCTCTATGGGGAATTATTTTTTACCCGTGCGAGACGACAGCAACACCCGACGATGATGGCGCCAGACAGAAATGCTGATTTAAGTGACTCTTTGAATGATAAGTTGGATCCAAAAGGGATTGTAGTAAAACATTTCCATTCGAATGGATTCCTTCCTAATCTTCACCACAGCGTAACTCAGTGTCTTAAAAAGGGAATTCCGTCCACTCCAGCTGTCAGTTTCCTCAAGTTATTGGGAACGATAATAGATTCATTAAAGATATAACCAATGTCAGGATATGTTAAACACATTTCAGTGAAACAGCTTTATCGGTCACAGTCCCATACTTTTCTTTTACTTAAAACATGAAAATTCTTTTTTTTTTTTTTTTTTTTAGATATTCGGGTATCTAATTAAGCAGCCATTACTCCTCCATAAGCATATTTGATATGAATTAATAGATACAGACGATGTCTTTTTATTTTTTTAAATCACGAATTAATTCAAAGAGAAAAATTTAGTTAAGATTTGTGTGGACCAGCTTTATATACATAATTACCAATATCGCACGAGATTAAAACGTATAAAAGTACTGAAATGGTTTTACATGTTTTAACAGATCAATAGGCCTATTGGTCACAATCACGTATGATAATAATTGGATGATATGAATATAATCATACATCATGGTTTAAACAAGTCTCTAAACAATTCAGTCTTTTAACTAAACGTCCTATATTTCTTGACATACAGAAAGAAATCATATCCCTCAAATCAGATTGCTCTATAATAGAACGACAACGATCTTAATTTGTGTCCTAACCATGGGCGTAAATCCCGGGGGGGGGGATGGGGGATATATCCCCCCCCCCCAGAAATGGAGGAGGGGGGGTGGCCTGTACAATCATCCCCCCTGAATTTTGAGGGGGAAAAATGGATGAAGCAGAAATGTGATTGTTTCAATTTTGGCATATTGCATGACGTTTGTACGCCGGCCTTCAGACAGGTAACAGAGCTGAACAGTATTCTATCTTGTAGGAAAAGGTATACATAATTTTCTCAAGCGCTCGCTCGCTTCGCTCGCTCGCGAAGAATTAAGTAACATCGACATACACTGTAAAGTATGGCTCAGACGTTGACAACGTCAAATAGTGTAGGCCTACATGTAAACATGCTATGACGCGAGTAACTGTGAACCTTCTGCAAAATATGTACGAAAACAAACAAACAAACAATAACAAAAACTATATCGCCATAATTGAACCCCCTCCATTTCCTGAATCATTCCTGAGAAACGACAGTGACTGATGACTCAGTCAGGATACATTTATGGGCATACCGGCCAGGGAAGATCAGGGGCGTCGAATCTATTTGGGTGTGTGTGTGTGGGGGGGGGGGGGGGGGGGCAAAGATGCATTTGCCCCTCCCCTACGGAAGTGTTTAGGCAGACAAATCATTTATTACCC
Organism: Diadema antillarum; assembly: GCF_040938485.1. Classification (NCBI taxonomy): domain Eukaryota; kingdom Metazoa; phylum Echinodermata; class Echinoidea; order Diadematoida; family Diadematidae; genus Diadema; species Diadema antillarum. The sequence continues at coordinate 1,263,763 of NW_027271029.1, read as the reverse complement.
AAGCAATTCCCGAGATGAGGACAAATCTCAAACTTTCTTAATGGAAAATTGTCCAAATAACGCCAGAACTATGCACCAGATCGTTGTATTGCAATCATAAACCTGCAAAAGCTCCACTATACAAGATCGCTTTCGATAAACTTTGTACACTTTTGACATTGACGTATATTTCCCTTATCAAAGAGTGTGCAGTAGATCTTTCACTTAACAAAAGCACCCTCATGTGCAGAGGCGTCGATGGGGGGGGGGGGGGTGGTTCCCCATAAAAGTGGGACAAACAAAAGCGAAAAATATAGCTACAAACGGGAGTTTTTGGAGTGTAAAATGTCAAAATTTTGAAGCTCGCTCGCTCCGCTCCCTCGCATTATTTTAACCGCTATGCCATTCATCCTGACGTTGCCAGTGACTGACAGCAGTTGCGCCCGGTGCGCCCCCTTAATTTCCAAAGCGAAAAATGTAGCTACAAACGGCAGTTTGGGGACTGTAAAATGTCAAAATTTTGAAGCTCGCTCGCTTCACTCGCTCGCATTTAATCATTATAACATTCTCCTGATGTTGGTGCAAGTAATTGCCAACAGTTTTCGCACGGTGCGCCTCCTTTAATTTCCAAAGCGAAAAACATAGCTACAAACGGCAGTTTTGGGACTGTAAAATGTCAAAATTTTGAAGCTCGCTCGCTTCGCTCGCTCGCATTTAATTAATGCCATTCTCCTGATGTTGCTGCCAGTAATTGCCAGCAGTTTTCGCCCGGTGCGCCCCCTTAATTTCCAAAGCGAAAATATACAGCCACAAACGACAATTTTCAAGCTCACTCGCTTCGCTCCCTCGCATTTAATCGTTATGCCATTCTCCTGATGTTGCTGCCAGTTATTGCCGGCAGTTGCGCCCGGTGCGCCCCCTAACTTCCAAAGCAAAAAATATAGCTACAAACGGCAGTTTTTGGACTGTAAAATGTCAAAATTTTGAAGCTCGCTCGCTTCGCTCGCTCGCATTCAACCATTATTCCATTCTCTTGATGTTGCTGCCAGTAATTGCCAGCAGTTTTCGCCCGGTGCGCCCCCCTTAATTTCCAAAGCTAAAAATATAGCTATTATACAAACGGCAGTTTTTAGACTGTAAAAAGTCAAAATTTTGAAGCTCGTTCGCTTCGCTCGCTCGCATAATTAATCATTATGCCATTCTCCAGATGTTGCTGCTAGTAATTGCCAGCAGTTTTCGCCCGGTGCGCCCCCTCAATTTCCAAAGCGAAGAAATACAGCCACAAACGACAGTTTTGGGGACTGTAATGTCAAAATTTTGAAGCTCACTCGCTTCGCTCGCTCACATTTAATCATTATGCCATTCTCCTGATGTTGCTGCCAGTAATTGCCGGCAGTTGCGCCCGGTGCGCCCCCTTTAATTTCCAGAGCGAAAAATATAGCTACAAACGGCAGTTTTGGGACTGTAAGATGTCAAAATTTTGAAGCTCACTCGCTTCGCTCGCTCGCATTTAATCATTATTCCATTCTCCTGATGTTGCTGCCAGTAATTGCCAGCAGTTTTCGCCCGGTGCGCCCCCCTTAATTTCCAAAGCGAAAAATATAGCTACAAACGGCAGTTTTTAGACTGTAAATTGTCAAAATTTTCAAGCTCATGACGCAAATCTCTCGTTTGAAGAGGCTACACCCCAGTAAATAATGCCAGTGCATATCTTGGCAATCAATGACTTAAAGTCAAAGATATAAAACACCTGTTTCTTGACCCTGGCCTAATCTAAGCATCAGTCATCGCCACAGCGCCACAGGAGGGGGGGGGGGGCACCGCGAGAGGAGGAGATTGTTTTGGTTTTGGCATGGGCCATGTAGCTCCATGGTGCGTGTGTGTGTGTGTACGTGTGTGTGTGTGAGTGTAGACATTCAGCGTATGCAGACAGAGCATGCCTGTACTGTAGTGACCGGAACTATTCATTCCATTTTGCTCTCCCCTTCTCCCTCCCCCATCTCTCCCCCCTCTCCCTCCCTCTCTCCCCCTCGCTCTCCCCCCCCCCCCCCCTCTCTCTCTCTCCCTCTCTCTCTCTTTCTCAATGATCCAGTCAGCAGGCTGATTGTAACCAGGGAGGTAGTCTCACCTCCCCGTTGTAACTCACTGCCAAATAGCACATTGTCAGCACCGGCAAACGGGCAATGCTCTCCTTCTTATTCCTGTATTTTCGTTATTTACGGGTCGATTTTTTTCGTTCGAAATGTAAAATGGATGACCATAGAATTTCTCAATAGAATATAAAATTGAAAACTTTAGAAAGGATAGAGAAAATTGAGTTCACTTTGAATGGTCTGCCACAGGCAGATATCCTTATCATGCTCTTACGTAATACGACAGCTGCTTTCTCAATGATCCAGTCAGCAGGCTGATTGTAACCAGGGAGGTAGTCTCACCTCCCCGTTGTAACTCACTGCCAAATAGCACATTGTCAGCACCGGCAAACTAGCAATGCTCTCCTTCTTATTCCTGTATTTTCGTTATTTACGGGTCAATTTTTTTCGTTCGAAATGTAAAATGGATGACCATAGAATTTCTCAATAGAATATAAAATTGAAAACTTTAGAAAGGATAGAGAAAATTGAGTTCACTTTGAATGGTCTGCCACAGGCAGATATCCTTATCATGCTCTTACGTAATACAACAGCTGCTGGAGTCATCAAACCCTGGCTTGGCCTCCAGGTTTGTCACGCCTGAGCAGAAAGTTTATTTGCAATGGACAAGTCCTTCGACTCCCAACTCCCAAACGACAAATATACGCACCCCACTTTGGGTATGCCCCAGTTGGGGACTCGCCTCAAACGAGGGATTGACGGCATGTCACTCGCTTCGCTCGCTCGCATTTAATCATTGTGCCATTCTCCTTATGTTGCTGCCAGTAATTGCCAGCAGTTTTCGCCTGGTGCGCCCCTTAATTTCCATAGCGAAAAATACAGCCACAAACGACAGTTTTTGGGACTGTAAAATGTGAAAATTTTCAAGCTCACTCTCTTCGCTCCCTCGCATTTAATCATTATTCCATTCTCATGATGTTGCTGCCAGTAATTTCCGGCAGTTGCGCCCGGTGCGCCCCTCTTAATTTCCAGAGCGAAAAATACAGACACAAACGGCAGTCTTTGGACCGTAAAATGTCAAAATTTCCAAGCTCGCTCGCTCCGCTCGCTAGCATTTAACCGCTATGCCATTCTCTTGATCTTGCTGCCAGTGATTGACAGCAGTTGCGCCCGGTGCGGCCCTCCTTAATTTCCAAAGCGAAAAAAGACATAGCTACAAACGGCACTTTTTAGACTGTAAAATGTCAAAATTTTCAAGCTCGCTCGCATTTAATCGCATGCCATTTTCCTGATGTTGCTGCCAGTGATTGACAGCAGTGCGCCCGGTGTGCCCCCCCCCCCCCTTAATTTCCAAAGCGAAAAATATAGCTACAAACGGCAGTTTTTGGACTGCAAAATGCAAAAAGATTTCACCGTGGGAGGGGAATACCCCCCTATATCTCACATATCCCTCTCTTTAGTAGGCCTTCACAGTGATGTCGCACAGGCGGAGCAATTAGAGCTGAAATACCACGATTTAGTCATTCAATAATATATTGTGAATATTTCATTTTCTTGCTGTTTTTTCAAAGAAAAGAAAAGAAAATTTCACCAAAAGTGTGCACCAGCTCGCTGAATTTCAGGTCTGAAAATGCAAAATCTTCCTCGTGTGAGAGTGGGATCAACCCCCCCCCCCCATAATACACACCCTCCCCCCGTTCGGTCGTTCCGCTCCCTCTCACAGATATTTCAAAAGCAAAAACAAAAGTTTTCATACTTTTAAGGTCTGATTTTCCGCCGAAATTCATCTGAGAAGGAACAAAAAAGCAACAAGAACTAAAAGTCTTCATATTTTTGCTGCCACTTTCCTCCCACTTTATATTTCATGCAAAAGAGTGGGACATCAGATCCCTGTAAAGTGTGTGTGTGTGGGGGGGGGGGGGTCACCAAGCTTCTCCCCCCCCCCCCCTCCACATGCAAAAGAGTGGGACATCCGATCCCTGTAAAGTGTGTGTGTGTGTGGGGGGGGGGGGGTCACCAAGCTCCCCCCCCCCCCCAAGGCTGCGCCGGTCCGGTTATGGGCTTGTAATCGTGGTGATGGTGACCATCCCCCCCCCCCCACTCCTCAGTACGGATTTGCGCCGTTGGTCCTAACACAGGGGAGAGGCCTATGGTTGCTGAATTATTCACAAAAATAATGATTGGATTGTCATGTTCGCTCAAGCCGAATTCACTCTTTGGGATATTCATTTCCAGATTGCACATAACACACACAAAAAAAGAGAGATAACAAAAGAGTTTGCAATGAAGCAAAATTTATTTCACGGAATGTAGTTTCAACCAAGATGAAGAACGTGAAAATAAGCAATTATGATGAATAGTGCCAACTGCAGAGTTAAAGGAGCATGAAATATTAACAGAATACATCACAGAAGTTTGAGGAAATCAAACAGTCCGTTCAAAAGGTTATTTTGGTGTAAGTTTCAGTGCTGCATACAGCAATTCGGGATGTCATAGTTGGACAACAATTTACCATGCTAAAGAAAATAATAAGAAAATTCAACATATTTCATTTTTCTATATAGCATAATCAAAGACCACTTGGCTTACTTCTTTCAGAATGCATGAAAAATATCATTACCCTCATATCAGTGATTGCAAGTGGAAGGAGTGTATCCTTTGCAGGCAAAAAAAAAAATGGAAAAAATTGTGGAGTTGTCTTTACATTTTCATTATACCGTCGTCCAACTGTAACTTCACTAATAAAAAGTCTTATCTTTAATTGACAATTGTGATGGGATATAGTTATTGGGTGCATTTTGATGTAAAACCATCAGATATTATTGTACAGAAAAAATATAAATGATCAATATCGCACTTATTAAAGAAAAAGATTATAACCTCCCTATCAAACAAGCGCAAGATATGAGCGACGGTGCAAAAGGTCAAGTTCATTTTCAATACAGGGTCGAGTTGTTCATATCTTTGAGGCCGTGTGTTTGGGGCGATTTGTCTTTTACGTGTATTCTAATGAAGGGAAGAGCTGGCCGAAGGTGGCGGAGCGGAGATTCTATCATACCCATTGATTGGCTCGCCAATCGTCGGTATCATCCTATTCTGGGAGTAAAAAGGCCGTGATTTGCGGTCAAAATGACCACACAGGTAAGACATTGCAAAATTTAAGCATTTTTTCGCCGTTTGTGTGGATAAATGTTACATTATGTTTACAACTAACGTTATATTATCGCATTTCCATGGTGGGTCATTAAGTGTATCATACCCTGCAGCTTAGTCCCATATATGCGTAATTTGTGTGGTTATGGTATTGCGTACATGTAGAGTAATGTGACATGGGAAGCAGTCCTAAATAAAAACGAATGAACTGAAACGAATTACACGAAGGCATGAATGTGTATGCCCACGCATTATGTGTTATCTTCCTAGTTAGATGTGCCGTATGTAGCTGCAGAGTTCTGTCTCATATGTCCTTTCACTGTGCATGGTTCAAATGAACAATGAATGAATAAACAAAGCTCCGCTCCTCGACTGCATGCTGCACTGCCTGGCTGGAGTCTGTAGCTCGGGACGGTAGTCTAGTCTCGACTGTGAGAAATTAGAAGTAGAACGAAAGATCATGCAGTCTGTATTTATCATCAAGGATATGGTATGCAGAGTGGAGACTCCATCTGGCTTCACAGAATCCCTCTCCTATACAGACTGAAAGGCTCTCATACCCAATATTGTACTATTTGTAGGGGGGATGCTCGAGTACAGAAACCAATTCACTTATTATTAAGTTTACCAAAGTCAAAGAGTAATTTATACACTCTAGTCTCGACAAACTACAAGCGCATGCAGTGCAGTGGCAGTGCAGTGTGTGCGCTTCTCATTCATCTATGATTATCCCCTTGTAAGTATGTAATTAGCATGTTGACGAGCTGGTACTTGTAGTTGTGTCTTTTTCCATGAAAACTCCACCCAGATCTTTGATATTTCAAACAGTTGGTGTGGGCACACTGTATTTATGTCTAAATTTATTTAAGATGTTAATTTTACCATTTTAGTTTAAATTTGCCGATCTAGTAGGTCTGAATTAGATGTAAGCAAGGACTCGATGAAAATCATACAAATGACATTGGCTGTGTCTCAAATATTAATGAGGATCTATGATGTGTCTCATGAGTAAGAGGGCTAAGAACTCTATGTAGACTCTAGAGATATCTGTTATTGTGCAATGTTCCTTTCCTTTTCATTTTTCTTCCCTCTTCCTTGGGGGAAGGAGATTCAATACAACATACTACAATACAAAAGGCAGTCATAGGTTTTATTGAAAGAAGTAGATATAGAGAAACAAAAAGACTTAGATCTATACTATCAGGCATGGGAACTACAAGTGCAATTTCAATGGAATGTCAGTGATGTTCAACTACAAGTGTGCTATTGTGCAAGATGCTGTGTGATGTGTTTGATGTCCTTTTATTGGACTTCCTTTAGTATTTGGATGAATTTCTGATCTCTCTTACATGGGACAATAACTTAATTTGGACAGTTATTTAATTGGGATGAAGATCTTTTAAGGTTATAACTGTATGCTACAATATGTAGTATTCAAATCTTATGCATACCCTTAGAACAGAGGTTGTGCCCAACAACCCTGAATTCTCCTAGAGCCTCATTACTCATTACTCAGACGAGACAATTTAGGATAAAGTATGAAATTTATAAGCTTGATATTTGACATCGTATACACTTCCATAGGTCCATACATCAACATACAATTATACTATTACTGTAGTAGTTGTTCACTGTTTGAGTGTAGTATGCCATAAGTTTTCCTGTAGCCTTATTGCTTTCCTTATGCAAAGAATTGACTTTGATCAATTGTTGGTATGTGTGTTTCGCCCATCCAAGGGTCTGCAGTCTTTTTCGTTTTTGTTTCTAACTAGAACCTATGGTTTCTCTCTCTTTCTGTCCCGTCTCCATCTATCCTCATCTTATTTATCTTTCTCTCTCTCTCTCTCTGTCCGTCTGTCTGTGTCTCCTTGTCTTTTCTACTCCCTCGTACTCGTATCTTTACCTATTTTTATCCCTTTTTGCCCTTCTTTAAATACTACATTTGATTTTCATATGTCAAGTTTTCATACCATCCCCTCCCTTCTCTTTACAGTACGGTATGTCCAGCTGTCTATATGTTGCTATATATGTTTTTCATTTTTCTTTACACAACATTTACATCTTCTTACTGTATAGTAGAAAATGAGAAAGCAATGTACAATGTACATGTACAATGAACAAAACACATGTGCCTGTGAAATTTAATTCAACAGTATTCTGATTTTGTTCACATTCTATAATTACCTTTTTGACAGCGTCAGAATGATAGTGGTATTTTGAGTGCATATTTAACTTCACATGAGTCAAAGTCCTAGGGACTGAAGAAAGTGCTTTAACTCAAGTGTTATTTGACTCTTGCAAGAGTCAAAGTTTTCTAACTTGTATGCTTTTCAATTTCTTTGGCCTGTTCACTCCATAATCAAATAGATTGTATGTAAATATGTATGTATGTCAGTAGTAGTAGTAGTAGTAGTAGTAGTAATGATAATAACAATAATAGTGGGCAAGTCCAAGATAAGGTCCCCTCAGAACTCATCAGAAGGCAAAATTTCATATTTGCTCAATATTGACATGTTTGGTATCATTTTGAAGCTTATGAGTTGAAGTTTCAAATTTTGTGAAGTAGTAGTAGTAGTAGCAGTAGTACTTATATTAATAATGATAATAATAAGTATTCACATAATATACATGTATTGATAGAAGTTTAGGCATGTTTCTGTTATATGTTGCTGTTAACTTAGCAAGGATTTTGTCAATTGATTTGTAGACACTTCCCATTATGTTATATGGATCAGACATTACTCAGAAATAGAGAGCAAGTGCACTACAAAATAAGAGCTATTCACACTTATGAATTCATGCATTAATCTGTGTATGGGCATGAGTATGCCATCCCATTTTCATTGCGGATCAGTGCTGTTTCGATAGCCAATGTTCGGTTTTGACAGCGGGGCTATACACATGTAGCTAGTCAAAATCCACCAGCGGTCCCCACAATAATCTAATCTTCATTGCTCGCAATTAAAATCAAAGAATTACGCATGCTGATACCAGAGGAAAATACACTCCAGTTGTTATGCTATTGCTTTATCTATGAACCCCACTTATTTATTTCGTGGTGCATGAATGCACATCGACAAAAATGAGGACTCACTTGTCATTCAATTAGGACCCACTGGTTATTTTGGGTTAAAACAGACACATGCACTTGTATAATATATATGTACAAATGTAGAAAACAAGGTCAATGCACTGGAGTTGTATGTACAACTTGTAGCACTTGCTGTCATCTGATGCAAGTTTGCCTTGCGAGATTTATGTGAAGAATTGGCTACTTTGACTAATGCAAAGTAAAGTTCTTGTGTATTTCAGGTGAAAGAGACTGAATTTTCCTTTGATCCAATATTTGACTTTACTGAAAGCAAATTCTCTTTTTTGTGTGTGTGAACATTATGAATTTATATCTTCTGTACCTGTTCTTCTTCCTCTACAGGGGGTTCAAGTGTGTGACCATAATATTTGTTCTTTTGAGCTTGTTTGACTATGGAGGAGGGGGTGGGGGAGGGAAATATGAATGTTTTTCAAAACTCTTGATTAACAGCAATATTCTTTTTGATGGCTTTACTGCATAGCATAGCAAAAAGGAGAGCAACACATTTTTATCATCAAATTATGAAGTCATAGAAAAAAATGACTTTCCCTTCACTTCCTGTCTTAAATGCTAATAATAATAATGATGATAATAGTAATAATAATGATAATAATGATAATAGTATTAATAATAATAATAATAATAATAATAATAATGATAATAATAATAGTAATAATAATCATCATCATCATCATCATCATCATCATCATCAGAGAAGACATTGGAGAGAAAGAAACTAGACATGCATTCTGTACAGTTCTTGTTCAACATATTTTGTTTCAGTTGTTAGAGCTGCCAAATAACCATAATGTACCATTTTGAAAAAAATGATAAGAGATTGTACCTTCATCACTGAATGTTTAGTACCAATTCTATATCACACACACACACACACACACACACACACACACACACACACACACACACACACACACACACACACAAAATGACAAATCTGATCGTTCTCTCAAGCTACACAATGTACATGACTAATCAGACTTCTCACAAATACTAGTGCTACAGTATCTCTGTACACATGACTAATCAGACCTCTCAGAAACACTTGGTAATACCATATACAGTCTTCCGCCAACTTCCTGCATAGGAGGAAAAAACATGCAGGTTCACAGCTGACTAGTAGTGGTGACACCAAGTGATTTTCACAGTAGAGCTGTAACTTGATACATTTCTTGTGAATACAATAACTATGTACCGGTACTGTTGCTATAAAAGTGGATATGAGTGACTAATTTTTTGTACTCGGCTGGGTAAGATGAGTTTCGCATGTTTTTAATTTCGCGGAATCAAGACATGAACTACTGGAACATATAGCAAGCAAAAATATTCGCTTGCGTTTATTTTCTTGCTAGTTTCTGGTTGCATGGAATGCATAAAAATTCCCATTTTTACAGTGCTTCGTATGAAATTTTGGTACTAGTAACAGTTTGCAGGCCAATACAAAGTAAGCAGTGATGTACTGATGAAACAAAACAGTATTTAGATCATTCATCTTTCTAAATATCATTTGGGTTTAAAAACAAGCTACGGAAAGTGGACTAGTATATGACATATAAACAGTAAAATGACAACATTAATGAACTAATATGTGAGTTTGGTACTAATCTTTAGTAGATAACATTGTCATCCCTACTTGTAAAATTTATTCCTGCTGAGTTTGGTGAAAGTTTATGCAAAGTCAATTCAATTTGTGGGCCCCTCTATAACTTGTTACCCCCCCCCCCTTATTTGTATGCTCGTAATACCCATGCATCTACTTCTGTAACTAGTGTCTGTAATTTGATTCATATTTTGACAATTTTTTCATGTCATTTTGTCCAGTGATATGTATTATATTTTGTTGCAAAATATCAGAAATTAATTTGAATTCAATTTTGATTTTCAAATTAAAATCAAATTGTAATTGTATGTGATTGAACGTACAGTGCGTGCAGGTCAAGCTAGAGCTGGGCCACAGGGCCACCATCAGGGCGAAACCCACACAGGAGGGGTTCACTCACGACTGGACCATGTTCGTGCGTGGGCCGGAGGGGAGCAGCATAGAACACTTTGTGGACAAGGTGGTGTTCCAGCTGCATGAGAGCTTTCAGAGGCCCAAGAGAGGTGAGAATCGACAGGAGGAAAAAATCTCAGTTTGCCACCATGTCTACTGCATGCTGTATTCATTCATACATACGTAAACGTCCGGAAGTCAAGAAATTGTCAATGTTTCTCAATTATCACAAATTGCTTTAAAAATCAGAGACAGAACAGTAGTACCACTTGGACATTATGTGTCCCTTTTGCATAGATATTTACAGTATGTGCAAAGTAATGATTTACCTTAAAATTAGACAAAAAGATGATTACAAATATCCATAATTCTGTGCCACTTTACTTTCTGAAGACCGTGCAGATGAAAGCTAAATCCAAAATTTTATGATTAAATGTTCAAGATTCAACTCCAGCAGTTTTCTTGTATTTTCACACATGCCTGCTGTGTAAAGTGGAGTTTGACATGAATACCTTTGCTACAAAGCCTAATCATGTGATGTTGTAATATTGGCAAGTCTTATGTGGAACATGATTAGAGAATATTATATATGAACAAAAACTCACCAGAAAATAAGTGATGATGCATCAGTCTTTTGAGGATTGTTTTAACCTTAAGTACAGTATTGGTGGAGATGAGAATTGGGCTTTTAACTTTTTGCGAGATACCTAAAAAAAACACACACTTATGATATAGTACAGAACATACCATTTTTATTAAGAGGAATTCAAAGTTTATGTGATGAAAATCAGGTTTGGAATAACTGAAACATCCAAAAACAAAGTAAAACAAAGCGATCGTAATAAAGTGTGGGTCCCACACTTTATTAAAATCACTCTTTTTTGGATATCTCGGCCATTTTAAAACCAATTTTCATCAAATAAACGTTGAATTCCTCATAGAATTACATGCTCTTTCCTATTTCATAAGAGGTTTCTCCTTATCTCACCCAAAAATGTAAGAAACGTGAAATTAGGTCTCAACCAAAACTATACGAATTACGATCCCTTTAATTGTGCTTTATTCGACAAGTGGCATGCATACTGGAGTGCTTTCTTTGCCGATTGACACAGATGTGTAGAAACTGATTTCTGTTGAATAGAGATTAGCTACAATGCAAATCAAAAATCCCCTAATCCCTATGCTGTCAGTTTAACCTTCTCACTGGGTTGAAGCACATTGCTACACCTGAGTGGCTTTGCTAACTTAACAACTAAGCTCAGTTTGGAGGGATTGTTGAATGCTATAAATAAAAAAGCTTTGTGCCTGGCACATACAGGGTTAACCTTGTCAGTATTCATTCATTCATTCATTTATTTTTCATTTCCAACAAAAACATATAAATATATTACAAAAATTGAATACAGTGCATAAATTTCATCATACAAAGTAAAGGATAAATTTACAGAAAACTTGTAGGTATAGGAAAATGTTGGAAATGGGGAGGAATGCTAAAAAGCTGAGCTTGTAGGCTGCATTCCCCCCACACGTAATACAAGAAATTATATGATCGATAGACTGATAAGCATTGAAAATGGATGAAACAAAGAAACTAAGACAAAAAGACCTATAACCTAACTTATCCGAAACAAAAACCCTGAACAAATCCCTACACTACACTAAGTCGCTGTCATGCCGGAAAAGAGAGGAGAGAAACAAAATAGTATGTGTGTGTGTGTGTGTGTGTGTGTGTGAGTGTGTGTGTGTGTGTATGAGAGAGAGGGGGGGAGAAAGCAGCTTAATGCGTGGTGTGAAGATAAGAGACAAAAAAAAAATAGGACACGAGAGGTAGTGGATGGATGGAGCCGCTTAGCTGTAATTCCAATAGAATATAAGGTTGGATTTTACACTTCTTTGCAACCAATAAAGAATCAACAATTCTTATAACTGTTCAAAATATTTTTCTTCAGATTACTCTTAAAGGAACTTAAACTTGGAGATGTCCTCAAACTGTTAGAAAGGTTGTTCCAATATTTAGGTCCAGCAAATGTAAATATAGAATGTGTAAACACTGTTCTAGTTAAAGGCAGATGGAATTCATCTGAGTGACGAGTTGGATATTTATGGAACGAGCGGTTTCTCGCAAACATGCTTGTGAAGACAGACGGCAACAAATTATTAGAAAGTTTATACATAAATTGGCCAAGACAATAATAATAAATATCAGTTATCTTTAAAATTTTGTTTTCAGAAAATAAAACATCGGTGTGGGCTCTCCAAGAAACATGACAAATTATTCGAAGAGCTTTTTTCTGGAGACGGGACAGTCTGTCGAGATATGATGGATGTGTGTTCCCCCAAGCTATGATGCCATAATTCAAATAAGGTAAAATCAAAGCTGAATATAACATTAAAAGGGTGGGAATAGAAAAATAATATTTGACTCTATTAATAACACCAATATTTCGAGATATTGTGTGACAAATACTATCAATATGTGACTTCCATGAAAGTTTATTGTCAATAACCAAACCTAAAAACTTCATTGATGCAACTTCATCTATAACTATATCATCTATTTTTATATTATTAGGAAGATTATTTAAAGTATTACTAAATAATATACATTTAGTTTTAAGAAGATTTATAGACAACTTATTTGACCTTATCCAACATAACAATCTCTTTAATTCAGAATTTAACAAATCCACCAAAATATGAGGATCTGAATGAGAAAGAAAAACATTAGAGTCATCAGCAAAAAGTACAAAAGATAAAATATTAGAAGCATTTATTATATCATTTATATACAAAATAAATAAAAGAGGTCCCAGTAAACTACCCTGAGGTACACCACAGGTGACAGATTGGTTGCAGGAGTTTTGACCAGATAGAAAAACATACTGTTTACGATCAGAGAGGTAACTCCTGAACCACTCCAAGGCCTTGCCACGTATACCATAGTGACATAATTTATGAAGTAATATTTTATGATCAATGGTATCGAAGGCCTTGGAGAGGTCCAGGAAGACACCCACTGTGTGATGAGCCCTATCTACTGCTTTGGCTACTTTTTCAATAAAGGAGAGAATTGCTTGAGAAGTGCTATGTCCTTTGCGGAAACCAAATTGTGAATCAGAAATGATATCATAAAAATCAAGAAATTTAAGGAGTCTAGAATAAACAACTTTTTCTAACAGTTTTGAAAACGATGACAACAATGAAATTGGTCTATAATTACTAATATCTTCCTTATTACCTTTCTTATAAATTGGGATTACTTTAGCAATTTTCATTCGTAGCGGAACAACACCACTGCTTAATGACAAATTAAAAATGTAAGTTAAAGGTTCAACAATATTCTCAGCTATATTTTTCAAAATAACGTTATCAATACAATCAGGTCCCGAGCTTCTTTTACTTTCCAAACTCATAATGATATCTTTTACTTCATAACTAATAATCGGATCAAAAAAGAATGAATTTGAGTTGGGTAATTTAAGAAATTCATAGAAATTTTTTTGACAAGCAGGAGTTTTATTAGCAAGATCATGTCCAATCTGCGAAAAGTAAAGGTTAAATGCATCTGCAATCATCACAGGGTCTGTTATTTCCTTGTCACCAGAAACAACTCTTGTAACACAAAACTTATCATTTTCTTTATTTATAGCACTGTTTATTATTTTCCAAGTTTTACTCATGTCATGCTTACAAAAGGATATCTGATCCGCGTAATACTTCTTTTTTTCATAACGCAATATTCTTGTAAGAGTGTTTTTATACATAATATATTTACGATGAGATTGTTCAGTACGTTTAATTTTGTCTGCATAATACAAATTGTTTTTCCGGTTTATAGATCGTAGAAGAGATTTTGTTATCCATGGTGATCTAGGATACTTTTTGTAATCACGTTTAACTTCTACCAAAGGAACATATTTCTCTAAATGAGAATTCAAAATATTCATAAAAACATCAAATGATAAATCCGTATCATGAGTGCTATATACTTCTCTCCAAGTTTCTTCATTCAGACTATTCTTCAAATTCTGTAAGTTATCCGGTGTGACTTTTCTAAATACTTCTCTAGTGGGACTAATTGGTTTCGTGGTGACTGGGATGGATGTGAAAATTGGAAAGTGGTCCGATATATCTGCTAAAATGATATTCGATTTAGGAGTAGGCGTAATATTACAAAATATATTATCAATAAGTGAAGCTGTATTATCTGTCACTCGGGTGGGTTTAGTAATAAGTGGTAAAAAAGAAGCTGAAAACATACTATCAAGTAAATTCTGAGAGGCATTTACTGTGTGGCATTTCAATATATCTATATTGAAATCGCCCATAACAAAGCATTTTTTATTAACAAAAATTGGGTTATGGATGAGATCCTGTAAGGCTTCTAGAAATAATGCACTGCTGGAGTTTGGAGGTCTATATATCAATGTAATCAAAATATTCCTAGACATTGGGATATTTATTTCAACAACCAAAGATTCTAAAATTTCATTCATGGAGTTAAGTTCGGTGTGTACAAAATAATCAAAATGTTGTTTAATATATAATGCAACCCCTCCTCCTACCTTGTTAGTTCTATTATTCGTAATAAAATCATAACCAGGAAATGCAAAAGAATTAGGGGAATATTTAGTAAGCCACGTCTCAGTGAGCCCAATAACAGAAAATGAATTCTGGGTAGGATTTTCTAGTAAAGATTGTAAATGTTCGAAGTTGCTATTTAAACTTCGGACATTTAGATGCATCAATGAAAAACTATCATTCGATATCTCTAAAGACTGAAATTGATTAATCGTTAGATAATCAGAACCTTGATGTAATATATTTTCCTCATTCACATTCAAATTATCGAAGATAGAATTAATGGTATCTGCTGCACGGTATTCATATCTAAATGGGTTATTTTCACTTTGTTGATCCTTTTGATTGATTCCAAAAAGGTTAATCAAATCTTCATTCCCTAGAGAATGAAAAGCAAAACTATCTATCTGCGCCATCATTAACAACCAAAATTAAGTATTAGATATGGAGCGTAAGCTCCTAATTGGAGAATAGCAAACTTTACATAAGCCGAGCGGGACCCAACCATGGATTGGAAATAGATTAACAGCTGATTGTGAACACGAGAGATAGCATGACAAGCGACAACATAAACAAGTAAACATAAACAACAAAACATAAACAAAACAACAAAAGCACACATATTGCTCAGAACATAACTAAACCTGATAGACATCAAGCAAGGCGGAGCTCCCGGCGTGCTTGAAAACACACGAGTAAAAAAAAAAAAAAAAAACCACTCATGAATGGTATAGATCTATGGCTTACGTATAAGATAGACCAACAACGCCATAGTAATCGCAGACAACTGCGGTTAAACCAGCTAATAATCAACATCAGTTTAGATCTCAGTTTTATGTATTATAAGAGACAATATTACCAAAAAAAAAAATGGAATGCCGTGTGGAGAGAGCAGT
Source organism: Diadema antillarum (assembly GCF_040938485.1). NCBI lineage: Eukaryota > Metazoa > Echinodermata > Echinoidea > Diadematoida > Diadematidae > Diadema > Diadema antillarum. The sequence goes on along the minus strand of NW_027271029.1, from coordinate 1,247,959 downwards.
GGATAATAACAATGAACAGGACATTGAAAGATGCTAAACTGTCACTGAATACATTCAAAATGTACAGTATAGCGTCATACTCGACGGACCCTGCACACATTTTCCAATACACATTAATTAAACCCATATATTACAACACTTTTGGTACTTCATGATAATAATATCACAAAAAAATAATTCATGTCGGGTTACTTTTTTTTTTACAGTGATACACAGAAAAAGAAATAAGATGGTTAATACACTTTTCCTCTTCCTCTTGCTATCGTCCTTCTTGACACAAATTAGAGAGTATCAATTTTGACATATCGGTGCATGACATTTCTATGATTATACAAAAGAGGGGGAAATTGATACTGCAGAAATAAATGCAAAAGGAAAAAAAAAAAGATCGTATTGACCTATTGGAAATAAATGAATGATTCGGCAACCATGGCAACGTCGATTGTTAGTGATGCTGCAAATGACGGGTATGTGAACGGATAAAAGTGAAAAATGGCTTAATACATCAAATAGCATCGTTCTATAATGTTGCCATAGTGTCATGACCAGTGCAGCGGTCTTATAAAATTGCATACCATAATTATCAAAAGTAAAGATGCAGCGAGGTAAATTTGATAAATCAGATTGAAGACCAGCTGCTGAAATACATTATTAACCAGGATTAGGTCACAGTGTCCATCGGTTTAACAGTTTGACTTGGTATTCAATTACATAAGAGAGGAACAAAGTGACGACAAGAAAAAAAAAGAAGAAGAAAGAAAATAGCGAATTACAAAAAGGTCCCATATCATTCCTGGAAAAGCTAACAAAAAACCAGGATCAAATTTCTACTCGTATAGTTACTCTAGCAACAATTAAGTTGCTTTGGGTCATACACCGCAGCCGTTCATCATGATAAGCAGATGACTCCGACAAGAACACAACAATAAGAAAAAACAAGCCCAGGTTCATCATTCAACCACGTTGCGGTTGACCCTCAGCCGCCAAGTTCATTCACAGAGAAAAAGACAAAAATCGGGTTACACAAAACTTGTTTGTGCACACCTTATTGGTATATGGTTATCTGGTACAAGGCATAACTTAGATATCGCGTGTACTGTGTGAGGGTAGAGAGGAACAAAAGGACCAAGGAATAAACATCTGAATTTGGGTTCACGTGACGCCTCAGCGTACATCTTCCATACATTTATGGTACACTTTCCACAAACCCTTGTCATTTACAACACTGTATCATTTGTACTCCCGAAACAAATAATACAAACTCTTTTCTTATTTGGGGAAAACAAGAGCATTCAACCGGCGGCTTATCATTAAGGAACTTGTAGTTACTCCAGCGGCAAATAATCAGCTTTCAGTAAGTTGCTTTAAGTAAAACGCCGCAGCCCCATCATGATAAGCTGATGACGCCACCAAAAAAATAACATAATATAACAAACAGGGTTCATCATTCGTACATGCTGCGGTTGATCCTCAGCCCCCAAGTTCATTTACAGGAGGAAAAAAAAAAACGAAAATCGGGTTACATAATACTTGTTTGTGCACATCATTAACGAACTCATAGTTATTCCAGCGAGAAATAATCAGCTGTCAGTAAGTTACTTTGAGTAGAACACCGCAGCTCCATCATGATAAGCTGATGACGCCACCGCAAACAGAACAATAACATAAAAAACAGGCAATGACGGGTTTCATCATTCGTACATGCTGCGGTTGATCCTCAGCCGCCAAGTTCATTTACAGAGAAAAAAAAACGAAAATCGGGTTACATAATACTTGTTTGTGCACATATTCGGGATGGTTGCCTGGTAACAGGCATAACTCAGATACCGCGTGCACTGTGTGACAGTAGAGAGGAACAAAAAAGAGTATCATAGGGGCAATTCCACGGTATGTAGGACACAGATGCCGAAAATTCAAAATGATATTTGTTTCAAACATCATACATTTTCAGACAATACTTGAGTTGAAGTTTTAAGAATCATTATGTTTATCAGTAAAAGCGGCCATTTTGATTTTCAAAATGGCTGCCACAATATGCCTATAACTCAATAGTAAGAAAGAGTGTATTGTCACATAATTTACCCTCTGTATATCCACTTTACTAGTACTCTAAACAACAATCTTTTATATGTAAGAAGTTACCAGACAAGTCTTTTACCACATGATAGAAAGAAAAAGCTGGTTGCTTTAAAGAATTTGATAAAAACTTTTAATTAGTTTGACAATGACGGATGTAACGTCAGTTACCAAAAACAAGGAATTTTTAACTTTATTCATGAAAGAAAGTGAGCTGTATGATGTAATTTAGGATTTCTAATGTATGCCCATATGCCTTCCTTTCAATACCAGAAAATAAGGATACTTGGCATACTGGAGAGTCAAATGAAGACATCAAAATGTGTAACGTCAGTTACCGAAAATTAATATACCAGTATGTAACATCAGTTACCATGACAGTAATTATAACTTAGGCAAATTTTTTGACTTTAAACCATTTCAATACATCTGGAAGTCAAAGGTTATCAACAAAGGGCAGCAATCCCTTTGATAGGGAATGATGTCATCACCATGGTGCACTGTATGTCCATGGATACATTTTTTTTTTTCATTTTATCTTATTTATTTATTTATCATATTTTTTTTGGTGGAGGGGGCTTGAGCTTCTGATTTTCGGTTCAGCACAAGTTTAAGGTTAAATCATCTGGAAGTTTAGGTTTACCACATGCAATATATAATGCACTCAAATTACTATACAGTACATTCACAGTCCTACGGGATGATAAAGCTACCAAATTTGTAGGCCTAATCAATGATGTGGTTGCATGGTAACCACCATTTTCTATTAAAAAGCTTATGTACAGCTGTATACCAACAGTTTTATAATCTTTACTAATGACTACTTTTGCTAGCATTTTTCTTTTTTTCTGGAAGCTTCGTGAAGTTTCTACCTCACGGCAAATGCAGGAACAGATATATTTCTTTGCTTGCACTTAAATGTGTGATTAAGTTAATATGGCACATCTTGAAATGGTACATAAGCAGGCCTGACATAAGGCATGTACTGTCATTACTGTTTGAAACTAACACTGATGTTGCTCAACGTTTAACACTGATGTTGCTCAAAGTGAGAGGTGATTCTAGGGTAAAATAAAAAACTGTCCATATTTGTTGATTACTTTATTTCATTCATGCAGGGAAATTTTTGTAATACATGATAATTATGAACAGGAAGATTCGTTTATATTGATCTTAGAATTCTTTCGTTGCAAAGTCCTATTTCTTGGTATCTGGGATGTATTTGCAAGCCTTGATATACCAGTGAAAAGGAAAAGAAAAACAATTACATTCCTTCAAGCAAGGAATAAACAAATAATGCCCTTTTGACCAAAAAAGCATGTTTCTTCTTCACAGAAAAAATATCAAAAGTGTAACACTATTCATTTAAATCATTATTGATAATGGAGATCATTTTTTTTTTTATTTGTGGCCCTAACAATGCCTTGAGGGAGAAGGAGTAATATAAAGAAAAGAAGAAAGAATATATCACAGTAGATTTCATACATATATATTAGTATTTTTATTTGTATGTGTTTTTTCCCCATGACCTGAAAGATTTTTTTTTTCACACACAAAAACATATGTGTTTTGTGTAGTACTGCAGGGCATTATGGGTGGGGTACTCTAGATAGAAACTTTCCTGTTCATTAAAAAACAGACAAACAAAAAAAAAACCTTTAGTTATGTCAATATTCATACTTGGAACTGCTGAATCTAAATGGCTTTGTGTAATCATAACTGTTAAGTAAGCATCCTAAGTCTTAAGACAAATGTCAAGAAATATCCTCTGGTGCATTTACATTATTTTTGCTCAACTGTGCTATGGCATGGGAGGGGGGAGCTTGCCCTCTAAGGGCCCCACTCCATTTGTGTCTTTAGATTTTGTTTTAATTTGTTGCTAGGTAAATGCCTGGGATTGTTACTGGTATACTGCAGCAGTATAATAACCTGTTAAATAAATTAGTTCTTTGTAAACCCCATAGCAAAAGTATGTGTAACGTCAGTTACGTAACGTCAGTTACTGACGTGTTTCCCTTTAAGTTTTAATTAAACACAAAGAAAATGGACTAATGTTTCATTTCATTTGGGTATTTGTAATTGATGAACCAAGGTATGATTCCATATCAAACAAATCACTCTGAAAGGTCAGAATTATAAAATATCACAAAAATATTCCTAATCATGATTTTCCATGTGTAAACCCTATGGCAAATGTAAGCGTAACGTCAGTTACGTAACGTCAGTTACCGTCATGCCTTCACTGAAATTGGCATGGTGCTGAAAGGAAAATCTAAAGTGCACATTATTTTGCACACCTGTTCCTAAGAACCTAGGTATATTTCCATATAAAACACATAAAGTTTAGAAGTCAGGGACATGAGATATTTCCATTTAAATCTACACCATAATTTCCTATGTCCTTTTTCCATAACGTCAGTTACCAACACATTTTCACTTGCTATGTGATAAGAAATGCAGTTTGAGAGAAAAACTTTCCACCTATTTCTTCATTCTCATGAACTCATTCATCAAAGCTAATTACAAGCCCCAGGTGCTTTCATTCACAAAACTACAACATAAACAATTTCATGAAAATCCTTACGCGTAACGTCAGTTACCGTGGAATTGCCCATAGGCAATTAGTTTGAGCACACTGCTAATGGCTTTTTCAGGTGGTGGGTCTGGAAGGGTTAGGGTAATCTCAGTAGTAACAGTTGTAGAAGACTGACAGGTGTGGTAGCTTCTCGCTTTCAGTAGGATTCCCAACATCATTAGCTTCTGAAGTTTCTGCTTCTCAGGAATTGCAAAGTTTGCAAGTGACATCACTGTGCCCATTCCAACTTTGGCATTCATTCGTTCACTGATAGGTATCAGTGCCAAACGATTCTGACGATGAAACTCTTTTTAATGAGAAAAGTGTCTTGAGCTCATTGTACCAAATTCGCTATCCCTACTCATCCCTTCCCCCTTTTCTTCCCTCAGCTTATTGTCATTATTGGCTTGTGTGTTGTTGTTTCTTTTATACTTTCCTTGTCTGTCGTTCCGCCCGTACAATGTAGTTGTCAAAGAGCCACCGTTTGAGATATCTCAGTCGGGTTACGCCGGCTTTGAGATGGCAATAGACGTCTATTTCCGCAACAAGGAGGAGCCCAAGAAGGTTCGCTTCCAGTACGACCTGTTCCTCCACATGCCCAAGCAGCCACCAGTCAACCACATCCGCTGTGAGAAGCTTACATTCAGGAACCCAACGGAAGACTTCCGCCGCAAGTTGCTGAAAGCTGGAGGGGTAGATATTTCTTTTGCTCCTCCCCCATCGATGTAATAAAATTGTTTGTTTTTTTATGTGTGTGCACCTAAGGATCATCGTTCATTTTGACATCAAGTCTGAACTTGCACATCTTCAAAATCACGAAGAAGGGCTCATATTCATGATGAACTGTAATTGTTTGATTTATACTCGTTCTTGGCTTAGCAAAATTGTTCAAGTTATGAACTGGGCTTTTCAAATGCATTCTCATTGTGTCTTGTTTTGTTTTATAACTTCTGCAACCCTTTTTTTTTTTTTTTTCCATCGTAGGTGGGCGTCATTGATCTGGAAATTCCTACCACAACCTTGAAGCTGAATGCCAGCACAGGGGGCAAGCCGAGCGCCCCCTCATCAGTCACGCCCAGCACAGACCCCTCTGCCTTTACCAAGGGCAAGCCTCGCTCTGGTCTCATCTCGTCTGGTCTCCAGGGGTCCAAGAAACCCAAATCCATTGGGTCGACTTCATCCTCATCAACAACATCAAAGGTCATTCATCATGTTTGTACTTTGTCACTTTGTTGCCCCATATTTTCTAGGCATAACATGTTTTATGTGAGGTATTGCATGCCAAAATTACACAGTGCAAGGTGGGCTTAAAGGGACTGTACAGTATTGGTTGAGGTGAGAATTCAGCTTTTAACGTTTTGCGAGATATTTAGAAACCACTCTGAAATGTTAAAGAGCATACATTTCTTAGGGGAATCAAAAGTTTATTTGATGAAAATCGGTTTTGAAATGACTGAGATATCTAAAAACAAGGTAAAACAAAGAGATCGTACTAACAATTGTGTCCTGTCAATTTTATTAGGATCCCTTTTTTTCGATATCTCAGCCATTTCAAGGACAATTTTCATCAAATAAATGTTAAATCCTTCTTGAAATTACATGCTCTTTCATGTTTCAATTGAGGTTTCTCATGATTTCACCGAAAAATGTTATAAACCTGAATCCTCACCTCAACCAGTACTGTACAGTCCCTTTAAGGACCCGGTAACATGGGTTTACCTTGGAGTGGGAAGGCTGGCCTGGCTCAGATATATTTGAGAATCCCAGTAACGAACTGTGTACAGCTTTATGACTGATCTCTATGTAAGTACACACACAGCCGAAGAGTGTCGACTGGAGTTGACTGTTACTGATAAGTGTACGCTTCAATGCACATATTCGCTAACCTGTGCTATTTACGGTTCTCAAATGTACCTCAGTGTGCAGCGATTGCATCAGACCATTCATGAATCCTCACACTACCAGATCTTTCAGATAGGGCCCCTGTTTCAAAACCAATGAAATTTGTTGCAATATAGGAATAGAAATAACTTGCTTTCTTCGTGTCAAACTATTGCAGTGTGTAGATTACCCAGTAACTATGACTTCTACGGTTGTAGCAGGTCTGGGGTTATAGTTCATGAGTTACTGACTATACATAATTTTCAAGCATTTTTGCATAAAACAGAGTTGTGAAATGATGACATGCTCCCTACCTCACTTCTCTTCTCCACTTTCCTCTTTCTAGAGTTCTCCTTTGCCAAGCAACAGTCTTTTCAAGGACTACATACACATGGTGTATGCAGTCCCTGAGGAAGACAAACCTGTCTTCCTCATTTACATCACCATGCAAGCTCTAAAACCATTCTCTGAAGTCCTGTTTTACACAGAGTGGTACTGCATTTTAAGAGGAGCTAAAGCTCCCCCATCCCCCCCCCCCCCCCCCAAAAAAAAAAAAAAAAAAATGTTTTTGATAACTCCTGCTGTACAGGCTTGTTTCTCCTTTTCACTTGGTCTATAACCATATAGAATTAATTTCTGAATTCTATATGTAGTCATGAAACATGTATGCTGATCTCTCTCGTTTCTTTTCTTCTCTATTTAGGATGTCAGCAAAAGCAGCAACCCAAAGCCAAAGGAGTTCAAAGATAGTGGAAAACAAAAGGCAGGCAGTAAGGACATCAAAACCACTTCTAAAGACGGCAAAGGTACGGCCAAAGAGTCTAAGCCAGTCTCCAAAGACCCAAAGCAGCAGGCACCCAGAGAGCCAAAGCCTAGTCCCCGTGAGCCCAAGGCTAGCCCCAGGGAACCGAAGCCCAGTCCCAAAGACTCTAAAGTCAGCCAGAAAGTGAGCTCCAAAGACATAAAGAGCAGCAGTGAGAACAAGCCCGCGTCAAGCAAGGAGGGCAAGGATAGCAAGCCAAGCAGCAAGGGCAGCGCCAAAGAAAGTGGGAAGCAGGCCCCGAAGAGGTCGCTGTCAGAGCAGTCTCCCGCGGGGTCGGCGACGCCAGCCAAGAAGAGGAAACAGAGCACGTCGACAAAGGAGGAAAAGCAGAAAGAAGACACGCACCTCGAGGGCAGGAGCTCAGCGGGCGGAAAGCAGTCGACGAAATCGAAAACTGACAAGACCCCGTCGGGCGAAAAGGGACAGTCGGCCACGGCAGACAAAGGGGGTAAAAGTAAAGACAAGGCCACGAAGGTGAAAAAGAGTTCTGCCGCTAGTGCTGCCAAGGTCGCGGCCGATCAGATGCTTTTCGCTCCTGAGATCACCAAGACAAAACCAAAGCCCAAGGCTAAGAAGGAGCCAAAGAAGGAGTTGCCACAGTTTGAGGCGGAGCTAAGCACGGAGGAGGCAGAGAACGAGGCGCACAGCCCCAGCTCTAGTATCTCTTCCTTAACCATCCGGGGAGGTGGAGGGGGCACTGGCACGCTCAACATGCTCATGAAGGACTTATTAGATGAAGACGATGACCCCGATATGGGGAGAACATTTCACCCCAGCTCCCTCTCCCCGGGCCACTACTCCATATCCAGCAACAGTAACCTCAGTGGCAACAGTCGCAACAGTTCGCCGTCACCGGAAATTGAAAAGCCCAAGCCCACCCCTCCGGCCAAGTCAGTGTCGAGCAAGAAATCGAGCACGACCAGCAAGAAAGGCGCAAAGACAGAGAAGAAGCCAAAAAATGCTGAGAGCAAACAGAAGTCGCATAACAGTAACATTGACTACCTGTATGAACTTGTGGAGTTGCACAAGCGACTGATGAAGCTCACGGACAGGGATAAGCTTCAACAGGTTGTTGACTTGATAGGGGAAACGGGGTCATTCAAGGTCACTGACAAGACATTTGACTTTGACCTGTGTTCTCTGGACAAGACCACCATCAAAAAGCTGCAGGAGTATGTACCATCGCTGTAGCTTGTAGCTTGGCCAGAGTACATTCAGACATTGCCATTCTGCCAGGTTTGTTTCACTGCGTTGCACATAATGTCCAGCAGCACAGGAGGGTCAAGCTTCGTTTTTGGACTGACCCATCGAAATGCACAAATCACTACTGAACAATGGTATGCCCCTTAGCCACTCTCGATGCGTTAAGCCTCTTGTAAATACTTGTACAGCCGTTTATAATCGTTTGTATATTTCTCACTGTGTACATACCCAAAGAGGTCTTTGGTCTGTGTGCTATTTCACAACACAGAATGAAGTAGAGAGAGAAGGTAAAGAATTCCATCTTCAATTCAGAAGAAAAAAAAAAACAGGAGCACGTGATAACTCCTACCAAGTTTGGGGTGCATCGAGTGCAAAACGCCCCCCGTGGTCTGACGTTATGCAATGCCCATCACAGATCAGAGAAGTACACACAACCAGTGACAAGATTTTGTAGGCGATTCACTTTATACAGATATAAGGCCTCTTTTTTTTCTTTTTTTTTAAATGGAAAGTGGTCTTCCTCCAGAGTCCTGAAATACTTGCAGAGTAATGTTGATACGTTAGACTTAATCCTTTCACCTTTCTCTATTGACCACTTTCAAAGCAAGCTGTCTTTAAAAAGTATTTCGGTACTCGTCATGCATGTATCTGCTTATTTATGGATGGAAGGTAAAGATGTGTAGCTCATGTTTTTGAATGGCATTTCTGTATCATAAAAAAAGAAATTAGTACCTTATCTAAAGATCAAACTTCTTCATGCAAGTTTCAGAAGACACCAATCATGATAAGAAATGGAATGCAGAATTGATTCAGGGTCAGTAATCATGTGAAGCATTTCTATGTTTAGGTTATCAATCCAATAATCCATTGTCTGGTTAGTTTTGCTTGAGCTTTTATCTTTTTTATCTTTTATTTTTTGACTAATCTGGGAGATATAGTAAACAGTTTAAAGGTACACAAGCCCAGTATTGAGGGCACTGTTGATAAGGCCAGTAGACCATTAAACAAAGTACATCATGTTTTTGCCAGTACATGCAATTTTTCATGGCTAAGCTATCAAGCAGACTTTGTCTTTGAAGGATCTGTAGGTAATATGCAGAACCAGCCAGGAAGGACGGTTGACTCAAGAGATGAACTAAGATTGGCATTATTTTGACCATTTTCACCATACTCACAGTACAAATTGGCTTTATTTGGACCTATGGAATATGGCAGATGTTCAAACCTGGGTCTATGCAACATTATCCTCTTGAGTCATAATGCAGTATACCTTTAAGTTCCAATTAGAGGGTGATAATTTTATCAGGGAATCTACCTTCAATTTGCATTTGGATTCAAGTTATGCAAAAAAATGAATAGATAAATAAGAAATAAGAAAAAACGTATGAGTGAGGTTTGAATAAGTTTAAGCAATCGATTCATAAGTTATGAATTTGTCAAGTTTAGATTGAAATAATGTGTCTTCATTGCTGGATTAGAGGGCTGCGGAAATTAATGATGTCACAGTAGTTTGAATGATATTTAGAAAATTAAAGAGAAAATTCAAAATGTTCTAATCTACATAGAATAATGGAAGAGCATACTTACCATCATCAGAAGTCAGGGGAAATAATGTTACCCTCATATATCAGTAACAAGGCAAAGGAATATGTACTTATCATTAAGAGTAAAATTATGTGGAATTTTCTATAGACATTATTTGGCATATCAATTATTTGATTAAGAATGCATTGGAGCTGTGATGATAAGCTGTTTTGAACCATGTCATTGCCATGTTTTTCTTTCAAAAATATATTTCTTCCAAAAATTAAATAGTTTTCATTTTGACACCAAATGATCTCTATGGGAATCATGCAATTGATTTGACAAATGTCAATTGTAATTTGTCCTCGCTTTGCCCAAGAAAGACACATGACAATGTAGGTAAAACAATACATGTATGTGTGTGTTGGGAAGTGAATGTTATGTCTAAATTGAACACAATTTGATTTTTCTTTTAGGCAGGGCTAGACACTAACTTTTTTGTTTGGTGGCCCGATGGGGCCACCAAAATCCTCAATTTCAAATTTTCGGTGGCCCGAAAGAAAAATTTGGTGGCCCCGAAAAAAAAAAACAATAAAAAAACATTAAAAGTCCTGTTTTTTTTTAATGAGTCAAATATCTAAGTTTTATCCAGTCATAGTAAGAATTGGAAGTTGGACATACATCTACTCATAAATAAACCTCAACAAACTCGCAACATTCACTCTCAGGCACTCATTCAGTCCTTTTCATCCATCCTCTAAACAAATATAACTGCTAATTTCCGGCGCAAAAAGTTACGAATTAATTGACATACTTTTCAAAAAATTTTGGTGGCCCGAGGCGGGCCACCAAATTTGCCCTTTTTTTAAATTTGGTGGCCCGACTTTCAATTTTGGTGGCCCCGGGCCACCGGGCCACCGTTAGTGTCGAGCCCTGTTTTAGGGATGGCAATTGGATCATAATTGAAATTTGTTCTTGTTACCCCTTGAGTTGATTATAGTGTCCTGATTTTAAATCTGAGAAGGGATGATGAATCTCATCTAAAGAATGATGACATCTATCCTTGCTGCTTGCTGTACCCACATGCAACAAAACACTGACCATCCGATTTCAGCCTGGGCATTAATTCATAACCAGATGGAGAATGTCAAAGCCTCAAAATTTGTTCGAGAATATTCCAGTACTTTTGATTTTGATTTTTTTTTGTTTTTTATTAGGTGCAAAATAAAGTGGAATTTTATGTCCAAATTGTTTTCTGAGGGTAGACTGATTTCTACATAACATATCTGTAGACAAGTCCACGAACATACTTTTTACGGGAAGATTGCATTTTTGGTGCATCTGTGCATGTTTCAGTCTAATCATGAAATGCTGTACCTATTGTTTGTTCAGTATTACTTATTTCATTCCTACAGTATGGAGTATTATTATCATTATTATTATTATTAAAAGATGGTGTCTGCAACTTTATAAGAGGACATTGATATAACTTTCTTTCTTGTGAATGTCAGTAGCCACTTAACAAGGATGACAGACAGTTGATCGGATGAGGAATCAATATAAATGCTTACAATCTGTGAAGACTTGAGGTCTAGACTTCTGATAGGGATGAATTCTGAAATATTTATTTTTATAAAGACACTTTGGATTATCATGTAATGATTGAAAGTTTAATGTGAATGGTACCAGGTGCATGAATTCTATGAATTCGTTGGTATCTTTCCCCACTGTGCATCATGACAGTGAAGTGCACAAAGAAATCATTCTGAATGACTTCGGTTAAGAAGGCAAGAAAGGCAAGGCAAGTTATGAAAGGCAAAGAGAGATCTCCAGTTTTATCTTCCTTTCTTTTTCTCTGTGATATTTAAATCCCATGTCCTGTGCTCCAGGACAAATTAACTGGATGGGTATCAGTGATGCTTGTTGGAAAAGTCACAAGAGTTTGCCAGATGCATTGAGCATTAAGCAATTATGTGAAGTGATTTTTATTTCTGTTATAATGTTACATGTGAATTAATGGAAGTCTTTATGGTAGCTTCAAGAGAGAGAGAGGAATAGGAGATAAACCTGTTGCCATGGAGATGAAGCAACTCCCCAACAGATTTCACCACGTGGTGCTCTTGCTGACCACACAGCAATATGGGTCAATTTGCAAGTGGGAACCAACAATGTGAGGATAAGCTCCTTGTGGGGAAAATATGTTTTTTCTTAAACAGTTTTTAAAACAGCCTGGATTAGAACATTTCAGAATTAGTTTAGGCTCGTCTTGATGTGAAGGGATGATGTCAGTTTTCAGAAATGTATATTTTGTTTAAGATTGAGGGATATGATAAGAAGGTCACACTTATGGAATTGTTAAATGATGCATTAATTAGAGGGGTTCCCCCACCCCTGTTTCCTAATCTCAAGGTACTGAAGGTATCCTCACTTTTGTGTGCAGGCGGAGCAGTTCTTTCTTTCTATGTCGACAGTGGTAAAGTAATTTTCAAATGCCTGTCTCACATTCAAACGGTCTCGTATGTCATCAGAGTGTACATATATTTTTCAAAACTTGTGATATTTACTCTGTCATTTTTTTACTGGGCAAGGAAGATGAGTGTAGACACTACACATGTTCTCCTTGTGGTCTCATTGTTGATACACACATAACAGTATTTCTGTACAGCTGCTGATTATATATCTTTGCGGATGATTGCGGAATACGAGCTAAAATCTAGCAAATGCTGTTGTCACTCGCATGTGAAACATATTTTCATATTATTCATTTTTCCTCGTAGTGTCTTTTTCTCTCTCTCTCTCTCTTTCTCTTTCTCTTTCCCTTGTTTTGCCTTATTTATTTACCCCCCCCCCCCCCCACCTCCTTATTTATTCCTAATTCTGCTTTCTCTTCTTTTCATCATACACTGTAAAACCGGAAATATTCGCGGCATGAAGTTTTTGTGAATCGACGCCGACGGCCTTTGTCGCGGCATTAAATTTTCACTAATCGCCACTGGCATTCAATGCATACAGTGTAGACAAGAACTTTTGCATGCATTTTGATTTCGCAAATCGTGGCTCTCGCGAAATTCATGAAATTAAGATGCACGCAAAAATGTCTGGTTTTACGGTATATCAATCAGTGCTTACATTGTGTTCCAAGCTGTTCTAGTCTGTACTTCTTTGTTTGCGTCCCGTCTTCTGTCCCTTGAAAACCGTACTTCTATAATCGTGACCCCCGCGCTTTCATTTCTGTAATCTTTCCCTTATTTTTTTCTCCCATGCCTTCTTACTTCTTTCTGGCATTTCTCCTGCTTAAATTTCTGATGCGAAATGGACCGTCCAATCTTCTCCGCAAAAACGTTTGTACATATTTTACAAATAGGCATGTATACTGAAGTGTGCATTGTAAGTAGGACATACAATTATATTTACATGTGTTGATTTTTGTCGGTTTTTCAGCGGACAGCTGGTATTAAGGTGAGCGACCAACTCTGCTCAACTCACTGCCAGAGTTTTGTGCAAAGAAAACCTGTATATTTGCCATGAAGAGAATATGTACAGTTTGCTAAGGAAGTTTTTGGATATGAGCTACATACGTAGGTGGTGTAAATTCATCATCCAAAATGATAATCTCATTTTTACTTCACTGGTTGTACCTAGCTTCACACGTATACAGTATCTTTAATCATAGTATCAATGTACTACTGCTGTGTAGATTTTTTTTCCTGCCAACTTTTTTTTTTCACTTTTTCTTGTGGCTGAAAGCAAGCTGTGTATGATCGACACTGATATTGTAAATCTCTATGGGTCACTTTGCGCACATGGTCATCCAATAGTTTATTGTCTGCTCTGCGTTTTCCATATTCCGTTGCAATGATGCCGTGTTAGAGCTGTACAAAGATTGGAAAAAAAAAAAACCAACAGGTTGCTGCAATTTGTCATGCCGGTGATACTTGCATTTTGTAATGCCCTTTTTCCAGCAGTGTGCTACAGTGTTGTGGTAGGGTTCTTGAGTTACAACTCATCAGTCAAACTTGTTTCAGCATTTCTGTTGTGTGTACTTGATTCTGGCATTTAAAAAAAAAATGATGACTGCATTACACAAAATAAATGACCACTCTATGTTGACACTCATGATGTGATCAACTTGATATTTTTCTTGTCCCTTGCAGAAACAGCATAAGGTTTCAAAATCTTGTAAACGGGGAAAAAATGTTGGGCAGCATTTGCTTACTTACTTTTAACCAAGGGTGTACTGGAATATACAGTGAGCAGAAAATTTCTTCTTAATACTGCGTTGCTATGAATAGTGCAGATCACTTTTTGCCTCTACAAAGACATTTGACGTTGATACGTTAAGTGTGCTTGATTGTGCATGTAGCTATTGTTTGGTCTCGGAATGAAAGGAGTATCCCAAAATTAAGAGGTAGATTTGCAGATAATGGTTTCTACTGGGAAAAAATACAATACGCCTTTGCGAAGCCTGCATTCAAAGTGAATGTCAGTGTTGAGGTTTGCTGATGAGAAAGAGTAAAAGATTTCTAATAGTTTGCAACTTTGTGAATGACTCGCAGCTCTTGTGAGCCAAAGTTGTGATTGGCTGCAGCTGTAGGAGTCACATGACTGGTGGCAGCTGTAGGAGTCACATGACTGGTGGCAGCTGTATGAGTCACATGACTGGTCGCAGCTGTAGGAGTCACATGACTGGTGGTGGCTGTATGAGTCACATGACTCGTGGCAGCTGGAGGAGTCACATGATTGGTGGCAGCTGTAGTAGTCACATGACCTCATCTTTCAAAGCCAGGCTGCAAAGAGACAGGATCATGCTCATGCTTCATTATCATATTCATTCACTTTTCATTATACAGTTTACAGCATTTGTAAAATTACAGTAAATCCAGTTGCCATGGCTGCCATTAAAACAACAACAACAACAACAACCAACCAACCAATCAAATGTAAGCTGTGAAGTCACTACTGTCGTAAATGTAATTATTGCAACTCAAGATGCAGGTAGTAGCCTGGGTGCAGTTGGTTGTTGAATAAAGTTCAGAGGTCAACTGATACAAGGTTCCTTTCTAGTTGTCGCTTCAAGAATATAAAGTAAGGTACTGTATCTGCCATATATTTTGCTAGGTTTTTGTTTTTGCGAATTTTTCGGAGCCGGATGCTATTCAAGAATTTGACAACACGCAAAATGATTAACTCTGATCTCGACACGAATATGATGCACATGCGTACATTTCTCCTTTTGCTACCTTGCTCCACAATCGCGAATTTAACCACTCGTGAAATTGTTGGGAAGTCTTGATTTGCAGAAAAAATTAGACTTGCTAAATATATGACTTATAGAGTAATATGCGCTGGTCTGTATTTTCTCAGTTGCTATCTCTGCCAGTTTGAATTTAGTATTGATATTTACATGTATGTATCTACATTGTATTTACATAGTCAACCAATGGAAAATGTGTACACCATTTGACTTGATCATTGTATGTACTGAAATAATGTCATTTGAAGCACCTTTCATGCAAGTATATTTGTATGCATCCTTGATGTGCTTGAAGAGGATAAAGGCAGGCGCTCTCTTTAATTCCGTGGATCATGTTGTATGTGGGGTCATTTGAAAAGTTTCCACTTTATGCAAATGGGATAATACGCCTTTCTGCGATACACTGCAAAGCTCCACATGGATGGGCTGTCAGTTTCCACAGAGCTTCAATGAGTATGTGAACAGTGCAGAAGATATCGAGCTGATGTCACTGTCAGTCAGCAAGCTGAATTTCCTGCAATTTTGTCAGCCAGCTGATTGTAACTAATTACATGTGATTATTTTCACATTGATGTTTTGCAAGTTGGAATATTTCTGTGTAATACTTGTGTTGGCTGCTCAGAATGTAGGAGAGTATTATGATTATACTCAGTGTTTAACTGACCTTGAATTTCACATATGACCTTTTTTTTTCAAATTTCCAGGATGACATGAAATTGGCAATGTATTCTTGTTGGCTTATTGTATTTAAAACCCCTAAAACTTCAGCATTTTGATACTCTTCTTATTTTTGCCTTGGTGACAACCACATATCATGCTCAAGCAAATAGTCTACTTGCCAAATTTATCAACAGTAAACAAATGACCTCAAAATGCAACTCTGATTTTTTTTTCTCAATATAAGGGACCAGGCAGGGTGTGGTCATCACCAGTACGATCTTGAGATTTCAAATTTGTGCAGCAAAATTTGTACTGGTGGCCACTGTTACCGAATTAGATGGGAAGTTTGCAGCCAAAACATTTGAAGTTTTATGTTCTCACAGGTATGGTTTTGATATGTGTAGGACATTGATATCACAAAGTGCTACCTACCCTAAGCCTCTTGACAGATGATCACCGGACCGGAACTACTTGACTGTAGCACAGTGGTTCAGGTAGCCCCTGTACCTATGTTAGCAGCTTTCTTTGATTTATGCAACTTTGTAAGTTGAAGCTCAAATTCTAACCCTGTACCAAACTGCTTTCGTAACCCATTCCTTCGTTGAAGATTTTGAAATCCCAAAAGACCTCATTTGTGACTCGCCAGGCTGTCAAAGACAGTGGCCTAAATTGAATGGTATGCTTCACTGTTACCATGCTTTTGATTGTCATGCATAAAGGCCATAGCTGTTAGCCTCATTGTATGCTGTTTGTGTCACCACTGTGGTATTCTGGCGTCAAGACATTTTTGTGACATAATTTTGTCTTCACTTGTCACTAGTGTAAATAGCATAAAAATCATATGATATGTGCTATGAACATGTTTAATGTCTGCTATGTTTTAATCTGTACATACAAATGTATCCTATATATCAGGAGTAACATGAGTTGGAAAGAGAAAAGAGAGAGACAGAGAGAGACAAAAAAAATAATAATAATGTGATACTTAAAGAAGTTGATGCTTGCTCACGGTTTCATAATGCTGCTTTCTCTGTTCGAATAGGGAAGAATCTCTTTTTTTTCTTTCTTGTTTTGAAATCATGTGTATGTGGAAGTAACATTTTAACAGACATGTTACTTTGATAGTGAATTGTAAGTTTTTCTGACAGTTGATTGAATCAAAAACATGCATTGCAAAATCTGTGCTTTTGAGTTCGTGCTCTACATTTTGACGAATGAATGTGCAAATATGACACTCGCAGTTAGCATGACATTTTTTTTTGCCAGTCACATTGGGGGCGCATGCTACTATCCTCATCCTGCAGCCCACAAAAGGATGGCTTTATTTAGAATCACGCCGCGACAAGTTTTATTCGCAATCCCAGAAAACCCCAGGTCCTTGTGTGATTCAATCTTGATTATGCCATCTTCCTTTCTGCCGTAGAAATGATTTGACTGCTTGAAACACACACACACACACACACACACACACACACACACCCAAACACAAAGAACAACAAATAACAAAAGTAAAAAGGAAATAGCCTTCACTGGGAGCCTTTCGTAGTATTTATTTAGCAGTGGAAAGCAATCAGCACAACTGTGTATCATTGCGTGTAACATTATATGTACAGGTACAATTTTAACTCTGTATGGAGTGTAATTGTTTGCAGTTGCATCTTTGTGAATATCAATTTATTGTAAGCTACAACACAATCATAGCTCTGGTTGACAAATCCCATGGTGCTTTGCGAGTGTTGGCTACTTCCTTTAAGTTAAAAAAAAAAACTTTGCAATGATATTGTCTTGTCTGTGTGGTCAGTTGGTCAATGCAACAACTGCCAGCTTATTTCTTTAAAAAAAAATGGAATTCTTTACATTCTTGTACACAGATGATGAGTTTTATCATCCCAGCTTTGTGTAAATGTGGTAACCCCAAATATATATGCAACACATCAAGCTTCTCTACACCGTAATCTGTGTTTCATTTCTTTCCTTCCTTCAGTTTTGTTTTGTCTGTTTAATGTTGTTGCTGCAGACAGAATATGAAAAAAACTACATATATATATATATATATATATATATATATATATATATATATATATTATATATATATATATATATATATATATATATAATATATATATATAATATATATATATATATATATTCATACATATATATATATATATACATATATATATATATATACATATATATATATGAAGGGTTCGTTTACAAAAACCGATAAGTCCATTTTTGAAGATTTTGAAGTACGATCTCTGTCATAAAGTACAAAATAATATCTTTTAAATGATATATTGGTCACTACATAAAAAGGTATATTATTTAAGTTATCTTCAAAAGAAGCAAACATTTTCTTATTATTCTCTTTATTTTTCTTGACCTTTAATCGCAAATATCTCCATTTGGCAAATATGGACTTATCGGTTTTTGCAAACAAACTCTTCATATATATATATATATATATATATATATATATATATATATAATTTATGAGTTACATTCTTGCATATCAAATTAGTTGTGTTTGTGTGCTAGTTTTTGAAATAATGGTACTTGCATAAAGTGGGAAGATGAAGAAATGAATAATAAACAAAAATATATGAATAGATATGTTCATCATTAGATTAAAGGCATACTGATTTAGATGTTTAACAACTCGAATAAAAGCAGTTTTGAGGCCCTTGCGTCTGAGTTAGAAATCCTTTCTTAATTTTAAGTTTGTAAGCAACAAAAAGTGAAGGTAAAGCTGATATTGATTTAGATGTTGAATTTCCCCATTTATTAGTATAACGGCCATACCATTATACCATTATATGCTAATTGATTTTTGTGTGGAGAGTAAAGTACTGTTAAAATACGTACGAACCCCTATTTGATTTTTATATTCACAAGCTGTTGGAAATGGAAATTTTTGTAGAGACCGCTTTATGGCTTACTATTATTTGACTTTGTTTTTACTGGAGGGGTTGCATACTAATTACGCCTACTTGTTAATACGTAGTAGGGCCACAAACTATTCATTGAACCTGCAATGTGAAACAGGTGGAAGTTTACCAGACAGGCTTCATTCTGTGAAAGACCTGTCGAGTTGTATTGTTACAACACTGCAAAGTGAAAAGTTCGTCGCCCGCCCTCAGCGAGGTCTCTGCGACTTTCACGCATACGGTTGTTGGTGACGCCGATTCTCCGTGTTCTCGCCTCATGTAAGGTACGTTATTAGTTCAATTACAGAAGTAGATTCGTAATTGCGTGAAGTAAATACCATATCTCTCATTATCAGTTTAGAGTGTGTACTTATTTCATGGCAGTTTTCCCCTCTGAATCCCGAACTTGCTTGGCGGTGGGTATGATATTGACGAGATGAACTCGGTCGGCGATGGCATACTAGTAGTAGTCCCATGCATTGTTTTTCTAGTATGGTAAAACTTATCGTCTTTCTAGCTAGCCCCGGAGACCCGCCGCTCTGCGGCGGGGTCCTGGCGGCTACCCCGCAGTTTCGTTCAAGTGAGAATCACGATCAACTCCCTATTGCCACATATACGGCAACTTCACAAATAAACCATGGCTAAATGTCCATCATAAACACAGTGACAATATAAAATGAAATATACACTATCCCATTGCCTTGGTCCTTCTCACCAATTTATCTGGAAACTGCATAATTTTCCACATTTTTTAGGAGTAGGCGGTCTGCCCTAGTGGAGAGCTTTGCTGCTATTTTGAACGTGTATATCCATCAGTACGCATCTACGCATGCGTAAACAATGACGTCAACGTTACGGACGCAAAAGGATATGAATAATGCATCATCGCACGGTGAATATGCATCATGTAGCGAGTAATACAGCTGTCAATGCACTGCACTGAATGCATTGTGTGCGCATGTGCAAGTGATTGTGAGTTTTAGTGAGCATCGGTGAGCTGAAGATATTTGCCTTATAAGACAGCATTTTCTGCATCATAAGCAATGAAATGCGTCAAACAGTCGCCGATGTGAATCATTTAGGTTTAGTCGACCCATGTAAGTATTTCCAGTAGTTTTTGTTGAAAAATTAAGGAAATACAGCGCCGGAACGGCACCCGTTTGGTACAACATTAAAATATCGATGCCAAAACGGCGCAGCCCCAACACTGTACGTTGTACGTTGGGGCTGCTGGTCGCAGTTACTTTCTAGCATGTTTCTAACGTTACATGTACGTTTTTTTGCACATGCGGTACCGAACGCGACCAGACGCCGTAAGCGAAGCACGGCCCGGCGTCCCTGCTGTACAGTGACAGGGTTGTTTACGGTAACTTTTACCTGTATCTTCCTAGGTTCCTATATTCTACTAGAAGTTAAGAACGAGGTCTTGTCGTCTATGTTCTTCGTATGTTATTGTTGGGTCTAATTTACAGTAGAAACCCTAGTAGAACCTATAGTGGACGTAAACTAGTAGTACGGCTACGGGTACTCAGACACTCTCAGTAGAGGCCTAGTAGCAGTATGGTCCGTGGACATGTTTTCTGCCTAGACACGCACTGCCACTGTACGGTATAATATAGAGGTGTCTAGTAATGAGATAGATGTCTATGTGATTTGCATTCTATTTCTAATTTTGATTTCCTCGAGTTCTCTTAATCACTGAAATAGATCCATGCTAGGCCTAATAAACACTCTTAGTCTTAGCTTTGATGAAATTTTTCAACGTCTCTGTCACTGCCCACTGTGTCAGCATCTCTTCTTTTCATAAAAGTAGTTTGAACAACTCTTCTTGGTATTGCTGATTAGATTCTACTACATTTATTTAACGTTATTTATTTATTCATTGTTAGGTACACTAGGGACAGTCTAGGCTACCGGTCTATGAAATAGTGAGAATTGGGGTGACCTGCTGTACTAGTAGAAACATGAGTGTGCTCACTCTCTCTCCTTCATACCTGGTTAACATACCTGGTTGTGGGCATTAAAGTTATACAGAACTTATTTGCCCCTCTGCTGCTCCATTGTCTGGGTACGGTAACTAGCAAACTTTTGTTTTCTGTGCTGTGCGGTTTTAGTGAGAACATGGGCATGAGAATTGTTGTTCGGGGTTGTATTTGTCCTTTTTTGACTTCCATGCTTTCTCCAAGCTGGATTTGAAAGAGTTGAGTGATGTACTGTTTACCACATAATCCGGGAGATTATTCCATTCCGTGACGATACGCTGTGAGAAGACATTTGACCGTTTTTTAGTATTGCATCTGTTCTTCGTTACCTTGAACTTGTGCCCTCTAGTCCTGTTGTCAGTTCTCAAGTTGAAAAACTTGCTTAGTCTAATGTCTTCCAGCCCATTCATAATCTTGAACGTTTGGATAAGATCTGTTCTATGTCTGCGGTAACTTAATGATGGTAATTTCAGTTCTGCTAGTCTCTCCGGATATGTGAGATTTCTGAGTTTGGGTATTGACTTGGTTGCTCGTCTTTGGACTTTCTCTAACTTCTGAGTATCCCTTTTCAAGCAAGGGTGCCATATCTGGGAGCAATACTCAAGTGATAGACAGAAAGATCCGTCTGTCCAGAGGACTCTTGTATATTTTGCCATTAACGCTGTCCTCCGTAGACAGACGGAAGGTTGTAGTACCCATTGCTGTGTGGATATTCGTAACCACTGTCTCTATGGAAAATTGGGTGAGGTACCTCACCCTTCTCGATTGCGTCTAATTCACGGCCCTAGGTCGGCAAATTTAAGCTTGTATAGTGAAATCAACTATTCAAGAATACGCTACACTCACCAGATTAATGAATAATCCAATATTTCGGTAGAATTTTCAACGCAAAACACACATCAACCAGCCCGTCGCGTCGTCACGGTCAAACTGCAGAAACATACAGTATGAATCTATTAGCCAATCACATGCGAGGTAGTTTCTACGTGTTTTTTTTACTAAATAAAGTACCTCGCATGTGATTGGTTTACAGATTCAAAATGGCGACCTACAGCTAGCGAACGGCGATGTTGCGATATGGATAAAATTTCTGCATTATAACCGCGTTACTGTGAGTATTTCGATTGCAAAATGTGAGAAATTAACCCCAAATATCGCTGCAAAATGTGTCATGTCATGTCAAACTTGTTTGAATGTAAAAAAAAGCTGTCTGAAATTTGGTTTATCGTAACGTTAGATATGTGCGTGATGCTCCACACAGGAGCTGGGATCATTGACTTCGGTCTGTATACGGAGGGGATCTGTGAAGCCAGACGCAGGCTCCGCGGAACATTCCCCGACGGACAGATACAGACTGATCTTTCGGTCAAGTCATTGATTAGCCATTGATGTTTTCATTCTTTCCTCTCTTTCCTTTTTCTTTTTGTTTTTGAAATATGTGTAGTTTTCCCAGATGAAACATCTTGATCAATTGAGTGATAATGCATTATAATTTCCTGTTGTTCATGTACTGCCATAATTTGGGTTTTAGCAACCAGACCTGGGGAACAATATGTGTGATATCCGCTACAAATGCAGTTTGTGCATTTCATTCCTTTCTAGCCATTAGACCATGTCATGATGGAGACTACTCTGGAGGACTTAGACAAGGCTATTACACATGCAGAGAGTAGTGGACAGACTGTTCTCAATCTCAGCAACCGCAACCTATCCATCTTGCCTGATACGCTTCAGAAGCTGCACCAGGTCAGGCGGCTACTGCTGAACAACAACAAGATCATCATGCCCCCCGTGGAGCTGGTCTCCCTCAAGAGCCTAGAGGAACTCACCCTTGACCACAACCAGCTGACCGTCCTGCCTACGGGCTTTGGCCGTCTGAAGAACCTCACCTACCTCAGCCTCAGCCACAACCAGCTGGGCCTGCTGCCCTCCGAAATCGGCGACCTCACGAGCCTGCGGCAGCTCTGGATCATCAACACCGACCTCGTGTCTCTGCCGGCAGAGATAGGACTGCTGCGCTCCCTGCAGAAGCTGGGGGCAAGGGACAATCTGATTGCCAAGCTCCCGACAGAGATCACGCGTCTCAGCAGCCTGCAGTGGCTGAGCCTGGCCAACAACCAGATCAGCGAGCTCCCCGACCACTTTGGCCATCTGGCAGAGCTGATGTACATCGATCTGAGTGACAACTACTTCTCAGATGTCTCCGAACGGTTAACAGAGGTGCCCAAGTTGGTGTCTCTCGTCCTGGCCAGGAACCAGATATGCTCCCTGCCAGATGATCGACTCATCGGCCTGACACAACTCACCAAGCTGGATCTCAGGGGTAATCCCCTTGTAGAGAGGCCAGCTCATTGGAAGGTATTTCAATCTCCTCATATTGTATACACGATATATTTAGCAAGTCTAATTCTTCACAAAGTGGGACTTTCCAACAATTTTGTGGGTGGTTAAATTTTGGATCTTGGAGTACAGTAATAAACAGAGAAATGTATTTGTATATGTCACATTCATATCTGGTTTGGAGTTAATATTTTCTCATGTTGCTATATTTGCAAATAGCACCCGACTCGTGAAATAGGTTAGAATAGACATCCCTCAAAATATACACCATATACACTCAGTTTGTCAGGAAAATTATTTTATTTTGTAAACCTTGGTCACATCAGCACAGATTCACTCTCACTTGTTTCTCTCTGCTAAGAGTTATTCTTCTTTGATTTGCTTCAGAGTAGAGGTCTGAGGGTGTTTAAAAATGCTTTGTGACTTGGTTATCTTTTAGAAAATGATTCATGAGGCATTCTTTTTAATTGAATTTTGTGTCTTGTATTTAATGAAAAGTATTCACCACTACTCCTTGCAAGGTAGTGTATATTCCCAAGTATGGACAGAAATGCTTTTGCAATTCATAGCAAAGCTGTTCAGTTTAACTTGTCTTTCCAAGTAAGGTACCATCAATGACTGCTGTAACCTCTAGTATCTTTGTGGTATTCGTTGTTGGTCCTGTCTGTTCTACAGTCTGTATTCATTTTGGGATTTTTGTGTCGTCCACATCAGGGTCTCGACTATATTCTTCTCGGTCCGTCCTTGGATGCTGGAGGTGACGATGTGGAAGAGAATGGCCTCAGGAGCAGCAGTGGAAAGGAGGAGGAAGAGGAGGATGAGGATGAAGAAGATGATGACGATGATGATGATGATGAGGAGGAGGAGGAGGAGGAGGAAGAAGAGAATGATGCTGAAGCTTGTGATGTCTGAGGGGGCAATCCTCCAGAAGTCTCATGCATGCTTTACCGTGACCATCACGTGTGTGGCAGATGAGATTTGATGATAACGACTGTAAAGACAGTGACTCCATGCAGATGATGGATTCTCTGTAAGACAGGAACATCTGCCATGCTCTCCATGAAGAGCAACACCCCTGTCTGAGGGGAGAGGAAAAAGCAGAATCATCCATTTGCCTATTTCCAGGCTGTACAAAATTGTGTGTGAACATGATGTGAGAGTAACAAAGCTGTTGAACATGCAACCAGGTAATTTTGCAACACCAGTTTAATAAATGAGTATGGTTTTAGGTGTTTGAAACTCAAACTCGTAACATCAAGTATGACATCAGTATGGCCGAATACTGGACTCAGACCCTTTTGGTTTGATCTCAAAATGCTAAGTGTGATGTATTTGAAGTCTGCTGGTCCAGACTTTTCCTAATAATATGTTCATTGTTATTGTTGTTGCATCACTGGTGTTATGTATCTGACATCTTCATTCACTTTACATCTTGTGCCTCAGTTTTGTGCCTGAGCTTCATATGGTTTATGGACAAACTGTACTCCAGAAGCACTCTTCAAGTTTAGCTGCTGATAAATATCATCGTATGTTTGTTTTAAATGTGCAATGAGGGGCTAAGTTTTGGTGACTCTGACACATTGCAGAATGCCAGAATTGTGGCTTGAAAGATATGGTGAGAAAAGGCAGGCTTTTGCTGGGATCTTTTGTGTACCCTCCAGGATTCAAAATTTAAAATCGATGGTATTATGATGAGTCACATGCAAAGTTCCAAACAATGACTCATAAGGCAGGCTTCACACTGTCCCAAACTAGAGCAAAGATAGACATGTGAGAAAGGAAATGTTCAAATTCTGCTTTGATAGCATAAACTTTGGGTCATTCATGAGGGCATCGTAAGCCATCATACGACCGCCGATGGAGTTTTTCAGGATCCAGCAGCAACTTCATCAGCGGCGACAAAATCTTTTGCAAGCTGAAAATTAGCCCAAAAATCTTGCGAAGGTTCGTTTTGTTATAGATTCACATGCAGTCTTCTAGTATGGTTCAGATGGCATCGTGTGACATTTTGTAGGCATCGTAATTTGCTTCAGTGGTTGATAGGCTTTTAAAGTTCAGAGACAACTTCTTGTGAAATTGAAAATTCCATATATTCATAACGCCATCTTATGTTAACTTTGGGACAGTGTGATGCCACTTTAACGTTGGCAGTCGGTCTAAGTTTGATTGGCTTTACCCCGACAATATCGCGACAACATCCGGAGAACAAAATTCCTCGCCTCGTGCAATACCGCATGAGAGAGCAAGGGGTACTGTTTTGACAGACACACACGGAAAACCTTCTGCAGGTAGGTTTCCCCAACAACCTACCCATTCATGCGCTTGATTAGGAAGCGATGTTTCATTCTGTTTGGACTATTGTACATGTGTATTGAGTGTATCAAAGGAATGTTACCACAAGATCATTTTAACAGAAGGGTTGTCGGGGTAATGTCAGGGTAATTACCCTAGCTGGCTAGGGTAGAATTTGGCAAAGTTACCGCGACAAAGTCCGAGCAACATTTTGCCGAGATCGTTTTCACAGGCAGGGTTGAAAAAGATTGCCCTGATGTTGTCGCAGTTACTCTGATTGGAAAGGCTCTGTAAAGATGTTGCTTTAGTTGCTGTACATGTTCTATCCTCAAAAGAACAGTCTTTTCCTAATATAACATGCAAATACAGGCATGTTACATGCAACTATTCCTGGAATTGTATTGCGGATCTCAGTGCAGTGGCTTTACTGAAGGGATTATTGCAATTCCTCTTTGTACCAATATGTGTTAAATGCACAATTCAGATTACTCAGTTGATTACATGTATACTTGCAAGAACTACATAAGTTTGGGCAAGTATGATGTTTCATAGATCTTTGAGAACAGGATTTGCATTCCGAGGACAATTTTGATAAACGTTAGAATGAACATTTGTGCACCTTGATACCTGCAAGTATCCGTCCTGAAATGTTTAATTTGTATGATATCTGTACTAAGTGTAGGTGTTAGGACTGAGAGATATCCATTTTAAATGGAAAGTGAAATGGCAATTAGTTCTGTCTTGTTTGCTGATGCTACTGTAGCACCACCTTTTGTGAGCTAACACACAAAAACATTCGAATGCTTTCACTGGGCACCCTTCTTGAAATCGAGTTCAAACTGTAGATAGAGTTTTCTTGTGATATTGTCCTCTAATTGTTCTATAATTTTTTTTTCCCTGTAGCTGTCGCACCATTCAAATTTCTAATGTAATTTTCCCAAGATGACAAGACGTATGAACAAACAAAGTTATGAATTAATTTGAGATCTTATGTTATGATAAAAATGTCTGTGACCCTCTTATTCTCAACAATATCTGTACGTGAAAACAACAGCTTTTACAGTAACTATTGTCACCTTAACTGATGAATTCTTGTGCAGAGGTTTTTTTTATTGCAACTGATTGACAACTTGATACAAAAATTCATTCATTTGAATAACTACTCGATACCCACTGCATGCTACAAGGATTAGATCCAGCACTTGCTGTCAGGCAAAAGCTCGGTCATCCAGTGGATAGAACACCCTTGTGGTAATCAGGGGATCGTTGATTCCAGTCCAACCCGACTATGCATGCCCTTGATTTTTTTATCATGGCTACTACTAAAACACTGAATAATCAGTGCTTATTCGTGTCAATGAGGGCAATTTATCAATCAGTTGCAATATTCTTCACCTGTTATCAAGTGGATCTCACCCAGTGTTTGCTAGTACATTGCAGTCAGATAGGGTTTCCTATGGAGTGTGCTCTTCACTGAAGTAAACTTGTGTGTGATATTAATCTTTCTCACTTCTATTACTGTAGAAAGTACTTGAACAAATGGAGCACTTCTCATCTTTTTGTCTCTCTGTCAGCAACCCCCATTTCAGTGATGTCATAATTTTGCTTTGTGACATTTTTAGGTCATTGTATTTGAGAAAATTATTCAATACTTCAAGCTTGTCAAAACCTGCCAACAATATCAAGAATTTTTATTCTGTTCAAAACGAAAGAGAATTTCTCGCAAATAACATAGTTTTGGACCCCAGATGAACTCATGCTGTTGCCTATATGATGCACTGTTCTGTACAACAATCAGACCTGTAGTTAGGCCTTGATTTATCAATTTAGTAGCTCAATACTGTTTAGAAAATCACTAAATCATCACTTAATCAACAAATGTATGTGTAATGTTGAGGGAGAACTGTCTGCCGATATTCATTATTCATTTTCTCTTCAGAATTGCACTGATACCTGACTAACTGTGCCATTTTAAAATGTATGAAGTTACAGTGGCTGTGAGAAAATGTGCAAGTTCTGCAAAATAAAATATGAAACATACTATACAACCTTGTTTGTTCTGGCTTAAACATTAATTGTTGTTGTTTTTTTCAGGTCTGTTACATACTAAATGATTATGACAAATGAGGGAGAAAGAGCGACATGGTATGTGTTTGTGTGAGTGTGCATGTTTGTAAGAAGATAGAGTGTACTGTAAATTCTTTATATCTGCCCTCCCAAGGAAAAAAGCAGTACAATGTGTCTGCAATGTATTATGTTGCAGATACTGCTTTTTTCCTTCAGAGGGCAGATATTTGCGAGTACCAGGGGTATAATATTTCACAAATTTAGACTTGTTTGACAATTGTGCAAGTGATTGCATTGTTTGTTTGTTTGTTTATTTTATTTAATCACGGGATAAAATAAAATTACATTTGTGATCTAGAACCACATTGACAGTTCGCGCCTGATAAGAGAAAGTATTACTTTTCAAGAGAAGAAATTAGTGATATCCCAATTGGATACAATACATTTATATTACAGGAGGCAATATTTTTGCACATTGTAAGTTTCACAAATGTCAAGTCCATTCATGAAATTCAGATGAAGATAAAGATGCTATATACAATCTTTGTGTGTGCCGTTGAGATGATTTTAGGAACCTGAAATGTTCATCAGTGTTATTTTGTATAAAAGTCCAATTAAACTTGCTAATACATGTAGTATTGTAGCTCCCACAACATCATTGCACCCAGTTTTCTTACCTATATCATTATAGCCCAGCTTATCACAAGGAGGACAAAGAAGAATATTCATCCTCTTTCGATAGAAAAGAAAAAGGAATGGGA
This sequence comes from Diadema antillarum, assembly GCF_040938485.1. NCBI lineage: Eukaryota > Metazoa > Echinodermata > Echinoidea > Diadematoida > Diadematidae > Diadema > Diadema antillarum. Next base: position 1,219,591 of record NW_027271029.1, on the reverse strand, counting down.
CTTTCAATACAACACAGTGCACTGAGATGTAGCATCTAAGTTTTGTTTTTTTCATCAAATTTTTAAAAGTTTATAATTATCATTTATCAATATACTTTACCGTGCATCCAAAATATTACATCGCTTTGTGTTTAATTTTCAACTCCATTTACCTTTCTGCCCACGCATCCTTTGTTTTCCACATGTGCATGGTTTGTACATCCCCCCAAAGCCGCAGTTATAGCCACTATTAATAGTCAAACCAAGCATAAAGATGGACTTTTTTTTTCTTCACTGTCAGGAGTAAAGAGCAGCCAGAGAAACGATTATGATGAAGCTAGTGAGGCCAGTGCCGTCTGGCTGAAGCTTATAAATAGCGCCATCTTGTGAACGATACAACTCATGAATGATGATGGCGTTTTACTATTCCATCATCAGACCAAAAGTGTGTTTGTGTGTGTATGTATTTGTAAGCATACAGCTTACCAAAAGTGTGTCGTTTCTCATCTCATTTCACTATCTCTCTCTCTCTCTCTCTCTCTCTCTTTCCCTTCTTTCCAGCTCTTTTTTTTAAAAGATAAAACCAATTTGGTGTTGTGTTTTTTTTTTCTCCCTTTCCATTCAGAAGGGACTATTCACAGCCTCTGTCGCTCACAATCCAGACTCACCTGTGGGGAAAAGGAGTACATTGGCCGCAGTGAATCTTATCGGGAACACATTATTTTAAATGTATATGGTTCGATGACTGAAATTCCACTCGCATCATCACCATGCGCCAGCTACCTTTTGCACATCAGAGCTTGGGCTCTGGTGATTTTTTTTTTTTAATTCTTCTTGTCACAACGCAGTTTTTTAACCATTTTGTACATGTTATTATACTTTAGTGTGGCCCAAAATCATTTTTCTTATATCTCTAATCCGTACCAATACTATATATGAAGAGCTTACAACCAAAAGGCGCCAAATCCATTGAAAAATGATGGATTTAGCGCCTTTTGGAAGCAAGCTCTTCATATATATATATATATATATATATATATATATATATACATATATGTATGTATATATATATATATATATATATATATATATATATATATATATATATATATGAAGGGGTCGGTGCAATATAGTGCTAACCCACACTTTTGTCAAAATTGAGTTACATGCATTTTCAAAATCCTTACCCTTCACTCTAACCTCCGTGAAAATATCATATTTGAATTCAACCAATAAGATGGTAAAAAATGCATGCATTCATGTTTTATTAATGTACAATGTATGGACTTTCCAAACATTCAACAGCGATTATCTCAAAATGACTATTGTGTGGGTTAGCACTATATCGCACCGACACCTTCATATATATATATATATATATATATATATATATATATATATATATATATATATGTATATTTATATATATATATATATATATACATACATATATATATATGCGGATATGTGTGTGTATACTGTGTGTATGTGTGTGCGAGTAGTCAATAATAGTACGCAAACGTGCATAGATTGAATATACCATTGTATGTAGGCCTTGATAATAGTAACAGCATAACAAGATGGTAGAGTAGCTTCAAGAGGTTGGAGGAATTCGGATTACCCTCATGGTTGAGGCTTATCTTCAATCACAGCTTTCCTGCCAGCGAAGAGAACATCAGACATGTTCCATCGCCGTCACGCAGTCACCGGCAGTTGCCATGGCAGCAGAGCAAACATAACTAACCGAGCATATTTTTGGCGCTCGCGCACCGAAATGAGAAAAGGCGCCATCGCGTGTTGCGTGTGAGTTCGATAGTTTTGTACCCAAATTAATGGAGCGATAGATGTCAATATGGTAAGGGGTGTATTGGCATGGTTACACCACCTAAGTATGTTGACTTTTAAGTGTTAACCTTCTACAAGGCCATCAGATTCCACGCCTCATATAAATTTCTCCGTAATGTCCAATCCACAGGGTGATTGCTGTAGTGACATATGCGATATCAGTAATAGATATCGGCATTATTGGATTGCACAGTGACTGCCATCAATCACAAGTTACCAAACAAAATTAGGAGACACATCATGAATCTATATAATGATGCTGTACCGAAGCCGACATTATTTACATACTGATGTGTTGCAAACTAACGTGACTGTATTGGTGCAGTATAACTGTCAGTGAGAGTTCACCTAGAGTTCAAGTTTCGTACTTTGATACCATAAGCGGTAAATGACTTTGATAAGAAAAGCTATAGGGGGGGGGGGGGGGGACAAAAACTTGATGCCCCCTGATGCACACTTCTATTAAGTCCATGGAAATGGACCAAACGGGAGAAAATGTGGGAAGGGGTATCCCCCTCCCACACGAGGGAGACTCTTCATTTTTAGAATTGAAATTCAGCAACTTGGTGCACTCTTTGGGTGAAATATTTGGGCAGATTTCTATCAAAAAAGCAAGACAATTTTCTCATCTCGGAAATTATGACCATATGTGTGTGGGGGGAGGGCAAATGATATGCATACCCTTAAATTGCAGTATTTTTATGGGAGAAACTTTTTTTTTCTGTCAAAAAGCAAGAAAATCTTCTCATCTCGGGAATTATTAATTACTTGCATGGGGGGGGGGTGGGGAAAATTTATGATATGTTTGCCCCTCCAAAATTTTTAGAAGGCTATTAAGGCTCACACTTGGGCTCGCATTTTCAATTTGGATTGGTCAGAAATAAAGTGCTGTACGCAGACCCTACATCCTTGCAGCACACGTACTCGTACACGCAATAATGTGTACGTGCTCCGTACCGTACGATATGTACTGTAAATCGATATAGTGAACACTGCAAAATTGATATGTATAGAATCAGTGCTGCCAGAGCCCGTGGTGCGATTTTATTTTTTCCCATGAATTTTCTGTCCCTGATGCAAAATGAAAAGAAAATAATTATTTCAAACAAGACAATACAAAAATTATTTAGTGTCCGGCGTTGAGGTCGCTCAGAAACTGATTCTTTTTTTTTTTTTTTTTTTTTTTTTTTGGTCTGAAGGGGGGGGGGGGGGGGGTGTGCGTTCGCACCCAACGCACCCCCCCCCCCGGTGACGCCCATGCCCCCCCCCCCCCCCCGTGCCCCCTGTAACAAATAACTAAACGTTGTCAATTTCACAACTGAAAATGCAAAATTTTTTCGGCCATAACGGGGCGAATAATACACTAACAATTTACATTAATATATCTATACACTAATACCTTATGAGTAATTCTAATGTATAGATGGTAGCCTCGCGTCCTCGAGTGTGCACCCGGAAACATACCTTTAGTAAATCTGACATTCTTCCCTTTCTTCTATATGCTTTTATGCTAATATAAGAACAAATTATATTGCTCGAACAATGCGATCACTTTTAAGCTTTTAATGAATACATTTCAGACGAATGGCAAATGAAAGTGGTTCGCTCCCTCTGCCCGTATATATAGTGAAATGAATAATTTTCATAAGTTATGATCACAGTCCTTCGCAGTGTTTTTTTAATATGTTGAATACCCTCATAGAAATTTGCTTCAACAATGCTCTACAAACGCGACTTTTGTACTCTACTTTCACAAAAAGCCCTTACAGTGGGAGGGGGTATCCCCTCCCCGTCCTCTCCCGATCGGCCGCTTCGCTCCCTCCCTCGCCGAGGATCTCACACCGTCACATAATGTACCCCCCCCCCGTATGTTATAATCATAGTCCTTTACAGTGAATTTTCCACTATGTTTAATTCCCAGAAATTTGCCTTTACATGCTCTACAAACGCGACTCTTGTACTCTGCTTTTACAAAATGTCCGTACCGTGGGAGCGGGTATAACCCCTCCCACAACCTCGCCGAGGATCTCACACCTGCACATAAATGTACCCCCATAATGTTATAATCATAGTCCTTTACAGTGAATTTTCCACTATGTTTAATTCCCAGAAATGTGCTTTTAGATGCTCTACCAACGCGACTTTTGTACTCTGCTTTTACAAAAGGTCCCTACCGTGGGAGGGGGTATCCCCCTCCCACACCTTCCCCCACTCGGTCGCTTCGCTCACTCGCACACCGTCACATAATGTACCCCCCCGTATGTCATAATCATAGTCCTTTACAGTGAAATTTCCACTATGTTTAATTCCCAGAAATTTGCCTTAAGATGCTCTACAAACGCGACTTTTGTACTCTGCTTTTACAAAAAGTCCCTACCGATGGGGGGGGGGGGGGGGGGTATCCCCCTCCCACACCCTCGCCGAGGATCTCACACCTGCAAATAATGTGCCCCCATATGTTATAATCATAGTCCTTTACAGTGAATTTTCCACTCTGTTTAATTCCCCCAAAATATCCCCCTCCCACACCCTCTCCCACTCGCTCCCTCGCACACCGTCACATAATGTACCCCCGTATGTCATAATCATATAGTCCTTCACAGTGATTTTTTTACGATGTTTAATTCCCTAGAAATTTGATTAAAAGTGGCCTATAAACGCGACTTTTATACTCTGTCTTTTAAAAGGTTCCCTATCGTGGGAAGGGGTATCCCCCTCTAATACCCCCCCCCCCCCCGCTCTGTCGTTTCGCTCCCTCGCAGAGGATCTCACACCGTCACTATCCCCGTATGTTATAATCATAGTTCTTTACAGTTATTTTTCCCCACTATGTTTAATTTATGCTTATGAATTAAATACGTGCTACTAACAATGTATTTATAAACAGGGTGTACAGTGTATTATGTACATGTACATGAAGATACAGGCACCAATAAATCAAATTTAAAAAAAAAAGAATCTCGCAGATTATAGTTTAGTGTCAAAACGCACCCCCCTTGAAAAAAAAGCTGGTGACGCCCCTGTATTCACATCATGTATGGCTTTTGTCTCCTCTTTTTTCATAAGGCTGCGATTTTATCCTTCATAATGAACCATGTAGTTAGAGTTATAAATTATACAGGCGTGGATTTTTTCAAATCGTCGTTACTTTCAGCTTTATTTTGCAATGAAATGTTTGTAATATATGGCTACCTACCCTATTTCCTGCTAATATTTGTCAAGATTAAGACGCACGTCTATCACGTCTATGTTTTCTAGTTCGTCCACTATATCAATTATGCATTTTGTTTTGTTTTGATAGCAATGAAAATCCTACGAATCGAACGAAATTAATCAGACAGAGAATGATAACAAACACTGTATATTCTGTTGGTGTCGATTACAAATAAAAAGTAATAGTGATGTCTTTTTAAAATTAAAGTTCTTGTAATTATTGTAATCATGATGGCTGTCATTATCATTATTACTATCTTCACCATCACAATCACAATTCGCATTTTTATTGCCGCTGATAATATACTTCTATAATAATCTGCTATTCGTTGTAGCACTACAGAATTTGCCACGTACGCCTACTGTTTTTAAACGGGAGAAAAGCAGTTGGATCGTTCATCAATATTACTCAGTGGTTTGTTTGTCATCGTAGTCCCCTCCATCAATTTTTCTCTTAGATTCTCTGACCACACGAAAGGATTCTGCAATAACATGGAGCTACGTTGATGTGATGTGAGTTTTTAAGGACAAAATGCACAAGTTCGCGGAACGTGTTAGGGTCACGTTCAACAAACAGCATCGTGCGGTCATGGAGGTTGAAATCGCGGTGAATATGTCGCCACGAGTAGAAAGTATCTCCGGACATATTAAATATTGAAAGTGGTTAGATCACGTGATAAGTTAAACTCGTCAACATGACCAGCAAATTTGATTAGGCATTTGTCTTGTATTGCGTATACCATTTTAACATTTCGCAAAATGTTTTTTGGAATCTTTATAATGTTACATTGTCATCTAATCATGATAGTATTATTCTCATAATTTGGTGGCAATTATGCATAAGAAGAGACATATGGATAGATAGATTAATTAATAATCATATAGAAAGAATATGTCTGTAGGAGAATGAATAAATAGATATAAAACTAAGCAAACTAATGATTGAAAGCAATGGAAAAATATAAATAGATTATTAAATGTATGAATAGATATATGAATACAAAAGGAAAGAAATAGAAAATAAATAAACTGATAAAAACTTATTTTACCGCTGTCAGCTTATAAGCGTTTGTATGAAAAAAAGTACACACAAAAAATTACCCGAGTCAGTTGACTCATTTTAGGTCAAATCTTCTGAGTCATTGCTGTTGTGACACATCTTTTAAGTTCTTCTGAGTAAAAAGACTCGTTTTATCGAATCTAACGAGTAAAATGACTCACACGGAATTACAATAATGAGTCACGAAATCGATGACTCATATTGCATCATCTCTATTTGACTCAGTAACTGTTATAAATGAGTCAACCGACTCATTTTATGTGACATGCCAGTCCAATGAGTCGATTATAATCGATCATGTAATAACTTCAAGCAAAGGAATTAACTATTTTTTCAGAAAATATTTTCTGAAATGTATTTCTGATTTTGTCGCGGATGGTAAATTGTATTTAATTGTATTTAATTGTATTTGATTTTTAAATATGTATAATTTCATACAATTTATGAAATATGCAGCTCTGTTATCAGAAGTCTTGAATAAATGAATAGATAATCTATTTCAAACCAGTAACCACATACATAAATACAATTTTACGACATGGGTATATATTAGAAGCATTGTCTCGTGATATGTAGTTAGGTATTAGGAATAAGTTAGGAATAGGTTAGGAATAGGTTAGGAATAGGATTATAGGCTACCGCAAGATATAGGATCTGATTCCCTACTCCGTCTACCGTCGTGCTGCATGCGTAGGTCAGTGACTGTAGGTCAGTGACTGTAGGTCAGTGCTGAACAAGAGACGTTTCAATCATTTTGCGTTTCGATTCTCACACAGTGAGTTCTTGACTCAGCATACTGAGTCACTTGACTCATTTAATGACTTTAGTGAGTAAACAGACTCAATATTCGGCAAAAGTGTGTCACCACACGGACAAACTGAAGACTCACGCAAATGAGTCATTTGACTCAGCTGTGTGACTCGGCTGTTTCTCTACTGAGTCAAGTGACTCAGTAAGCGTGAGTGAAAAGACTCAATAATTGGAAAAAGTGTGTCGCCTCACGGACAAACTGAAAACTCACGCAAATGAGTCATTTGACTCAGATTTTTTTTTTTGTGTGTATATATGCATACTATTATGATATTTGGTAAATATGATGCTATCTATCAAGGGTAACCTCTTCAGTGTAAACTCTGTTCTCCCACCTACCCCGCCATATAATTACCCTGTATCATAGCCAGGTATATACCAATTTATACCTATTTGTTAAAGGTACGTATCCATGCCCCAGTATACAATATAGGGGAAATGCTTAATGAACAAGGCATTGCTCATCTGATTCAAATACATGTCGCAGCTGTTCTTTATACCGGAAGGTCAACTGCAACACAAGTACCATTAACATCCGAAAAAAAAGAATAAACAAAAGAAAGTTCCAGAATTCTGCGATTCATCCTGCTTAAACGAAACTTCGATGTGAGTGACAATCACATAGGCAAATTAGTTGATACGATGACGTTATCGGCTAATCATTATCCTGTCGGATCGTAGTTGCATAAAGATGTTACAAAATTGTTCCTTTTAATCAATAATCCTCAAATATGACCTCCTTCTTTTTCAAAGTCATTATTTCTAAATCATACCCTAGAATTTTGAGAATTTCGATATGTAAGTTATGATTTCAATTTTTTTTAATTCGCCTTACAAGTTTTGTCGAAAAATTTAGTGAAGATAGGTGTGAAGTCAAATGTGAGACTTATCTTACCAATTTATTTGGTGAATGAAATGTGTAGTTGAATGAAAACACGCTTTCTGTATAAATACATTGTGTGGTATTTGAAATTTCGATAACTTCCCATTTTAGTGATCCAATTTGGATGAAAATTCAATCATTCCCTTTGTTAGTATTTACTCTTTTTGTCACTGAAGTTAAAATCAGCCAATAAATTGATGAACAATGGCTGATGCTGGCAGCCTGTAATTATCTTTATACTCTTTAAGGACTATTTTTTTCACTTTAGTAGTCGATGTTTCGTGTTTTGTTTTGTTGAATCACTTATCTCTGCCTTTATTTTCTCTCTACGAATTTCATTCTCTCTCTCTATTTCTCTGTTTCTCTGTCTGTAAAATGTCTCTCTCTCTCTCTCCCTCTCTTTCTTTCTCTTTATCTACCTCTCCCCTCTCTCTCTATTTCTCTCCCTCTCTCTCTTCCTCCCTTCCTCTCTCTCCCTCTCTCTCTCTCTCTCTCTCTCTCTCTCTTCTCTTCTTTCTTTATCTTCCACGGCATCGTATCCGGTCGACCTCTGCTCCTAAAATGACTGTCATATCACCACCTGTTATTATTTAACCCGGATTGAGTCCCATGGCTGAGCATTAACCAATTACGATATCTATTTTTCTTTCTTTTTAATCTTTGATCGTGATTATAAGGCATGCCACCACCTCCCCCCCCCCCTCCCGCAAATACGTGCGATTGGATAACACTGTATATTTCGTTCTGTCTCCATCTATTAAAGACGGATGAACGAAGACGAATAAAAGGAAGCAGACGCTGACTGACTTTGAACTTGGCTTAGGGTCAGACATGAAATCGATTCCACCAGCCCAGTCGGAATAGCGGCTCTCAGTCGAAGCAAGAAAGATGTCACGACTTCAGAGAAACTGCCACATATATTATACCAAAATGGTATCTCGTCATGGGCCACTGACTCTTGACATGACCGGCCTGTGCCGGCTTGCATATCCTGGGCATGCCGCCTCTCGTAAAATATTAGAGTGATTCATTTTGGGCTTCATAGAGACAGTTGCCATGGCAACGCTCACCACTGTCTCTACCCTGATGGGAAGCAGCAATGAGAAGGCGCCCTAAATTGATTATGTTCATCGGCTCATTACACTTGGTATGGACAGTTTCATAACCGAATGAACGCGCGGAGGTCTGATTGTATATGCTGAAATGATTGCCCCTTTCGTAATGACACGGCTTGTTAAAGCGCCAGAGATTCAAAAGTTTGGTGTCTATATTTGTGTTTGTTTGTTTTTTAATTATTTTTTTTTGCAATACTGTTAAGAGTTTAGAAGAACCTGTGTTAGTCGTCTCTGATGATGTAACACCACCACTGCGTTGCGACGAAGTATGAGGTATAGATTCACGCAAAAGGTCATGATACATTGGAAACCAGTTACAAAGATATATAGAATTAGTTTCCTCTAGCATTTCTATTGAAGTTTTCTCTTCCTATTCTGTTGAGTATTCATCTGCCCGCCCTAGTTTCTTTTTGTTCTTCGTACAGTGTCCTCATCTTTGTTTTCGTTGGGGTGTCTCACTTTTTCGTTAATCCTCATCATGATCCTCAAATACTTTTTCATCTTCTTTATCCTGTTCTCCTCCTTTTTCTAAAGAGTGTATCCCCTGGGATAATGCGTGGTCGTAATCATTCATACAGATAAAAAAAAAATCGAGTCCTCACCTTTCGACGCCTTGTGTGTGAGTGTATGTGTGTGTGTGTATGTGTGTGTGTGTGTGCGTGTGTGTGTGTATGTTTTGTATGTATATGTCCCTTTGTCTGTCTCTCTATCTCTCAATCTTAATACACGCACACACACGCACACACAAAACATATATATATATATATGTGTATGTATATATATACACATGTATATATATATATATATATATATATATATATATATATATATATAAATATACGTGTATCAACATATACAGTAACTGCTGAATATCTTTAATCTACCGCTGATAGGTTTCGATGGTTATCTGCTCAGTTATCTGAAAGGAAGGAAGCCATCAAAACCGGTTGCTAGGCACCCGCAAGCAGTTAGCTAATGGCGGGCTGTCTGATGGTGACAGTTTTCGACTGCCTGTGATGCCGCGATGGTGCACTCAGCTTCATGAAGTGCACATAACAAAAAGAAAAAGAAGAAAAAAAAAGATGCACCGCATCATGCTGGATAATAATGATGTCCTGCAATGAACCTCCATTGTCCAGCTCAGGTATGGTCACGGGTTGCCATGCCAACACAGTAGAGGTAATTAGGCCTAAGTGATATCAATGCGAGTGTCATTTCTTTTTTCTTTTTTTTGGTCATGCGAGTTGGCCAACAGCATCCAGCTCTCCTGATAAAAATCTGATTTCGAGCATGGAGATACAGGCTTAGAGTAGGTAATCATAAGAATTCTGAAGGATGATGACGTATGTATATATATATATATATATATATATATATATATATATATATATATATATATATATACATGTATACATAGTATTCGATATTGACAAAGATATATAGATGAAGATGTGGAAATATATCAATGTTGGCTTGTGCGCGCACGTGATTAGAACGCTAACGGGGAGATTAGGCGTGTTTCTATTTAGAAATGACACATAACATATCAATTATTATAGGCTCGTAAACGAGCTTCCTTTCCTGTCTGTAATAATTGTTAAAAAGTTTCTACATTATATTTGTGTCTCTTTGAAATGCCTGGAAATTATATATATATATATATACACTTGTATATATATACATATATTGGAGATGATGACGATGATAACGATGGAGGTAGTATACAGTCACAAATATCGGAAAAAACCTTAGTGTTCAAAAGAGTGGTTTCATAAACTGACCATCGAAACAATGACATCAGCAATAACATAAATTGCTGCTTTGTGTAATCATGTAAATGATTTTTGTCTTAATTCTGTAATTGCGTTTTATATTTGATCAATAAAAACTAAAAGAATAAACATAAATTGCATATTACACTTATGCATAGTGATATACGTGTACCTTTATCTTGTATATTATATATATATATCTAACCAGCGCATTTTAGTACACATTCTCACAATGTCACTTTGCCGAATACATGTACATTTTTTTTTTTATGTCTGCGTGTCAAAATAGCGATAGCTAAAACCACCTTGACCTTAAGTTGTAATTCTCTTACCCGTTTGGGAGAATGGCAAAATAAAATAAAATTGACACATTGATATAAACAACATTGACAAAGAAATTTGCTCAGAATCATGCTATGTAGATGGTTACGTGCCATCAAAACGTAAGTTATCATAATGGAAAACAGACGGGTAATTATCGAGAAATTTATAACGCACTATGACATTATCCCGCTTTCATTGTTGGATGATATTTTCATCAGCGACAAATTTATCGATCGGAGTAGTAATGTTGCTTCTTCGAATGATTAAAGTGCCATTAGGTTAACCATTTGTGTGCAGCTTCATTAGCAAGCGCCAAAACAACAGATCGATATGATTATTTTTGGTTCTGGCCGCACGGTACAGCTAGGATCACGACCGCAGGAACGTGGCTTTGGTTTTGATACAAAAGTCATCGAATTTTGTCGACTGTTTATCTAACTTTGTGTCTATATATGCGTGCGTGTATGTGTGTTTGTGTGTATGAGTGTGAGTGTGTGTGTGTGTGTGTGTGTTCGTGTGTGTGTGTGTGTATGTGTGTGTGTGTGTGTGTGTGTGTGCGGGCGCGCGCGCCTGTTTGTGTTAAGTGGTTGTTTTTTTCCGCACGTGCTCACGTGTGTGGAGTATTCGTCAGTCCCACTATCCGCACTGTCTGTCTGTCTGTCTATCTATCTGTCTGTCTGTGTGTTCCACTCTCCGTATCCACACCGTTTTAAAAAGATTCATTTACACGAGGCAGATCCATTATTCTTCTGTGTACACTTTTTCGCTATTTTTTCCACTCCGTTTGGATCCAAAACGGATCACCCATTCATTAGACCAGCTGAAATGTGACGACTATACCCTATCACTTGCTTGCAGTGACAACGTCAAAATTGGGTGAAAGCTCTTTAAAATGAATAACCAACCAAACAAAAAACAAATCTACAATGATACTGATAATAATGATAATAGTAATAATAATGATAATGATAATAATAATAATAATAATAATAACAACTATTATTAATATTATTATTATTGTTATCATTATTATTGTTGTTATTATTATTATTATTATTATATTATTATTATTATTATTATTATTATTATTATTATTATTATTATTATTATTATTATTATTATTATCATTATTATTATTATTTTGTTTTGAATTTGTTAAGGCAACACATTATGAATGTCCCGCCCCGTCCATCAGCTGATGAGGTGACACACAAACAAACACATCACCAAGTCAACTCATTAGGAAAATGAGATAGAGGAAAGGATCGAGGCGTGCTTTGCCATGTGATTTGGGGTTGTCTCATATAGCACGATGAGCATTCATCATTTTCACACTGACATTGTGGTCTCATCCGAACATAATCTATATTGAAATCTTAACCGTTACCTTTAATCCCAAGAATTGTCTTATTCGATATGATTTTTTTTTTCGGGAAATTATCACCTGATTTTGTTTTTGTTTTCCAGCAGATGAAATTCTGATTACTTCCTCATGACTCTCGTCAAATAAAAAAAAAAGATTATCAGAATTTTGCAGCTATCCCCTATTGCAGCTGAATATGGGCTATCAAGCCATCTTCTCAGGTGGAAATGAAACAAACAAACAAACAAACAAACAAATATTTTGTAACTGTGACGTCGTAGTCATAAATATTATCAGCTAACCAACTGATTAGACCACATCACATTTGTTTGCTGGGTTTTTTTCTTGTGCTTTATATCCGCATCTTACCTCGAAAAATATAAACACAAATATAACAATAATAACTAAATTACAAACTATAAGTTGATGTGATTAAACATGATAATGCAGAAATCCTTGTCTAATCTTACAATTTGAAACTTGATTGGTCTGATTGTAGGACACATTGCTTCTAGCCAACGGGGAACAAAAGAAAGATAAAAATACAGGAAAATGCCAGCATAACAAAACTTTACTCAGATGTTAGCCTCGAAATTTTCTTGAATGTAATTTTATGACATATATGATATATTGATATATATTATTGTTGATATATATTTTACATAATGATATATATATATATATATATATATATATATATACATATATATACATATATATGTGTGTGTGTGTGTGTCTATTTAAAGAATATTTGTTATCTATAGATATATAGATATATAGATATCTTAGATATGCATGATAAAGTATTATGTATATGTCCCTCCATTTCTCTCTTCCTCTCAAAATAAATATGTATCATTATAGTAAACATACATTATGCATATGGTGTGTGCATTCCATGCGGGTTGTATAGATATGGTAAAATCATGGAGTATGATACTGTAATACCCGTTTATACGGCTGAGACATTACATGACACGGTATATGCAGATATAATCCATGTTGTGACATTTATTCAAATTTATGCATACCAGCTTGATAAAGGTTATCAACGTCACATCTTACATTTGCCAGAAGTGTGTCTCAGGCCTCAGGCCTCCTGACCCACTGAAAATGACGGTATGCGAAGAGAATTCTAGCTGTATATAAAGGTAAAGGTAAAACGTACAAGAAGGAAATAAAAGCACGCACACCCATCCGCACACACGCACAACCACGTGAATTAAGTGGCTCGCTGGGGCTAAAAACATTCATCAATTTCAATTCATTAAGAAATGTGTGTTATTTGAAGGAAAAGGAGCCGGTGAACGGGGCTATTTTTGTTTCAGAGTTGAGTGATCACATCTCGCGCTTTCGTTTTTTTGTCCGACCGGAGCGATTTCCGCATTTCTTTCGTCGAGCACCTGTCCATCAAATGTCATTGGCATTTTGTCACCTTGGCGACCGCACAGAACTGCGCATCGCAGTCTCTGACATTTCAGCGACTCCGTTTCCCGCTTCCCGCGCGCCCGTCCGGACACAATTCAAACACGTAGGGTATTTTTGTTTGTTTCGCAGACAACAGACTTTCTTTTATTTTTGGTTGACCATTTCAGCGCAAATCAATACCACCTCTTAAGAACTTATCCTTCGGCGCGGCTGGCTTAAATCTGCCTTTCAAAAGGTGACAGAAACGTGCATCGATTAGTTGATTACGCCGATTAAAGGCGAGCTGGGAGGGTCCCACTTGTAACGTCTTGAATAATTCAAATTGTTTAGTATTTTGTGTTGTATGTCCTCTCATTGCTCCGGGTTTAAAAGCCAAGTTAGCAATACTGATGATTGGAGTAATCTAGTATAAGAAAAGAAAAAGGAGAAAGGAAGTTTTTATATGCCGACCGAGGATGAAGGATTGAGTTACGAAAGCGACGCGGACGCCGTCGCCTTGGCAACGGGACTGGCATCTGCAGCCTGAGGGATGGAATGGTGTAAAGGATGGTCGATGTCGAGCTTGTCAACGGGCACGCCGACGTATACCGTCTCTCTTTATCGACCAGAAAGTACATTGCGGTATATCCTATGCTGAGTTATTCATTTTTCCATGTCTTCTCTCCTAACATGTCAACATTATGCGATGCCTTTATCCGTCACCCACAAGCGAGTCTACTCATAATTTGCTCTCTCATACGATGACATTTATGACCATGTTACAGACCTATTTAAATTTCATACCTGCCTTTAGAATAAATGTTGTTCCTTACAACCAGAGAAATTGCCTAATGCCTGCCTGGCATAGCAACAAACAATGCATGCAAACTGGATTTCAAATGGGGACACTTACTTGATAGAAGAAGGTGAAATTAATATCTTGTTGTTATTTCTTCAGGGGAAAATATTAACTACATCTTTATTTCTTATTTCACACTTCAAAAATGTATGAAAAGAACCGACTTCCAAAATAATCCTTGATAGAGCGTCAATTGTCCTAGCATTAGATTCAAAGTGCTTATATATATATATATATATATATATATATATATATATGTATATATATATATATGTATATATACATACATACATGATACATACATATACATACATACATTTTTTTGGGGGGTGGAAGACAGTGACGCCATAATGATAACATTTCGGTTTTGTGTTGGTCAATATCGGATGTTGAGGGGCTACATAATAAAGGGCCTATCACGTCCGTGAAAGTGTAGATCAAAGATACTATCATTATAACTGACTGCATAATATGTTTCTTCAATACAAGAAATTTGAATACAGACTCCTTCCAGTAGTTGCAAAGATGTGAGATTGGAAATTGTTATTTTGTCTGGCTGTTTGCTTCGATTCTCTTTCTCAAAATGTTCTACTGGAAGACTAGCAAAAATGTACATCTTACATTTTAGTAGCAAATTGAATAGACAAGAATAAAAAAAAGATTAAAGTGACTCGTGCTGTCCTCTCTATCGGAAGAGAAAGCAACAAAAAATAAAAGAAACAACACCAATAGCAAAGGGAAAAATGACTTTTAATCATCATTACTTCCGTGGGTGGAAACTGGAAACAAATGGTTTGTTACATCCCGTTAAAGACTAATGTAGGCTGAGTGACATTTTACAGACGCCGGAACTGCGTTATTACGGCAAAATCAATTACTTTCATTTGACGCGACCCGTGATGAGCTGCTGAGCAAGCCCAATGAGCACTTCATTCATTGATTTGCACGTAAACGCATCTGGCTGTTGTTTGAATTATTTAACTTCAATAGATTAGAACTGAATTCAGCATTTTTTTTTTGACCCGATGCCTACAAAAGTCCCCAATTTGCGAGAAAGACAATCATGATTAGGTGAGATGAAAACGAATTTTAAAATACAAGAATTATGTAACTTCAATAGCTAAGAACTGAAATCAGCATTTGTTTTCACCCGATGCCTATAGAAAAACCCACATTTTGTGAGAAAGATATGATTCAGAGAGATGAAAATGAATTTTAAATAAGACACGCGCACCGACAAATTCGTACACACATTCACGCAAAACAACCCGAAGTAAACACACAAATGATTTTAGGAAATTATGGCTGATGAACCAATATGCAACCTTTCCATAACGTTTTCTGTCGTATCATACACGCCTTTACCCACTTTATTTCCCCTGTATGCATTCCAGGGTTATCCGACCGAGATGCTTACGGAATCTCAACTTCACGCTCAAATTTGTTTGTTCGTTTTCACCGTTATCTTTGTTAAACTTTCATTAATTTCATAATAGATATTATCATAACATCGAAAGTTCACACAGAGTCATGTGTTCGACTTTGTGAAAACAAAGTCCATATATACATACAAGTCAGAAAGTACTCGAAAACTATATGGATTGTGATAGTTCACTTTTGAATATACGCATGCATGTACACACACACACACACACACACACACACACACACACACACACACACATATATATATATATATATATATATATATTCAATATATGTGTGTGTGTGTACATGACTACAATGAGAAATCATGTCAAAAAATGAATATCTATGAACCTTGACTATTCAAGTCATCAGGGGTTGATGTAGACACACTGCACACATTCTGTTACGACTTCCACCAGGTGTCAGTGAAAGGGATTCATAAAAATAATAATAAAACTTTTTGGTGAGAGCGAAATGGGGGGGGGGGAATGATGAGGAAAATGCGGACGAAGGGTTAACAAAATCATCAGTAAATTGGTGCACTAAATCACACAATGCCTTCTTCAAAGTGACGAAATGACCCAGTATCATCGTGACTATCGTGACTATAATTACGATACTGCCGTGAGCTTTCGTGGAGTTTACTAGAAGTTTGTTGTCATTTTTTAATCATTTCTGTCAATAAGCATTTGAAACCTTTCTGACGTAAAAGGCAAATAATATTCTTTCTCTAAGCCACCTTATCACTATCGCGTGTAAACAGATTTATTACTATATACGATTATAACACCAATGTACATTTGTAACTATTTCTTGTTTTGTGATATTACGCGACGTTATGTAATGTAATGTCATGCCTTTCATGTTTTATCGTACTCCGTTTTGTTGTGCTGTGTTATGTTGTACATGTACATGGTCCAACAAGACCCCCAGATAAAAGCAACTGCTAGACCTAAAAAACAAAGAAAAAACGAATAAACGAGAAAAAAAAACCACGCTTGTTATGGCCAACGATTTTTACCAGATGATTAGATTAGATTCACCCTGCAGTGTATCAAGATATTTTGCTGAGGCGTCTTAAACAATTCTTATTCATTCGCATCCCCTCTCCTCCTCTTCCCGTCTCCCATCAAAATAAACATTTCTCCACCTCATCACCTGTTCATGTCTAACTCAAGTTTGCTTTGATTGATCGTAAAAAAGCCTGAGTCTTTTTTTTTTGTACCCACATGTAAATCCTGGCAGATTTCGCCAAAGATTTCGGCGAATTACCCCTGGATACCCCATTTGCAATGCTTCGGCGCATCTCACCCAACCTATACCGACAATCTACTGCGACCGATTTCGAATATAACAGGTTTGTGCCTTGATACGACCATACATAGCTTTGTCTTTCATTGAGTTTCTCCTTGCAACAACACACGATCTTTTCAAACGTTAACAATGCATTTTATCAAAGAAAAAAAAGCGAAATTTGATGTCTCGAATAGATGCCAGAAAAAATCTGTCACTATAATAATAATGCGATGAAGCGCATGGGCTTAGGCACGTGCACATCATTAGTTCCGCTTAAGATGAACGTCGCTGTTTGGTGAGTTTGTCTCTTCGTGTCTGTGTCTGTATTTGTGTGTTTGTGTTTGTGCATATGATTGTGTGTATGTAAGTTTGTAAGGGATTTACCTATATCTTCAACTATCAGAACATCGGATCATAATATGTTCCGTGTATCCGTTTATATAGAAATTGAACGTTATTCCTGACTGAGCAAACGAAAACGAAAAAAATAAAAAAGAAGAAGAAGAAGAAAATACAAGGCGATAGAGTAGTGGTAAAGTGACATTTTCAAGCATTTGGGGTGCTGCATCGACATGGTCGGATTCATGTCATTAACTTTGTCCTCTTTACTTTCGACACAGGTCACACATTCACACACAACACACACACACACACACACACACATTTTTTCCTCATTTTTTCTCTATTACGATTGCATTCTTTACTATATGCATTCCATGTTTAAATATACACACAGACACACACTGACACAGACACAGACACAAACATATTATGTATATATAAATGAATAAATAAATATATATATTGAGTAGGTTGTCCACGTGTTGGCGTGATAATAAGATAAAAAACAAAACTGGAACAAAGTTCATGCTGTATTCACCAACAGTTTATTTCTGCAAACAAATTTTCGAGCGATTCGCTCTTTCTCAAGTGTTGATACTGCGAGAAAAATAACAATTGTTATCTTTATTGTTATAGTTCTCTCAGTTATTGTTCATTGTTATTGTTCTCTCAGTATCAACACTTGAGAAAAAGCAAATCGATCGAAAATTTGTGTGCAGAAATAAGCCGTTGGTGAATACAGCATGAACTTTGTTCCAGTTTTGTTTTTTATCTTAGATATATATACATGTGTACGAAGTAATAGCAAATGAGCTATAGTATAGGCGCCATTCTAAAACATTTTAAAGTAAGTCCATCATCAGATGAAGCAAGTGACACCAACCTGATCAAAAATAGGTTATGAAGCGAACTTATATCTGTATGAAAACAGTCATTTCACCCTGCCACCCTTATGGGCAGAGTGGAAATTCAAAAATGCTGTTCAAGCTCGGTACGATCTCCAATAATTATTTATAGCAAGACAGCATGCTTCTGAATTTCTTAGATTTTCAAGTCAACCCGAAAGCCCTCATACCCTATGTTCTTGGTGTTTGGTGTCACAGCTGGGCATTGTTCCCCTCGCACGACATGGGATGCGCTCCTCACTTCCTAAATTAATCCATCTCTCCTGCAATTACAGCCCTCCGTGGCGAGCTGATGAGCTGTGAGAGAATTCAATTGCTCGCTCTTTTCGGGACACGTTAATCATGACAACGCATAACGTCAGAACAGGTTGTATATGCGCCACTGTCTTTTACTGCTCTCTCTTTTTTTTTCTTTCTTTTTTTCTCAATCCGAACTTCGTCAGCGCAAATTTGTCTATCGCCTCCCGAACAATTTTCACGGTGCGATATAAGATGTGTTCGCCGTGTGTGTTCGCGTGTGTGTACATACTATACGTGTATGAGGATGTGTGTATGTGTGTGCGTGTGTGTGTGTGGGGGGGGGGGGGTAATGCAGAAAATGAGAGGCTATCGTTTCTCGAAGGAGGCGCCAATTTGCCCTGGTAGATCCATTGGGAAACAGACGCGTTTTAGGCGTTTGTCTTCCCCCTGTTCGTTCTTTTGTGCTTGTCGAGATTCGATGATCAGATGTAAGCTATCTATAGACAGATGGAAACTCTCTTATGTAGCCCTCTTTCTACATACATGTACTCTAAGAAATATCAATGTGTGTGGCAAATGCTATCAAAAAAGCTGGAAAGACCAAAGTTCTTCTGAACGCCCCTGTCATTTTTGTGATCTTTACTTGCATTTGACATTTTGAAAATACACACACAAAATGTATACATTTTCACATACATAAACACATATATAATATATGCATATGGTCTGTGCATGTGTATGTGTGTGTGTGTGTGTGTGTGTGTGTGTGTGTGCATGTATATATACATGTAGTTACGTCTAAAGATGTGTTCTTACTCATCAAATCAATTTCGTATCATACCTGCAACATGCATGTTGTTTTGCTAACGGACGTGGTATATTTCATAGATGAATTGCATGGACTTTAATACCTTTGAAGGGGGATATCAGTCTTTTTTTTAATGAAATCTTGAATTTGTGCGAGCTCTTATAGAATCTCGAGACACTGAAGTTTGTTTTGTTCAGCGAGGAGGACGCTCGATGTCCCTTTAAAAAGAGAATAGGGGCGATGGTTCAAGGCTTGACTTTTGAATTCTAAACACAACGATCTCTTGGAATTCCTCTTCATGTGATTGCAAGACGAGGTTTTTAAAAAACATATAATGAATGAAAATGTCAAGGACATCAATCCGATATATGACGTAATGATACTGTGCGGCATATTTTTCCCCCTTACCCTTCAGCATTTTGTATGATATCAAGACAAACAGATATCTGAAGAAAAAAAACTGCATAAAAAAAAATCACACGACGAACCACCATCTCTATTTTAACATTTTCTGAGCCTCTCGCTCGTGAGGTGCTTCCTATACTTTACGCAAATATTTCATGCAGTATTCAACCACATTATATCAAGAAAAACAAGATCCAATTTGTATCAAAGATTTGTTCTGGCAACATGAGGCAAGGAGAAAGATCATGTTAAGGGAAACGAAATGTCAAGTGTAAATCATCAACTTTATCACGGGGATTAAAATGGACTCATATAGCTGACATATCTTTGCGATCTTCAGTATATCATAGAGTTTGTGTTATTGATAAAGATGATTCGAAAACTTGTCAAATGCGTGATTTAGACGATTCTTGATTTACAGGATCTTACGTGATCAGAAAACAATGAAACATGGTAGCAAGGAGAAGAATATATTCACTTGCACATAGCTTTATTACATCACAACATTTTGAATCATAAAGATGAAATATATTGTAGGGCTATTTCCCGTGGTTCAAGGAAACGATTCGTTTTACTATAGGTTTCATTTATGAGGACGAATATCAGTGGTCAATCCGTCTTGCAAGCAAGAGATGGAAATGTATTTAGAGCCTACATTCTCATGTTTTGGTATTGCGTAAGGATTTCTCTCATGTTTCTCTTCATGTTTTTCTGCTTTTTTTTTTACATCTGTACAAGATCAGTTCAAGTACGATCTTTTTGCTGCATATTTCTTCTTTGAGATGTAAAAAATGATCGTCTTTTTGTGCATGTTATGAAGTTGTGCTACCGTTATATATCGTTTTTTTTAATGGAAATAAACCATGAAATTGAAACTGAAAGCATTATGGCGGCAAGTTATGCATAAGTTAGAGTTACTGGAATGAAAGGATGTAAAATGGGAAAATATTTACAATAGCATGCCGGGAAGCGAGACACTCTCTGAGAATTAAATAGTGCAATTTAATTATTTTCAAGGTCTAATAAATGTACATCTATCCGGGTCAGGAGCTAATTTAGGAGCTGTTTCATAAGTCGTTAAAATACATGAAAATAGGGAGGAGGCAAACAAAATAGCTGTTAAATAAATGGTAAATTATGATTGCAACTGCTGAAAAAGTATAAGTGTAAAGGTTGTTTGATTTCTTTTTCTATCTCTTTATACACCCCTTCCTTTCTCCCATTATATTGTATCACAGTTTAAAAAAATGTTAGTGAAACTGAATTAAGACTTCTCGATTGTGGAAAAAAAAAACAACAACAGCAATTCCCTTTGAATTTGTCATTAAATATACGATTACTTTCATTAATAAAGTTAAAAGGAGCAATTTTGGGGGGTCATTTTTGGGGGTATCTTTTGTACCTTCATCAGTGACGTTTACTATTATTCTATTCCTTCGGTTCCTTAGTGTATGACTTCGAATTATATTCATCTTCAGACACATTCATGTTGTATTGTATTATCATACAAAAACAAGATCAGAGGTCTTCTGCTAATAATTATGAAGAACGATAATCTTTTTTAGTGAATTAGTGAGAATTTTGAAAATGAAAATGTCTTTTTTTTATTCATAAAACCCAGAAACAAAAACCGAACGGAAATGTATCGTGACGGTGTGTGTGTGTGTGTGTGTGTGTGTGTATTATGGGATGACATATAGTTTAGTATGTGCCTTTAATATGTGCAGAATGCGGTGGGTGCACGGTGAGGGGGAGTTTTACGCGGAACGACAGATTTTGACTGCTGGTTTCATTCTTTAAGATAATCCTCCCAATTAAGTTTGTAAACTTGTTTTGAAATGATTGATGATTGAATCAAAAAAAAAGAAAATCTATCTCAATACAAATATTTCCAATACAAATTCAAGTGAATGCTCGTGATTCATGAATAATGCAGTAACCCTGACATTACACATAAATCCTGTGTTTATTTTAATTTTTCTGTTTGTAATAGATTAGGACATTTTCATAATATGCCTCTTAGGCAATAAAAGATTAGGATATAGTTATGATTGATTTAGTAAGAAACATTATTATTCTTATTTTTTCTTTTTTTAATATCCTTCTTTTTTCTCTGTCCCATAATAATTTTGATTTTATGAGATTTAATTACAAACTTTTTTTTAACATTTTTCTTCTTTTCGTTGCTTCCAGGAAAGATCTGTTATTAATAATTGTACGTAATAATGGTACATTAATCTTTTTTTTGTGTGTGTGTGTGATAGTTATTGATAGGTAATGAAAGTACCAATGAAATTAGTGAACGGTACAAATTCTAAGATTGTAGTTTGAACATAAGGTTATT
Organism: Diadema antillarum; assembly: GCF_040938485.1. NCBI lineage: Eukaryota > Metazoa > Echinodermata > Echinoidea > Diadematoida > Diadematidae > Diadema > Diadema antillarum. Next base: position 1,197,193 of record NW_027271029.1, on the reverse strand, counting down.
TTACTCCTGTGCTCCTTTGGAGAGACCGATGTGACTCCTTAAATTGATAGATGTGTAAGTCCCCTTATGACGTTGATGTGTATGAGTACATTGTATGTGTGTGCGTCTGTATATGAACGTGTGTGTGTGTGTTTGAGTGTTTGTTTGTGTATGTGTTTGTATGCATGTGTTTGTATGTACCATGTGTGTGTATGTATGTACACTCTTTCTTTTCATTCCCTCTTCTTTCAACAGGTCAGTAGATTTCTCATTACAATATCAATTAAAGTCCAAAGATGTTAGCGAAAAGTTCTCCCTGATGCATATGAATATAAGAAGTTTAAATAAAAACTTTGAAAATTTGCGTATTTTTTTAGATAATTTTACAGACTCATTTTTTTCTGTAATTGGGCTTACAGAAACATGGCTCACTGATAATACTGCCTCTTTAATTAATCTCCCAGGATATCATTTGATAAATAACGACAGATATAATAGAAGTGGTGGGGGTGTTGCCTTCTATGTTAAATCCAATTTTGATTTTTTCATTCGAAAAGATATCTGTCGAATGGAAAGTTTTGTTGAATCCTTATTTATAGAAATCAAAGTGCCTAATCGGAAAGATATTTTATTAGGCGTAATATACAGGCCCCCTGATGCTAATATAAAATTATTTTTTGATCATTTTAATGAATTATTACAAGAATCTTCAGTTTTGAATAAGGAATGTTATTTAATGGGTGACTTTAATATTGATTTAAGTAAATGTAATGATTCTTATTATCCCGAGGAATTTCTCAATATTATGCTCTCTACATATTTCTCACCCTTGATTTCAAAACCAACCCGTGTAACAGAACAATCTGCCACTTTAATAGATAATATTTTTTGTAATGTAAACCCTTTTCCTGATTCTGCTATTATACTTACGGATATATCTGATCATTATGCTATTTATATGTGTTCATCTTTACAGTTAAAGACGAAAATACCTCAGAATTATGAAAGAAGGCGTAAGTTTACACCTCAGAATATAGCCCAGTTTCAGGAATCTTTGATGGAAATTGACTGGTCTGACTTATATGTGGTGCAAGATACGAATGTAGCTTATGAAATTTTTATAAATAAGATTGTTATTTTGTTAGATACACATATTCCATTAGTTAAAAAGAAGTTGGGTAGTTATAAACGTGATCCAAGATTGCCATGGGTGTCAAAGTCATTATTACGTTCAATTAATCGTAAAAATAATTTGTATTATGTAAGTAAGGCTAAAAAAACACAGCAATCTCGTGATAAGTATACTGCATATAAAAATACTCTCACTATGGTATTGCGTAAAGAAAAAAGGAATTATTATATGAGAAAATTAGATTTGTTTAAAAATGATATGCGCAATACTTGGAAATTGATAAATGAAACATTGAATAAGCATAAGGAAAGAAATGTTATTTCTAAAATTAAGAATGATGGATTTGAAATAAAAGATTTACGTATGATAGCAGAAATATCTAATTCACATTTTTCAACTGTTGGCCAGAATCTTTGTGCAAATATTCCGTTGTCTACTAAAGAATTTTATGATTATCTGGATGTAGGTAATCAAAATTCAATCTTTTTTTCCCCTGTAACAGTATATGAGATTTTAGATATTGTTCATAATTTACCTTCTAAAAGAAGTTCTGGTTATGATGATATTGATAATATACTGTTAAAAAATATAATACCTTATATTGTTGATCCTTTGTTTCACATTTTTAATCTATCAATATCACAAGGGCAGGTACCAGATGTTATGAAAATATCAAAAATAGTTCCAATTTTTAAAAAGGGTAATAGGGAAGAATTGAATAATTACAGACCTATTTCTCTTTTGCCTAATATATCTAAAATATTAGAAAAGATAATATATTCTCGAGTTATAGATTTTTTAAATAGAAATGACATTTTGTCAAAATATCAATTTGGATTTCGCAAGAAACATAGCACAGCACATGCAATATTATCTTTCACTGAAAAAGTATCTCGAGCAATTGATAAGTTTCAACATACTGCAGGAATCTTCCTGGACCTCTCCAAGGCCTTCGACACGATTAACCACGACATTCTTCTTTATAAACTTAATCATTATGGTATACGTGGGAAGGCCTTGGAGTGGTTCAGAAGTTATTTGAAAGACAGAAAACAATTTGTTTGTATAAACAATGAAAAATCTTCTTTGCGCTCAGTTGATTGTGGAGTTCCACAAGGAAGTATACTAGGGCCGTTACTTTTTATTATCTACATCAATGATTTTCCCAAATCTTCAAATGTTCTTTCTTTTATATTATTTGCAGATGATTCTAATCTTTTCTTTTCTCATTCAAATCCTCATACATTAGTTGATGTCATGAATATAGAATTGAACAAGATAATGCAATGGCTAAGAGCAAATAGATTATCGCTTAATTTGCAGAAAACAAATGTGATGTTGTTTAGTAATACCCTTGATAAATTGCCACATGATATAATTTTTGAAAATGAAGTGATAAAACAGGTTTATTCTATTAGATTTCTTGGTGTAACTGTAGACAGTAAGCTTTCTTGGAAACAGCATATAGATTGTATATGCCGCACTATTTCCAGTAACATAGGTGTAATTAATAAAGTAAAGTTTTGTTTTTCTGTTAAAAAGTTGCTAATGTTATATTCAACGTTAATTTTACCTTATTTAACGTATGGAATTATAGTATGGGGAAATACACATTCAACTTATTTGGATAAATTATTATTGTTACAAAAAAAAAGCACTTCGAGTAATATGTAATACCTCCAAATATTCCCATACTGACGGATTATTTGTGGAGAATAAGGTTTTAAAAGTAAGGGATTTGTATTATTATTACCTTGGTCAATTTATGTACAGTTTGTATAATAAGTCACTTCCTTCAGTTTTTGAAAATATGTTTAATAAGAATAAAAATATTCATAAACACTCCACTCGTCAAACAGATGAATATCATTTGCCCCTTACCCGAACTCTATTTACAAAATCCACGTTTATCTACAGTGGCCCAAAATTTTGGAATTCCCTTGAGAAAAATATAAAAGATTCCATTAGTTTGAAATCATTCTCTAGTAATTTAAAGAAATATTTGATTAGCTCATATGTACCCCATGATTAGTTTGACTGTTTGGAATTGTTGTTCTTTTTCTTCACCCTGTATCGAGAATGTTGACCTGCCCTTCGCTCTCTCTACTCCCCCTCTCCCCCTCCCGCCCTCTCTTTCCCTACTCTCTTCTGTGTGTGCACAATGTATGTGGATGCATACATGTGTGTGTACGTGCGTGTGTGTGCGTATGTGTATGTGGGTACGTGTGTGTGCTTGTGTGTATGTGTATGTGTATGTGTATGTGTGTGTGTGTGCATGTGTATGTGTATGTGTATGTCTATGTCTATGTGTATGTGTATACATGTGAAAGCGTATACACTGTACTTCATGTAACCATCCGATTTGATTGAATGAAAACTGTATACTTTCAATGATTAGATTGTACGGTACATGCATCGTTGTATTGTGTTATAAAGTCATATATAATTAATGTATTGTAGTAATGTAACGTAAGTGAGGGGACTGCAATCTACAAGTTCGCTTTTTAGCAGCCCCTCAATTTCCATTTCCATGAATTTCTTTTAAGAACCAATATGTATTATTATGTTCCAATATATGTAATCATGTCAAAGTGTATTACCTGTGTTTGATTGGAAATGAAAATAAAAAAACATGCATGTGAACATGCATGTGTGAAATGAATGAAATGAAATAATGAACTCAAATAGAGATTATTGAGAAAAAGAATGTGTGTGTGAGTGAGCTTGTTTTATACCTATGTGCTTGCTGGCCTTGCATAAGGAATGGGACAATAAATAATTATATCCGCCATGTGAAGTTGTTTCTTAACAACTCCTTTTTCTTTCTTCTATTTCCTTTCTGCTTCTTTCTTCGTTTTCTTTCTACTTTTTTTTTTGTTATATTCACTGTCCTCCCTTTCGTCATGTCTGTGTGGTGTCCTCTCTGTTCATTCTTTCTCAGTTTTATCTTTTCTATTGAATTGAGGGTCTCTAATTGCGTCCTACCATCATTTATGCTCACATTCTTGAGTGGTAATTAGCCCCGACTTGAAGTTACTGCAACTTCTCATTGTCGAGCCCTGTTGAACGAAATGGTATAATCAATGTGTAATTAGTCCTACGGATGACACCGGATGCACTTCCGCGGCTTTGTGACGTCATAATTGAAGATACTGTCGGCTCTGTCACGTTCGAATGTCATCGATTTCGCAGAAAGATTTCTTTTTTTTTAATAATTATTATTATATTGTAGACCCGCGTCTTAGAACGTGCCGTGTAATCAACTTTTGATTTCAACCTTTTATCATCCACTCTCTTAAGATTCTCGGGGCAGAGTAACCGCCTGAAGGGATATTTCGTGTCTGTGATTGAAACAGGTCGTTTCGTCTATCTCTACGCGCGTAAGCATTACAAAAGTATTTCCACGAACGTTTTAAAAAATGATGTGTCAAATAAAGCTAGCGTGAAAAGGTGCAGTTTGTTTAAATGTATCCGATTTGAAAAGTGGTGTTGGGTATAAATTTCAGCCTTTGAGTGTCTAAATTGCCGTAATTCGCTAAAAACCAATTTGGTAGGCCTACAGAGCTGTGAAATGTTGTGGATTTTCCCATGGAATACATCGTAGGCACACAACACTTATCGTGAATAATAAATAATCTTCCATTGGCTGGTTTTGTGGGAGTGAATTTTCACATCCGAGAAAGAGAAAATAAGAAATACCGCCGTTTCGGGACATTGTAATACTATAAGGAGTTAAGATATCTTGAACCTGTCAGAAGTACATTAGAAATTCTTATTTAAATACGTTATTCATCATTCGCAGATGACACAAAAACCCAGCTTTAGTGCTTCAAAAGAGTTCTAAAATGTGAGTCCGGGATAGAAACAATCAATGTAAAAAGTTGAAGCAGTATAATCAATGTTAAGAATTGTTAAATAGTCAAAGTGTGAACAATATTTATAATAAGAATGTTTCTAGACTAAACCGTCTACATGGTTTATTGAGAAAAATAGTGATATCTCCTTACATTTTAGGCTTTATTGGGAAATTTTTATATGATTGGATGTTTTGTGATGCAACTGACCTACACATATATGCATCAAATGAGATATCTTGAACATTTTTAAATCACTGCTCCCAATGGTAAACAGTACATTTAATCCTACTTTCCTTGTAGAATCATTGCTATTTCAATTATCATGTCGTTCTTGCCGGGAAATATACTGAAATACAGTACATGTATTAAAATGAGAGAATAGACTGGGTACACAGCAACATTTAAAGTAGAAAATGCACCTATGTACAAACAAACACGAAAGAAACCTACCGAACGAGCCTGTCGTGTTTTTAGCCTTGTCGTGCCAAGAGGCGATTCAAACAAGTTCAGCTTGTAAGGCTTCTTTAACCTTGTTGTCCTATGTGTTCTGAAATAAAAAGCGAAATCCTCCAGTAACGAGTGTTTCATGTTAGGATACAGGCATCTGACTGCTTTACCTCCGCTTAGTGTATATCAGTGTATCACAAGTTAGTATTACTTATTCATACAAGTGTTATTTTTATACATCATGCATGTGTTTACTTGTGCGTTCATAGGTGTGTGTGTGTTTTTTTTTTCGTATTGTTCACCCTTTATTTCTCAGTTCTTCAAAACACAGATAAACAAATTTTATCACATAAATTATGAAAGGTCTGATGCTGTCGGACGATTAATGCAAGATTATCGAGACGTTGTGTCTGATTGGTCTCGTATCAGTATACGTCGTATTATATCCCTATATACGTCGAATGATTATACGATAACTCAGTGTGAATTGTCTCATTTCGATACGTTGTATCCATACGTCGTCTGATTTTACGATAACTAGGTGTGCAGGGTATCAGCATATACGTTAATTGTATACTAGAGTACGTCCTATAAGATTACCGTATAAGATAACTCGTGTGAATAGTCTCATATCAATATGTCGTATATTCCTACATCGTGTGAATATACGATAACTCAGTGTGAATGATCTCATATCAATACGTTGTATGTCCAGACGACGTATTGATAAACGATAATTCGGTGTGAATGGTCTCATATTAACATGTTGTATATCCATACATCGTATGAATATACAATAGCTCAGTGTGAAGGGTCTCATATATCAATACGACGTGTATCTACAACGCATGGATATACGATTATTCGGTGTGTTTGAAAGCGACCATTAAACGTCGTTTAACCGTACGCCGATCGTATCTGTATGCGTCGTATATCTATAAGAAAACTCTCTATAGTTAGGGGGGGGGGGGGGTTGACCTGCGTACGAACTACCTCACAGCAATGTCGCTGAACGACGAACTTAAAGGGAAAACCTATCAGGACATCATGTTGTTCCATATGAAAACAGTAAAATCAGAGATATAGATCAGTGTAAATTTTAGGAAACAAATCTTAGTTATATACACTTAAAAAATGAACTGCGAACATTTAGAGAGTAAGACAAAAATTGATAATAAGCAATTTTGTGTGATCTATATAAGGTGTTGAGCAGCTCTCCACATATCTGCTTCTCTGATTTTCCGTTTTCATACAAAGCGGCATGATATCAGGATGAAATTAAGAGACGCCGTTATCCGGCAACTATCTTGTAAGGACAGGAAATCTCTTCTTTAAAGTGCCGATAAAATGACGTAAATGGATGGGAAATTCTCAATCGATGTCCATTTCATATTCCTCAACAAGCATCCTATATACGTTTTATAAACACTTCATGGATACCCTAAGTATACATCTATAATCATGTCATCTAATTTCACTTCAAACACTTCAGCGTATACATTTCATATAACATTTTGTAAAAAGGAAAATCTAGATAACACTTAACCTCTTTGCTTAAGGAACTGATTTCGAAATATTTTCAGGTTTTGCCATGTTGAATAAGTGAATTATTTGCGGAGCAAGAAAAAGGAGCAAAAAACGTTATCCTTCATAAAGTGACTCGGGATTATTCTATCTCTCGGCTCCTTGATTGTCCGCGGCTCTCCCCGACACTTCTTGGCTCTTCATGGCTGTTGACGGTTTTCATTACGCCCTCGCAAACAGCATTTTTCCTCTTTTTTTTTTTCTTTCTTGTATGAAGATACGTGACTGTATATGCGTATGATGTTGCCGAAAAACCTATAGAGAACAATCTGATATAATATGAATGATCCTATGATCATGAGTGGTATATTCAGACGCTGCTCGTTTCCTCACACGTGTCTCCATGGTTATCTCTCATATGGTTTTTTTTTTCACTTTATAATCTCTCCATGTTTTCTTTTTTTTATGTCGTCAAGATAATGGTCACCCAGAGGACTTTCTATTTGTCTCTAGCATACTGATCAGATGCAGGGCAAATAACACATCTGTTCATGCGTGGTATTGTCTGAGTATATTAGGAGCATCTCTTAAAGGAATAGTTAAGTTTTGGTTGAGATGGGCTTCAGGTTTTTAATTTTTTTTTTTTGTGTGTAAGATAATGAGAAACCACTTACGAAATATGAAGGAGCGTACAATTCTGAGAGGAATCCAAAGTTCATTTGTGGAAAATTGGTTTTGAAATGCCTTAGATAATAAAAAACAAAGTCTTCCTGATAAAAGGTGGGTTCCATCTTCTTTAGGACCTTTTTTTTTGTTTCTTTTTTTGGTGGATACCTGCGCCATATCGAAACCGATTTTCAGCAAATAGACTTTGGATTCCTGTTAGAATTGTACGCTCTTTCATATTTCATAAAGTAGTTTCTCATCATCATCACACAAACAGACACAAACACACAAATCTGAAGCACCATCTCAACCAAAACTATACTTCACTTTAAAGGGTGTGTACAGTTCTGGTTGAGGTGAGGAATTAACTTTTAACGTTTTGCGAGATATTCAGAAACCACTCTATGAGATGTCAAAGAGCATACAATTCTAAGGGGTATCAAAAGTTTATTTGATGAAAATCGGGTTGGAAATGGCTGAGATATCCAAAAACAAGGTGAAACAAAGAGATACTAATAAAAGTGTGACCTGTCGCCTTTTATTATTATCACTTTTTTGGATATCTCAGCCATTTGAAAACCAATTTTCATCAAAAAAACGTTGAATCCTTCTTAAAATGACCTGCTCTTTCATATTTCATAAGAGGTTTCTCGTCCTCTCACGTAGGAATGTTCAAAACACGAATCCCCACCTCAACCAGTACTGTACAGTCCCTTTAAAGCCTTCTGTTTGCAGCGCACTCTTTCCCTCTATCTGCCTCCCCCCCCCCATGTCTCCTCCTTCGCTTTCTATCTCTCCGATGAATTATTTTCAGCCGAGTGACGTGAAAAATTGGCAGATATATAGATGGTGCGATCGAAATAAGAGTGTGAAGAATAAGAAGAGAAGAAGATGTGGGGATTTACGAATCATAGGAGTGGAATATGACGCCGAACCCGAGCCGGCATCCTAATGTGATTTATGGCAGCTGTAATTCCACACTCCTATAAATTACTTCCAAGACAACATACGCACATTGAATTAAACGAAAAAAAAAAAAAAAGACACACTCGCAATAGAACCACGGAATAAGTTTTGGTGAAGAACATCAACCGAAGTGACAATTAAATTTTTTCAACGGGGGGGGGGGGGGGGGGGGGGGGGGGGGGCGTGAAAAATCAGTGATTTACACTTTTATGCTGGTGTAAATTCACAGCGAGTTTCCACCAGCCCTGTCTACTGTAATAATTGCCACTAATCTCAGCATTAATACCATCATTATTTTGCATCTTTTTGCCCTTAAAAAAGACTGAATTCAAACACCATAATGTGTACGATTGGTACACAATCTAGTGTCGACATTTCGATGTTTAGTGGTAGCTCTTTACCAGGATCTGTGTTTTTGTGGAAATGAAGTACATAATTACTTGGATATAGGCCTATACTATCTGGAGATAAGTAAGTACGAATTATTCTTTGTGTGTAGCTTCTGCAATACATTTCACATTTCAGTTGTTTACCGGGAAAAAGCTGACTTTTCAAATTAAGTTTAGAATCATAGCGAGACTAAAGAAAGGGGTGGCAATTATCAATGATGAGGTTTAAAAAGTGTTCTGTACTTACATAGTTCAACGAACTCGAAGTATTTTTTTTTTTACGTTAGCTTTAATAAAATGTGAATCTGGCTTTGACTAAGTATACTGTAATCTTCTTTCAATGCACAAATTAGGACGTAGTTTATGCCAAGTGCACATTCCAGGATCCTTTTTTAGTGTAATTCTCTGCATAACCACAACATCCTGTAAAGATGGTCAGAGTCATCGGATTGGGGGAACTCCCTCCTAACTAAACCTCAAAAAGGTTGCGGCGATCTGATGATGGGAGTATGACTTCAAATGCATCGCCACAAACAAACCCATGTTACGTAATGTCCCTCACACCACTATTTATTCAGTACACATTTGCCATACAGGCGCGGTTACTATAGTGCTAACTTCTTCTTAATTGGTGGTATTGTGCGGCCAAAGGGCTCGTCCTTCGGCGCAGTATTGGTATGCAAATAGAGTATTATCGTCTCTGAAAAGACAGACTTTCGCTCGTCGATCGCTTTCCGCTTGGCGACTTCTAACTCCGCTCGCTGTTGCGTACTCACTCAGAAAGGAGTGCGTATGGATGTAGGCGTATGCGTGTGAGTGTATGGTTTCGGCATTATCTAGCAATCTGGGTCTGCCCCTCCGTCCGACTCGACTCCTCAATACGATACCACCACTCAGTGCGCGATAACAACCTGCACGGTCGCGCGGCGTGGTACCCGCGATCGCGACGAGTTGGAATTACCCTACTTCTTGGATCTGGACGTAAGTTTGTGTTTCAAATTCCCATCAGCGGACGTTCATGAGTGGATGTACATTTACTGTTGTACAAGGAGCTTACGAGGAGGGAAGTGGATTATGCTACATTTTTTTTTTCGCAGAAGTGAAATAAAAGTTTGTTTTGTCCAGTGCGCGAGGGTAATCGAGAATCCCGAGCGCCGCAGGTAGCTCTGAGGAATAATTGGTGTCGCGCGCCTAGAGCTCCGGGGAAAGAATCCAGCCACTTGGGAGTTCTTCATTTGCGTCCACTACCGCTGGCCACTCCAACATGTCACCAATAATCTTATACCGTGTAACGAGGAATAACCGGGGACGGAGAAAATAATTGGAATACAGAGGTGAAAAGTAGTATCCTCTCGATGGTGGATGTTTCCTTTGGTGAGTAGGTTTTTTTTTTTTCAACATAGAAATTAGAATTAAAGTATCGTTCGGTGTCTCGCAGCAGTGTCATCCGTCCGTGTTCTTTCTATAGGAAACCGATTGGTTTGAAGGTTAGAGCACTTAGTCGCTAAAAAGACAAACCAGCTCATATGCAATATGGTATTATTTCCTACATCTACATCGTATCAATAGCCGTTGTGAAATCGAGTTGTCTCATCCCTGTTGTTAAAACTGTACTATATAGGGCCTTATCAAGGGAGTGAGTTTGCCCATTTATTTTGATGAGGTGTTTTGGGTGGTTTTTTTTTTCAGTTTACTGCCACTCGATGGCCCTGCCCATCCATCTTTGGCTTCAACATTTAGCTCTTGGATGCAGACATAAGCATTTGATTCAAATCGTGTGATCTTGATACAAATTCAGCATTTTAGAATGAAATGGGAAGTTAATTCTCATTAATTTTGATGCTGAGGTTTGGAGGATTAAGAATTCATGGTGGGATACATGTTTATTTAATAAATCAAAGGTGATTTCTGTTCGTCCATTTGCCATTTGTATTCATCATTTCCCATTTGAGGGTGTGGTAAAGTCATTAGAAAAAATCCTCAAGGAAATGTTTTGGTGCTGCAGAATGAAATGTCATGACATGTGTAGTTACTTACGGGTTAAGATGTGTTTTCACAAAGTGATATAAACATTTTATGAGATTCAACAGGAAAGAAATGTTGACCTCCCTTCTTGATCATGGCAAGTAAATCATTAGGCCCATATACCCAGATCAAATTACGCATGTGTTATCTCTTGTTTTTGTGTAATGCCCTATCTGGTAACTATTTGCTCATTTTGGAGGAAAGAGTCGTGGTGTGATAACTATAAAATACGAAGGGCAGGGAACATTACAAGGGAGTTGCATACAAATAGGGTTCGCTCGGAATACCAGCTGACGCGAGGCATGATTTTGCGATGTTTATCACTGACTTTTGTGGTGCCAGAGGACAATAGGCTATCCTCTCAAGGAAAATGGCATCAAAGGTCAACAGCTGCCCAATGTGTCGATGAAAAATAGGGGTAATTGTATCAGATGAGTGGTGCCAGAACAGATTTTCAGTGGAGAATTATGAATAGACAAGAGCTTATTATAGATGCGTGCTGATTCACCAGATTTTTACAATGGTGACTTGCGTGTTTCCAGTGCAGATACTGTTTTGTGGTCATGGGCATCTTGTGATCAGATTAACTCAATATCAGAAGAAAAAAGAATTAGAGAAAACATACAAAGTCATTTTTGTGTAGTGATATATTCAGATGTGGATCATAAGGCTGTGCATTTGGAAGAAAACAGAAGTTGAATTTCCTTTCTTCCAGTCGTGGTATCACACAAATTCGGAGGGGGTTATATATCAAATTTCAAATCTAGTCTACTTGCATTGTTTGAGATGACAGGTATGGTTCACAAGTGAGTGATTTAAAAAAACTGCTTTAATTTTCATAGAAGTCACAGAATGCAAAGAAAAAAGTGATGAATGCTACGAATGAGTTGCAGTTTATACAATCTTACATAAAAATTGTATATATAATTAATATTTGTGGAACACAGGGAGCAAAAGTAGTAGTGTAGGCTTTGGCTCTGACTTGATCCAAGGACCTATATGTTTCCTTGTTTTGTGGCCAGAGGGAATAGTGGACCCCTAAAATGTACATGTATGTCATGCACCAGTACCTTTGTTGTTTGAATGGAGAAACCTTGAATGATGTGCTATTCCCACTGGGAATACCTGATATTTGTACGTCTGATCACTAAACTGGGCTCCTGTGCATTGACCCTAGAGTGAATGCTAGAAACTCTTGACTAGTCTTTTGTGCATGCCCAGTGTGAGGAACGTTGCTTCACATTTCTTGTTGATATGTTTGGAAATTGAATTCTTTCACATTTTCAACCCTATCAAAGCAATTGTAGTATCCTGTCATATAATTTTAGAAACACTGAAATATATACTTCATAACCACTTTGAAATATTACCCATTTATCGACAAATGTATTTTGATGATATACAGGTGATTTTGTAAAAAGGTCTGCTAACACAGACTACTAGGCACCCATGTGTGTGTTTTGCGACACAACAAGCGTCCTGTTGATAGGGGCACTGAATAGGGAGCGACACGTCTCTTCATTGTGCCACGGACCTCGTCGCTCTTTTCTTCGCTAAAGCCCGTGGACCATGGCACACAAAAGCAAGCTATGCATATCAGTTTGTCATTACTGACATTGATAGGATTTTGCAGCGGTGTGGTAGAATGTCAAGTAATTTACTCACCAGAGTGTTACACATGTATACACCCGTCATCTTTTTCAATCTGAAAGATTTTACATACTAGTAGAACAACAGTTATTGCTGGAATAAACTAAAATGATGCTGCTTATAACATGAATAAATTCAAAGCTACTGTAGTTATGCCAAGGAGTTATTCACCCTCTTGAATACCTTACTAATAAGTTGTTTTTTAAACAATGTGGGTGAAGAACCAAAGATTGTTTTGTCTTTTGACAAAAAAACAAAACTGTACAAACCCTTTCCACAAATTTTGCAGGCATTGTTACAACTCTTTTTTCTGGTGATGCTTTTAGTAAAATGTTAGATAACAGCTTGTGCTGTGTTGCTTGCTAGTGTTGTGTCATATCCACTGCTCCAAGTATTTGCTTATAATCACACAAGGGAAATGGATGGCATTTACTGGGATAACTGTCATGGATTAACTGCTAAAAGGACACTTTGTACCAATGGGAGTGGGTGGGAGAAAATGTTCAGCTATATAAAGTCCAACATAAATCTTCACGCAAGAAATGTACACAGAGAATTTGTGTAATTCAAGATGTTTGTTCGTATCTCCATGGTTCAAATGTCATGTGTTCTCTTTACACCACTGAGATGATCCTCTTGTTTTCGGGCTCTCCGGTTTCAAGCGTGGCTTGATGTGATTGGATTTGAAGAAAGTGGAACAAATTATACAACGTCTTCTCCCTTCTCCGCCCAGAAACCCTGATGGGCAGATTGAACCGATGGATGAACATCTGTTGGTGCTGAGAGGAAAAATGATACATGTCTGCCAGGAATGATGATTAATGGGAGAAAACATCATGTTTGACTTACAGTGTGATTGATATTGACACAAACCTAAAGATAGGGTATGGGTGAATGAGGTGACTGGTTTTGGGAAAGTAGTGCCTCATCATGTTCAGTTTTGGGAAAGCAAAAGAAAAGGAATAATACAACACAAATTTTCACATATTTTTCATTATTGTAGAATGAAAGCTGATATCAGTGCATGATTATTGATACATGTACAAGTCTGAACTAGAGCTGACTCATATCTTGCGCAAGGTTAAGTTGCTGTCATAAACAAAAACTGAGTCCCCCCCCCCCCCCCAAAAAAAAAGGGAGGAAATTTTGTGAGATTTGTGCATGGGTCATGGGACTTGTAAGCTATAATGATGTCATGATTTCATCCAATTTGCATGATATAATGGTTGTCACTGACATGTCTTTTTTGATTTTTAAAATAATGAAAATATGAAAATTGAATGATTTCACAATCGTTTAATTTTAGGTGTAATTGCAATGAAACATACATAAAGCATATACATACGTACATTTGTACCATACATACAGTTTGATGCATTTGGCTGTGGTGTAGCTTTTGAAGCAAGAGCTGCAAAAATGCAATGAAGTGAAGTACATGATCTTTTCATTAGGTATTATGTACCTGTTAAAAAAAAAAATTAAAGTTTATCGGATTGTGATTATGTCCATTGAGATCTGTTTTGAAGAAGTGAAATAACAGATGACAATAATCTCAAACCATCGTTTTCAGCAAAAAAGTCACTATTTTGTTTGGATTGAAGTCACATGGTATGTAGATGGTCTACTTTATTAAAGAGTGAAATGAATTATGATGTATACTTTATTTGAGATGTGTTCTTTTATGTTATAAAAAATAAACAGTGGTGTTGTACTGTACTGATTGTGCAGCTTTTAGATTACAAATATGCCACAAATGTTAGTAATCAATTTTGATATATTCTATTATAGACTAATTTATCATAAGAAGGGAAATAGCAAAGTAGTGTACGATTGTAACAGGGATGTGCAGAGTGGGCTTTTATTCTCTTATTTATCATCTTTAAATTATTTTTTTGTTTTGTGTTTTTCTCTTTGTTTGAAATTTGAAATTATTTTGCTCTAAGCTTCCATCTACTGTACCAGTCATTGACACATTGGACATGTGTGAGAATAGCTTGTGACGTTGCTGCGGCGCAGTGATTTAGTTCATTTGTAGGTGTGATGAGACTAAAGTGCTAGATGAACAACGGGGGAGACCTGCGCCGCTAATGAGCTCATGCCCATATCCGTGGACCCTTATTTGATTAGGGGAGTCAGGTTGCATGCCATCATCACCATAGTGATGATATAAACAATGACAGGAAAGATTGCACTGGTTACATCGTGAGAAGTCAAACTTGATTAAGACATTAATGCATATCAGCTTCTCGTATTGCTTTCATGAGCGATCTAGTCAGAGAGCCAGAGAGAGGGGGGGGGGGGGGGGGGGGTCTATCCACTCTTCTAAATTCTATAGTCAAGGATCAGACGATCCATCAGTAAAGAATATTCTAGATTGATAAAAGCCATTAGCTTCACTACTTACTTGAAAAATGCATCAACAAGAGTATACATATCTGCTTCTGCTTGTATGAAGAGCAAATAACAAAAAGTCAAACATATGCTAGTTTAGCTCAGACAGCCGATAAGTGAACACATTGTAGCTTCTTAATTTCAGATTAGATTGCAGATGTATAAAAATGAAAAAGCATTCACATGATTGTTGTGCATTGACAATGAAGAAAAGACTAGGAAGAAAGAGAGAGAGGAGGGAGAGAGAGGGGGGAGGAGAGGGGAGGAGAGGGGAGGAGAGGGGAAAGAAAAAAGACTAGACATGATATACTAGTCATGATATGACCATTTATCAACTTTACTGACAATAGACAAAAAAAGCACCCTCTCTGAGAACAATATGCTTGAAGGTTGATTTCAGTCAGTTCACTTCGCTCCAAAGTTACCTAGCAGCAGCAATTACTGCTAATGCGTCCACACCTTTTAAAAGATAACATGACTAACAACAAACACCAGAAGGTATTGCCATGGCAACGCATAGATCAACAATACCATGTTTGCCTTCCTTTATTTTTCATGCTTTTGGTCAGTGTTTTTTGTTATTTCAAGACAAAGATGTTTTTCCCCTCTTTCCATCTCAAAAGGGATATTTGTAAGATCAGGTAGGCATGTAATCATTCTGTAAGGACTCCAAGCAAGCTAGGAATGTAAAGCCATGGAGGGGGTAACTACGGAAGAGCAAGCACACGGCTTATAATGCCCAGATTTGATTACCACAGGGGCCTAGTTAGTCTGATTCATGTCTGCCAAAGGCGAAGATGGGACGGGATTGTCTGACGCACGTGACTAGAATTCCTTCCTCAGTTAGAAACCTTCTTTTTTTTCCTTTCTCTCAGTCTCAGATGTCCTAGCAGTCAACAAAAAGCAAAATTAGAGAAAGAGAAAAAAAGGACAACCTGCAAATTATTTGATCATTGCACATGTGTTTGAAACTTACTACTCATGAAGACTATACATCCTGCCCTAAAAGAGAGATGTTACAGTGTTCTGTCAAAAAAAAAAATATTCCCACATTCTGAGCTGATTAAGGCTGCATTTATCATCTTTCCCATGTTTGAAGCATGTGTCAATACCTAGCATCAAAACGTTTGCAAGGGGCTTTATAAAAACGGAGGGCATTTCTCAAGTTGATGCATTTACATGTATCATCTCTATGGTGAGGAGAGAGGGAGACCTTGTCACTGAGCAGCTTTACTCCACAGTTTGACCTGAGGAGCAGAGATGTGTTGTTGGCAGTGTTGATGTTAGTAGGTCCAAGCTTGAGATAGTTTCAAAATGACTCTTCGTTTATCATCTCCACAGAAATACATACATGTGTAGTATGTTTCTGGCTCAAACACGTACATTGTATACAGTATGTGGTTGCACTTTTTTTGTGTGTGTTTCAAAAATGCTTTTCCAACCCCATAATCAAAACAGCTTTGCATTGTTCAACTGCCCATCCACGTACATGTATCTCCATGAAAGTTATTTTAAAAATGTGATTCTTTGCCAAAAAGGAGTACGTGTAGTTTAACACACCCTTAGTCTATCTTGGTGATCAGAGGGTGTAATTCTTGCAGCAGAATTACTATTTTTCAAAATACATACCTAGCTGAGATGGATTTTAATATATCTTTGACCAGCCATAGCATCATGTGGATCACCACTGTCTGTCCTGGCAAGAAATGCCTCTAAGAATTCATTTTTATCCCTTGAGATGCTTGTCAAAATTGTTATGTTTTAAGAATATGAATGAATCCATACATGTACAGACTAAAATGTTTAGGTCAACATGTTTTTCATTTGATTAGAATTCTAACTCTAACTGAAGTGGAAGCATTCAACATGTTTTTGAAATTCTGAAAAAAAAACACCCTGATCTAGAGAAGCAGTTGAGTTTGGATGTTTTTCTATAAAACAGATAATGTGGTAATGATTGTAAAAGTTAAGAAAACACATTCTTGAATTTTCTTTCTTTGGCAATTAGTTAATACTAGCAATTTGCCAAAGCTGTGAAATACAAATACTGGTACAGTTGTACGTGAATTGTGTGAGTTGTATTTGAATTCTCTTTCAGGTAGAAAAAGGAAGAATACTTTGTCCTGTCATTGACATGTGTATGGTTTTACGGGTAATAGTACTATCTTTATCATGGAGGTACTATTGTTTCAAGGGAAGTCCTATTTCCTCTACCAGTTTAAATGCACATACAAAATGTATGATCCAAAACATGTAGAAAACTTTGGGTGCTTTCCCTATAGTTTACGTGATCAACAGCTTGTGTCATTCTCCGTACAGCACAATGAAACTCATTGTGTGAAAAGCATTGTCTGATACATGTTTCTCAGTGGGGTCCCTGCGCAAACACACATATATATTAATAGTGTAATTAATCATGCAGAAAACATGAATTTCTGAATCATACTATTCTTCATTGTCTGCTTGTAGTGTTACATATTCAGTGGAAGTTCTGAGTGGTTTCACAAGAGGCAAATAGTCACTGAGTACAGTCAGTGACATCCGGTGCTTTAGACCACAAATAAGTCATTGATTACAAAAAAGAAAAAGAAAAAAGAGAGCTAACTCTTATTTTTCTCTGACTTTTCCTCTAGATTAATCTCTTGCCTGTAGCTGGCCATGTTTACCCGAGGAGGATCTTGACCAATGTCCAGGACAGCCATCTAGCACAATGACGGAGTATGAGCGGTACTACAACAACTACAGCAATGGCTACATTGTGGAGCTGGTCCCCGTCAACAGCACGCCGTGTGAAAGCTGGATCCTGCTGCCGGCCGAGAACCTGTGGCCTGCATGGTTGCGGGGCATCCTCTACTTCATCGCCATGTTTTACATCTTCATAGGGATCGCCATCATCAGTGACATCTTCATGTGCAGTATAGAGGTGATCACCAGCAAACAGAAGACAATCATCAAGTATGACCCCGAGAGGAAAGTGCAAGTCAAGAAGGAGGTGCTTGTGTGGAACGAAACGGTGGCCAACCTCACGCTCATGGCGCTGGGAAGCAGTGCGCCGGAGATCCTCCTCAGCACCGTGGAAACGCTGCTCACCATCACGGACACGCCCGACAGGAAGGACAGCCTCGGAACTTTCACGATCATCGGCAGCGGGGCGTTCAACCTGATGATTATCACGGCGGTGTGTGTGGTCAGCGTCCCCTCACCGGACATCAAACGCATCAAGGAATTTGGCGTGTTCATTTTAACAACAGTATGGTCAATATTTGCCTATGTATGGATTCTAATTGTTGTGCTCTGGAGCTCGAGAGGAGTTGTAGAACTATGGGAGGCATGGGTCACATTGGCGTTTCTACCCATCCTTGTTTTTACAGCATATTGTCAAGACTGTGGGTGGTGGTGTAAGAGGGGACCATCTGTTGGAAATGATCCCAACTGTGAAAGTAGTTTGGTAAGTACATTTTCTCTTTTCTGATTTGTCAAAATTGTGAACTGACTAATTTAGCTTTAGACTTGTACCGTCATAATTGGAGAGTCAGAAGACATCTTTGAAAAGATGCATTCATGGCTCCATTTCTTGGATGCCATTTAAGACTTTGATGATCTTGATGTGGTTGTGTGGATGAGCTGAATGATCTTCAAGGTGTATTCAATAATGTCAAGATATTTCCTTTCACATGACACAAGGCCCATTCACACACACCCCAACAGGGATAGTTTTGGAGAAGTTGATTTCTTAACCCTTTGAGGATGAGTCCCAAGTACAATGTATACCCAGGCATGTGTCTATGGGAAATTTGTGTTGTAGCAAAATCAGTCCATCCTCAACAGGTTAATGTGATGCAGAAACTAATGATTCTTCTTTCTTGTGGCTGTGCCTTGTGTTTATTAGGACATTGTACAATCATGCAAGTCACCTGTCAGGACACAGCACATGAATACTCATCCATACTTGTACACATACATAATGTCTCTCTGCAGCAAGTTGAGTGTGTATATTGTCATACTGTATCAGCAGATTGTGCTAGCTGTCAGAAGATATGCTCCTCAAGTTGTGTAGTTGATGGGAGGGGGGGGGGAGGGGGTGGGTGGGGGGAGGGAAGCATGAGATGGGATCAGGGTGGAGGTGGAGGCAACATGACAACCAAAATCCCAAACCACAGATGCACAGATGATGTTATGGTTTTACAGGGTGCTGAGAGAAAAGAGAGAGAGACCTCTGAGGCCCCTTTGACTCTGCAGAGGGCACCCCTAAACACCTTTTTCATCATCTTGGTTGAGAACTTAATTTATTAAAGGACAAGTTCACCTTCATAAACATAAGGATTGAGAGAATGTAGCAATATTAGTAGAACACATCATTGAAAGTTTGAGGAAAATCAGACAATCCGTTCAAAAGTTATGAATTTTTGAAGTTTTTGTGCAGTACCCGCTGGATGAGAAGACTACTGCAGTGTATGAATAACTTAGATGTCACATGCGTACAACAATATAAGGAAAATATAAAGAGAATTTCACAAAATTCCATCTTTTGAAAAAAGTACACATTCCCCTGACTCGTTACCGACAAATGTTATGGGTAATATTATTCCCCCTGCCTTTAGAAAGAGGCAAGTCAAGTGCTCTTTTATTATGCGAAAAAAATGAAAATATGTTGAATTTTCTTTTATATTTTCTTTATACTGTTGTACGCATATGACTCACAAGCTGTAGTAGTCTCCTTATCCAGCGGTTCCAACACAAAAATTTAAAAAAATCATAACTTCTGCATCGATTGTCCAATTTTCCTCAAACTTTCACTGATGTGTTCTACTAATATTGTTGCATTTTCTCAATCCTTATGTTTATAAAGGTGAACTTGTCCTTTAACCCATTCAGGACTCCAGTCTCAAAATTCCATCTCTGTTGCCTGTGTACTGTAAAACGAGAAATTTTCGCGTGCATTTTAATTTCGCGGGCGCCAAAATTCGCGAAATTAAAATGCACGCGAAAGTTTTTGTCTACACTACATGCATTGAACGCCAGTGGCAATTCGCGAAAATTTCATGCCGCGAAAAAGGCTGTCAGCTCCAATTCGCGAAAATTTCATGCCGCGAATATATCATGTTTTACAGTATATTCCCATACGTGGCTATGATAGAGCGAAGGCAGCTTGATCATGCATTGCAAAGCAAGGTTCCATATTAGATGAACTAAAATTGATGAGAATGAAAATGTGACTTTTAACCCCATGTAAGTTTCCTTGCTGGTGAATCTCACTGAGGAAAATGGAACATTTACCAGACTGTTAAGTTATATCTTGAGTGGCAGCTATCTGTGTTCTTAAATTCAAAGTTCATGCCACTGGAATCAACTGACAGTGTTCATTAAAGATGATATCATTCAAATCCAGCTGAGCAGGATGAAGTTAACTTATTTCCCTTTAGAAGTTATCTACATTCAAAACAGCAGGAAACTGCATGGTGGTACATACATTACCTATGATACTTGTATTTTCTGATTGCCCAGAAAAGGAATAGATCTGTCCTCAACCTTCCATTCATATTACAAGTATGATAACATTGTAACATCCTAACATTCTTCTTTCATTAATAGAAGCATAAAATTTAAAATGTGTTGATCCAGGTGAATTGAAGCACGCCGTGTTAAAATTTCCACCTCACAGGGCATTACTGACGTATTGCGTTCAATGTAAAAAGACATGGATAGAATTTGACAGCTATTCTCTCACTGATGCTGTGCATACAGTGTAATCCATTTGATACCAAAAGAGGACTAGTCTTCCCTACAACCACATGAAGATATTCCTGTAAATTGTATCTGGCCAGATAAAGCGTTGTCTACGGACAAACAATGTGACATTGTGTAAAGGTTACATGTGCAGAACAAAATCAATTTGCGGCGTCTATGTACCTGTACGTGTAGAAGCATTGATCAAACAGACCCAGCATTCTCCATCTCGTGGGCAACCGGATCAATAGTCTTTTCACTCTATTGAACAACTTCGGTGTGCAAGATGAATTGTGTATATCTGTTGGGGAAAAAAAAGTTTGGTCTTGTTACAAGTCTTGGCTGTGGTTGCTAACAGCCTTGTATGATATAGGGCCAGGTCCAAGATTTTCTTTTGGTTAGGAATTTGAATACCCTTCCAAACAGGCTGAGCACCTGTACAGAATTAGAATCAATAGAACCGCATTCTTGTATTTGTAGTTTGGCCCTGAAGCTACTTGTGTATTGTAAGTTTATAACTGTGTTAGAGATATTCCATAAAAGGCCTACATGTACATGAAACTACAAATTTTGCTGTAGCAGAAGAAGGGTTAAAGGGACACATCTGCATGGAAACAATCAAATTCAGCAAATTTGAAACAATAATAAAATATCAGTAAAAATTTGAATGAAGAGGGAGAAAAATTATGCCAAGCCAGATTCTGGTAAATTATCTTGTACAGCATCACACATAAAATTTCCACAGAGTTGTCATGTTCATGTGGTTGCGGCATGTCTGTCATAATGCATATTCATTTTACTTGTACCATAGTGGTTCATATAACATTCTATATGACACATCTTTAAATTTTCAGCTCATTTAATCTTTCAAATAAGCCTGCTTAGTATGGCTCATGTATGTATGTAGATTGTTTTCTTTAATCAGTTCATCTTTTAAGACAACAGAAGTTCATTCCCTAAATGCAGTTCATTCCCTAAATGCAGTTCATAAAATTTTGTAGAGTAATATTTCTTGGATTTCCATCTAAACTGCTCTGTCTTTGCGGTGAAACATTCTCTGTAGACATCTGTTAGAATTAAAGGTACTGTTTATCATTGGTAGAAGTGATTTTAAATATGTTTGAGTTATCACTTATGATGCATACACTGTGTAGGTCAGTTGTAGCACAAAACAACCTACCATATAAAAAATTTGCAATAAAGCCTAAATTATGAGGAGATACATGTATTTTTCTCACTAAAACATAACTGTAGATGGTTTATTCAAGAAACGATTTTATTATAACTATTGTTCACATTTTGTATATGTATCTAACAATACTTAACATTGATTATACTAGTGAGAATTTGTACATTGGTTGTTTCTATCCCTAACTCACATTTTAGAACTATGTTTGAAGCAAAGTGTCTTGTGCTGCTTCTCCTGCTGTCCCCAGTGGACTACAGCCTAATGTAAATGTCTGTCAACAAGCAAAATATTTATCCGTGCTTGAGAAGACATGACCAGTTGAGGAATTTTCAGAGAAATATTGAGGAAGTTGTCGTGGTCTGGGAGGAAAGCAAAAGCAGAGAATGAAATTTAGATGTAGCAAAAGAATGATACCTCTTTCTTCATGGACTTACCCTTCCTGCTAATGCATCTCCACACTACCCAAGGTTGGACCGTCTCTTCCCCAGTATTCCCCGTACACCGTCTCCAATCCATGGTAGCCATCTGTCACTCTGCTCTATGATTTCTGTTCAAATTTCATCCCTAAGCTCTGTGCATTCTCTTTACAGACCAATACTATGCCGTCTGATATATATCACCCCTTTAGTTATCATATCTTTTATCTTTCTTCATTTTCTTCATGGAGCACAGAAGCAATATTCCTGCAGAAGGGGGATACATGTGCTACCTCGTTTTAATCAGTGTTGCTTCTCCAGCTAAATGTTCCCATGGGGTGTCCATGTTTTCTTTTTGGAAGTGATTAAATACATTTTAGAATGGTTTGCTTATACAGTGAAACCCCGTTATAACGAGGTCCGTGGGACCGGCGATATTACCTCGTTATAACCGGTACCTCGTTATATCCGTACGCATCAAAAACAAAGAAAAACATACGCACGAAATTATATACCCATTAATGAAACTTAAGGACATCCTTTGCGTTGTTATTACACAATCATGGATCATTATTATTGACAGAATAAAGGGAAATTATTTGTGAGAATAAAGGGAAAGTATTTGTGAATTAGACGAAAAATTAGGGGCTGAAATGAGTTAAATCTTTATTGCAATAATTCTTGTTTGTTAAGTTTTTCTAAGCACCAGCGCGAATAGAGTAACATACAGGCCTTGTTTACCGTAACTTGCGAGGTGTCTTTACGCTGTTTGTGCCCAGCGGGAATGCGATGATTTAATGAATCATTTCGGCTGTAATCTTGTACAATGTATGATCGTTGCGCCCGAAGGGATTAAAAATGCGTTCTTTATTTTCTTCCCAAAAATCTCTTCGCGTTTTGTACATCCGTTCTTGAAAAATATGCGGCAGGATTGAATATGGAAGGTTGTGATCCTTTTTACGCAAATCTGTACCTGGTAGACCATTCTGAAAGAAAGAAAAATCTTCATTGTGAAATGCAGTGTTAAAATTGTAATAATGAACAAACCCAGATCTATTCAAACTAATAAATGCGTTGGTTTCTTTTTCTGATTTAGGTTAACATGTGTCATTCAAATTTTTTTTTTTTACGCTACTGTCACCTGGCGAGATCGCGATGATTTCAGGGTAACATACATGCGTTGTTTACCGTTAACTTGCGAGGTATTTTACGCTGTTAGTGCCCAGCGGGAATTCGATAATTTCATGAATCATTTCGGCTGTAATTTTATACAATGTATGATCGTTGCGCCCGAAGGGATTAAAAATGCGTTCTTTATTTTCTTTAGAAAGTCTCTTCGTGTTTTGTACATCGATTCCGTTCTTGAACTGTTAAATGCGTTTGTTTCTATTTCCGAACACCGATTAAGTAGGTTAACATGCGTTATTCAACTATCTTTTACGCTACGGTCACCCGGCGAGATCGCGATGATTTCACTAATCATTTCAGCTTTAATCATACACACTCATATTTAAATTATCATTTGTTAAATGATAATGAACAAATCCAGATCTATTCAAACTAATAAATGCGTTTGTTTCTTTTTCTAAACACCGATTAAGTAGGTTAACATGCGTTATTCAACTATTTTTACGCTACCGTTACCCGGCGGGGTCGCGATGATTTCATTAATTATTTCGGCTTTAATCATACACACTCATATTCAAATTATCATTTGTCAAATGATAATGAACAAATCCAGATCTATTCAAACTAAATAAATGCGTTTGTTTCTTTTTCTGAACACCGATTAAGTAGGTTAACATGCGTTATTCAACAATTTGTACGCTACTGTCACTCGGCGGGATCGCGATGATTTCATTAATTATTTCGGCTTTAATTATCCACACTCATATTTGCTAACCAGCAAAAGAACTGGAATTCGGAACTAAAAATGAAAAGGATATTAAATGATGAGTTGACACGCATTCCAATTGTCCATTTTTGGCCACAAGTGTCGCTACATGAAAAGTTTTTGAATGCGTTATCCTTTTTTTCCTCGTTGCGCTGTGGTCTGACCTAATATCACGCACGCGTATCTCGCAAAAAAGAAAATCGAATGATTATGTTTAATAATTCAGTAGGAACATGGGAAGGCATTCCTGTGTCTAGCTGCGTGGTTTAGAAGAAAAAAAAAATGGAAGGAACGGCTCTCTGCAAGACGGGAAAAAGACGTGGATAGCGTCAATTTAGTTTTCAATGTTTCGTTTGTCGCGTATTTGAAAGCGACAATTTAGTCAAGAAATGGAACCTCGTTATATCCGATCAAATTGCTTATGTTTTTCTTTATCATGATGCACCGAAATTGTCCTCGTTATAACCGGAATCTCGTTATAATCGAACTCGTTATAACCGATTCGTTCTACCATAGGTTTGCATGCAAAGGAAAACGGGACCGAAGCGATCACCTCGTTATAAGCGGTTCCTCGTTATAACCGAACTCGTTATAACGGGGTTTCACTGTACTGATGTAGGATATTTCTAACCATGTGTCACGTGTATGAAATGCCACCACTAAATGGTACTTTTATATGCAATTGAACAAAGTTTGCTTCTGGGTAATCATGTATATTTGTATTGCAAGAATATGTTTAGTGCAGGTCTTTTTTGTTTTGTTTTCTTTCTTTTTTTTTCAAATCAGATAGTATGTGTACAGAGCAGATTATTGTTTTGATACTATCGTTTTTATATCTTTATGCCCAGTGTCTTTTATTTACATTGAATGAGCACAGTAGTCATAATCTTTGACATTTCGGGCATTTATGTTAAGAGTGTGATGTGCCTGATACCACCTGTCATAATTTTGAATTAGGAACAAGAAGACTCAAACTTTGTTATGTCTTAGATTTCTGCTATAAAGGTCTAGACGTGAAGTAGTGACATGATACACTCACACTCTGATCTTCACTGATCTAATGCCACTTGCAAACTAATTACTGCAGTGATTGATCATACTCAATGGATAGATGAAATCATTTAGTAAACCTGCAAGTAGCCTTTTAAAGATAAGAAGAAAAAGGGCACAGTTTGAGTGCCATCTTTGAACAGAGTAAGATTTAAAAAAATATATAAATACATAGACACAAAGGGATCTAACTTGAGAGATAATCAATCATCACCAGTAAGTGTATATTAGTGATTTGAGCTGAACTATTTCTCAAGGAATGCAAGAAAGTATCTTGGAGAATGAAATATTGGGTGTGGTAGGCTGTTGTAATGACATTTAGCTTGCATCAGTATAAACTATATGTTTTACGGGAGGGGATGCTACATACGTGTACCCACTTGTCCACTCGTGCAAGGCAACTAAATCTGGCTGTCTGGCAAGTAAAGTGGTTGGGTACTGGCTTATTTGAAAGTATAGGGTCATTGCTCAAATGCCCGGGGGGGGGGGGGGGGGGGGGGGGGGGGAGGGAAGAAGAAATATTTAGTTGGAATAGGTCTTCTTGATGTACAATGTAATGGTGCTCCTGCTGTACAACCTGTGCATGGGGATGTGAAACCCAATAACGAGGGACCGCCAAAGGAAGTGAACGAGGAAAATTCAAGGGAGCTGCACTGAGCGATGATGTTGTTATCTACGTCGGATGAGATAAACGGAGTTTGCCTACTTCTCTTGTGATAGAGAACACATTGACTTTTGCTCATGGGTTGACATTTGCCTGGTTTGTCATCCCCCTGGAATGATTTAGCCGTTGAGTTTTGTGCATTTGCTCTGCAGGAGTATACATTTTGTAACTTTCCTTTCCCATGCCATTTGACTGTGCTTGAGACATAAAACAAATCTCAGTCTAAAGTGTTCAAAAGCAGAGAAGTTTCACACCTTAATGCATATTCAAGGAATAGCACTGTCTGATTTTGATTTGCTTTGTTTTTTTCAGTGAAGTAAGGAGTAACAACACATGTGATGGGTACATTGCTGGACACTATTCCAAATGACCTACAGCTGTATAAAGTTATATTTTTGGGTTCACGGTATTGATAAAAAGTCACATCAAGTGGCTGCCACCAGTTTGATGAAAAGCAATATTCATCTGTGGAAGATACGTTTCTCTTTAGTGAATGCAGTAACAAGAGTCAGCCACATTCAAGCCATATTTGCCACAAAGATAGAACTTATACCTTTTTGAATTATCATAATACTACATGTAGTATGGTGTAGCAGGACTTTGGCATGTTTAATGCAAACAGTAGTACAACATTGCTATCACTGAGTCGGAACGTGGACCTAGCAAAAAAATTTAGGTCCATGGTCGGAATGGCAGACAATTATGACTTGGCTCTGGTGATGCAATTGAAAGAAATTCTCTTAAACAAAGTGCTGGTTGGGTGTTCGCCAGATGGGGTCTGATGCATATCTGTTGTTTAGGAATTAAAAAAAAAGTGATGTACTTTTAAAGATGTTCACAAGGAGGTTTCAGAAGTGAGGGTAGTTTGACAGGCATCTGTCATTCTACAACAGTGACTTAACAATAAGAGGGATAACATTGTAGGAGTGGTCCAGAACACACACTGTCATCTTTCTCACTTTAGTATATTTCTCCTACCTCAATATTGAACAGCCATGTGTGATAGGTCTGCTGTTACAGAAAGTCACGAGCCAAGAATGTTTAGACCCATTTTCAGAATGCATATATTTTTTTTTTCTCACTGATGACAAGAAGAGATTGATGTGTGGCAAGACCATCTTCTCATTACAGTGGAACATTTGCTGACAAGGTTATTTGTTCACACTCTCATTTATCATTATACTTCTACCTTTACTAATATGAGGCTTTTTTTCTTAAGGACAGTTTGGCATGGTGGCTCTTGATGGTGACAGGTATGAATGGGATATTAGATGTATTGAGACGATGTGCATTTTAAATTTAATATTATAACTTACCTGAAGTGACTCTGGTACTGCAACTCTCTGAGTATTCAGTGAGAGTTTTTCAATGTGCAGCTTGTGTTATAGAGCTACACAGTTTGCCAGGGGTATTGTAACTTTGAGATCTAATGAGATAGTAGCTGGGGCTTTTGGCACTCAAACAACTAAAGGATTGTGTTTGAGCTAGACCGGATTTGTACTCCAACGTGACTGTTGCCACCTGTATTATAGTCAGTATTAATGCTGTTGTTGCTACTTTCAGCTTCTTTGCATACAATGTCAGTGGCTTTTTGAAATAGTGGCAGAGAGAAGGTTAAGTTGTTTACTGCTTCAGGCATGTGTGAACTGTAATTACATCCCCTCATGCAAAAAGAGAAAGAGCACTGCTCACCTCAAAGATGGCCGGATTGTGTCCTCAAGTGGCTCTCTCTCTCTCATACTTTGGGATCTCATCGTCTTTGCGGTTTGACAGTTTATGAACCCTTTTCAATGTCAATGGGAGTTCATTGCCATTTGTAAGAATTATGTAGAAAGCGATTAATGATTTCTATCATAGAAAAATCAACTACCCTTTGCAATTGAATAAAACATTCACAGCACTGAGGTGGGCATGCCATTACTATTTCACATCAACACATCAGTTCATGGAAGATGTCTTTGTCCTATTCCTCTTTTAATCTACATCTACATGTACAATGTAGTTCTTTCTGTCAATTTCTGTGTGTCATTGTAACAGTGTTTTATATAGGCCTAGTTCTTAACCTTGCTAGAACCTAAAACTACATGTATATTCAAAGGGAAATACTCTTTCACTTAATGGGAACATTTGTTGCTTTTGAAGGCACAAAGAACAAGAAGGGAAGTATGACAAAGTGTTACAAAAAATGACAAAGAGGGTCAGAATGAAAGATCAGCAGGGAAGACTGTTATCCAGATCTCTTTTTATTTCTTTTCTGTGATGCTGTGTTTTATCAGGATTTCTTAACTTGGCAGATGGTTGGTCACCTTGATATGCTTTCCAACTGTCATAGAATACAGATCAACTATCACATGAGCAGCAATTTTAAGAGCAGGAGGATGCATCAAAACTGAAAGCATGGCTTTTCTGGGCATTAGGAAAACACATCAACCATCAAGCTGGATCAAGAGATGACTCGGAGAGTGCATCGGCCATTCAATCTGGTGGAGTGAAGTTGCATTACAGGATAAACAGTGCTTTGTTCACACAAGCAAGTCGTTTTTAAATGCTACAAATGCAAACTGATAACAGTACTTATTGAAACATTAAAGAATATATTCACATCATATGATTTTCACATTGTATAGTACAGTGGTAGATAGACCATCAAACATAAGAACAAACATGCGATGTAAGTGTCGAGAGAGTTCATTTAGACCGTCAAATGTAAGAACAAACATGCCATGCAAGTGTTTATAGAGTTCATTTGGACCATCAAACATTGGAACAAACATGCTGTGTAAGTGTTTATATAGAGTTCATTTGGACTATCAAACATGAAATTGAACATGCTGTGTATGTGTGTCGAATTCATTTGTAATCTTTTCAAATGTACCTAAGTATCTTGTCACTGTGTTGCCCCATGCAATTTTCACAAGGCTGCTGATGCCATGTAAAGAAATAACGAAGGGTTTATATCTAGTTTCTCTGTGATCGCGGTTGCTATCTATTTTTTAGTAGGTCCTTACCTGGCTATCCTAGCAAAAGCTTTCCATGCCACCCGTATAATAGATGATTGTTGAGCTGCTGTGGCGGTTACACGTTTACATGAATGCTAAATTCCGCCTCGGGGTTTCGGTCGGCAGCTTACCGAGTACTGCACCTGCACTCTCCCTGCCCGTGAAATGGCTTTGTCTTAGCTTGTGTAAAACTAGACCCACCGGCACTCACTTTTGGTCATCGTGTTGCTCCATCATGTTTGCATGAACAGAGTTCCTGGATACCAATAGTCACCATATAAGCCCAATTACTTTCAACTCTTACATAACTCCTAAAACTGATTGTTTGACTCTACTTTTTGTAGATTTGTGATTGTTTGCAGAAATGGAAAGGCGACAAATTTGTAAAGTGGCTGCAACCTATAGACTACATTATATTTAATCGCCATGTGTACTACAGGTTTCTTATCTTTACTCGAGAAGTCATAGTAATACATGTAGGCCTATGTGCTGGATGTAACGTTAAAACATGAAACCATGTTATATCCTATTGATTGTCAGAGTGTTCAAAGTGACTGAGAACATATACTACTAGGGTGGCTTGATGGATGGAGTATTCTGTGATTG
This sequence comes from Diadema antillarum, assembly GCF_040938485.1. NCBI lineage: Eukaryota > Metazoa > Echinodermata > Echinoidea > Diadematoida > Diadematidae > Diadema > Diadema antillarum. Next base: position 1,167,622 of record NW_027271029.1, on the reverse strand, counting down.
ACCAGTGATATTGGCTGTTCTCATCATGGTTATGTCATCTAGTCATAACATTATCCAAATACTTGTAGTCAGCTTTACAGAATAAACGATAAACATCCTTGACTGAAGTCATTTATCTTCACATGAGAAAGCGTATCATACATTGTGGTTGTTTTTTTTTTACACAATGATCATTAACCTTGGTTAAACAGTCATAAACTTGAACAAATTGATGACATCAGAAAAATTGATCACGCCCAGAGGTAATTAAAATTTAATCACCTACGATATTGTTGAACGTTCAAGAGCACATTTATCCTGTAGGTTCGTTGTGGTATTGGTGAAAATGTTGGGTTGACTTTTTAATGAACTCTAATCCTAGTTGGCGATATTCCAACTGTTTTGCTGCAGTGAATTACAAACTGACTTTCAATGTGAGAGTAGAATCAACAGCTTCCGACATCTCTCAGTCCTTAAAAATCTTAAGTTGCACTTGTACCATTGTCATGTCTCTCTCTCCCGCTGCTCCTCCGTAACTACCAACATCATCCTCCACAGAGACAGAGGCTCCTTCTATGGAACCCCCCCCCCTCCCATTCCCGTCATACAGTTATATTCAAATGTCATTTTTAGCACCGCCTCAGGCTGCTGGTTACAAATCCCGCACGAGGCTGAATAGCTGGGCGCAACACTGGCGCACCGAGAGACCCACTTTGGTTGCCTCTTGAAGACAGCGAAAAAAAAAGACAATAGGGAAGAAGAGAGACAAGAAGGAGGGAAGGAAAGAGCAATGCCAAAGGCACTCACCTACCGGTCAGAAGCAATTAGTTTGACCATTGTTTGGGATGGGAGTTGTAAATGAAGCTGAGAGGACACTAGCACAAATGTAGGGTATTCTTGCCTTTGTTGGAGCTTGCTTTGGTGATGGTTCCGAGCTGTAGAGAAACCCTCCATGTGTAATCGCATCAAAAGGTTTTTATTTTGCTCAGTTTGTTTTGCATCTAGTTTTCTATCCACAAGTGAAGAGTACAAGGATAATCATGTTGCCATAACATTAAGTGCAGAAGCATTGAATGCCGGTAGTACTGTACCTCTCCATGGACATACATGATGTAACAAAAGTTGTAACATACACTATTTGTGACGTACAGACTTATACTTAACAAGATATTACTGTGTTTAAGTAAGTCAAGTGGCCAAATAAAGAAGGGAATTGTCCATTGTGTGTTTTCCTCAATTCTCTCAGCTCAGATTCCAGGATACAGTGACAAGTAAGAAAACTTGGAATACACCACTTAATTCTAAATTCTGAAGACAAGAGAAAAAGGAATCAAATGTGTTCAGATCATGCCAAATCAGACATATGTGTGGAGTGGCACTAAAAAATGGTATGAACTTCAAGGATTCTTATTTTTATTCATTCTTACTGAAAAAAAAAATGAAGTGATAATTTTTTATTGGAGCCACAGAAAACAGGTCAGTGTTAAAAATCACAAGTAACTTATAAATACAAAATTATTTGTTGTTGTAGACTCATGCAGTTATATATTATACTACATTCCATTATTGATTTTTGACATTTTGACATTTCTTGCAGAACAAATCCTTAATGTAGCATAGTATAGTACCCATTACAGAACCAAGATTTCAATGTCATATCAGTGGAAATACATGATGGCTGCTGTTTATGACATTTATTTTTAGTGTTGATTTCCTGTACCTGTGTTTGAGTATATGCCTAAAATGTACAGCATTGTAAAGTGAAAATATCTTCAGCTATCAAAGATCCATAAGAGGTATCTGTGGTGGCAAGGGCAATCACAAACGAAGTACTCGGTTTCCCCCCTGGCAACGGGGGTTCTAATAGGATTAAAAGCAAAGAGAGAGAAAGAGAAAGAGAGATAAAGGACAAGTTCTGTCAGAACACTGTACTCGTGAAGTGTTCAATATGACTGAATAGAATGCCTTAGAATACATCTGCATGGACTGAAAGATTGTGGCAAATCGATCAATCTTCACTGAGAACAATGGAGTAGAGTGTGAACCGGGCACTTAGAGCCTCATGTCTCTTACGTTATTTCATGCCGCACAACGGCACTTATCTTCTGGAGGTCACATCTCATCCCCTTTTAGGCTCTATACTTAACTATACGCAGCAGTCAGTTCGTACACAAGTACACACCTGTATATAAAGTCTGTGATGCAGTGATGTACTGTATGTATCTCAAATGCAGTTTGATTCTTCAATAAATCTACTTCATGTATCAGGAACACAGAATCTAAAAAGATGTCTAAAAAATCGCTGCCGTGTTGTCATCAGCTGGACCGAAAAAGACACTGATGTCTTTTTAATGACTCTCAGAGTTCATGTCCGGTCCATCCAATTTGAGTAGCTCCTTACAAAGGGGCTGGAAGGGGCTCCAAAGATTGCACTGGGTCCTGAGAGGAATAAAGATTGAGATTCTGTTTGTTATGGTATCTTTTTGTAAACCAGTTTGAAATGGTTGAGGAGATAAAAGTGTCCTGATAAGATGGTATGTGGAAGATGTAGGCAAACAGTGGCCAGTGATAATATGGAAAAATGTATCCGTTTCAAGTAAATTAATCCCATATGCCACAGCGATGTGCAGTTCAGTGTGACGGTCAAGAAAATGTCAAGGGTTTGTAGACATGCCATATCACATTTGCCCCAGAGTTTGGGGAGGGGGGGGGGGGGGAGGGAGGGAGGAGGGAGGTGGAGGCTTTTGAAATATCAAAATGTGAACTTTCATAAGCATGTAGGTCAGATATTATCATTCTCTCACGGCGGATGCTCAGTGGGTACATGCCATTTTTCTTGAAGGTCAAATCAATTTGATGGTACACGCATCTGTGTCTCATCACTGAGGCAGACAAGATGTCACTGTGCAATGTCAATTATATTCTCCTAATTGTGTGCGTTTCCCTTGTTTTTATGAATTGCCATTGTATTTGTACTTCTTGTAGTCAAGCTGGGCAGGAGATGCCTGATTTATAGTTGAAAAAAAATCACCATCTTCTGCAGACTAAACATTCTTTTTTGTAAAAAAAAAATGAAAATATTGAGCAAGTAGGGGGGCATGTGTGGTTATCCAGGAATAAACTTTGCCCCCCCCCCCCCCCCCAAAAAAAAAAAGAAGAATAGACGTGATGAATGAAATAAGTGAAGTACATGTAGTTATAACTACAGACCAGCAAACTATGTAGGAAATCAGCAGAGAGTTGAGAAATTTACTATTTGACTATCAGTAAATCATCTGACCTACTGTAGAAATGAACTCGTAGTCACATCACCACGACGTAGCTCAGATGGAAATCTTTACATGCAACATGAGAGACATTGATTTCAAAATGTGACTGCTTTTGCTTGTATGTGTACAATTGCAGATGTAGATAAATCCCATGTGCCTTGATGGATGAAGTACTATAAAATCCTTAATTTTCTTTTCCTCAGGCAACTTTATGGGGACATGCATTTCAAGCAACTGTAGAATCACATAAGAAAAATAAGATAAGGAATAAAAATATGTAGAATTACTTTAAACTTAGCATTTTGATAGCAACTGTAGCAAATTCATGGAGCATTGAACACAGACATTGCAGATGCTGTGCACAGATTGTCCTTTTCCAAGGTATCAACCACCCACATTAGATTAACTGGCTGATTCATAATACAGTCACATGGTCTACTCAAAGCCCTCAGAACATTTGTCGGATCTTTCCTCAAATCTGCACTAATCTGCTGGACTCTGATTCTGTTGTATTCATAGAATGCAAACTGTCTTGAAGGACAATGTTCACTGATGTATGTAAATGACATGTTGTATTGTCTTTCTGTATGTGTGTGTGTGTGTGAGTGACTACGCAGGTGTCTAAGATCAGATAGGATGCAAATTTCCTAGTTACCATGCCGACACACTATCAAAGCATGCATTTGGTGAGAGAAAGATGAGGGCAGAAGGATAGATAGAGGAGAATGGAAAGGATACGTGCAATAGATGCAATAATTTGCCATGGCAACCACTGAAAGAAAACAAGTTGAATATGAGGAAAAGATATATTGAGTGAGAGAAAAATAGATGAGCAGACAATAGTATTGTCATTGAAGGATTATTGAAGAATGGTCTACTGTAAAAAAAAAAAAATTATCATGAATTGGAGCCAACAGCCTTTTTCGCGGCATGAAACGTTCACAAATTGCCAGTGGCATTCAATGCATATAGTGTAGGGAAGAACTTTAACGTGCATGTTAACATGAATCTTTGCTCGTGAAATTTGCGAAATTAGAATGCATGTGAACATTCGTTGTTTTACAGTATTTTTTAATTGCTTTCATACATGTAGTCATATGGTTGATGTCCTCATGGGAGAAAAAAAATGTATAATTCAGCTCCATTTATATGAAATTCAGAGTAGGTTGATGATGATATTAGTCAGAGTAAATTTTTCTGTCTTCAGTAAGATATCAATGAACTATATTCATGGAGATTTCCTTCACACTTACCACTGTTGCAACATTCTTAGCATCCAGCACATCAGACAGCAGTCTGAATATTTGTTATTCATGTGTCAAATCATGGTGTGTGGATACAAAAAGTGCATATCTAGGAGGTGCAAAATGCATGCCCCCCCCCCCCCCCACCCCGACCATCAACATTTCTTAATTGCCAGGGGATTTTTTGACTGGCTGTGATTTTTGTCACAGAGTGCTGACATGATGCTACTGCAATAAAATTTGTTGGGTATGATGAGCACAAGAACAGAGGTGAAATTTAATCAGTTCTTCACAAAATTAAACGTAGCAAGAAGCCATTCAGAATGCTGGAAAATATTGGGCTGCCATTACAGGAATACACAGTATGCATCTAGGGCAGTATCTGTTCACCTGTGTGATATATGACACCCACAGATTTAGTTCTTTGCCAGTCTTTTTGCGCAATCATTGAACGATTCTTGGATAGAGTGTCATTTTGCTGGCGGGGATGGAGTTCCATGAGGTGCCTGCCGCCAAAAAATCCAACCAAGAGACATCGTCTTCTCAGACTTTTGTCGATCTTTGTGCCCCGTGGCATGCTAATACCTTGTGATCTTTTGCGCTTCGTTCTACTGCTGACTGAAAACCAAGAGTCTTCCGGATTCTTTCTCAGTCTTTTCTTGCACAAGCTAATAGGCATGAAATTTCAAAATGCATTCTATTGTGCACAATGATTCTTTTGTTTCAGGTTTGAATTACGTGAGTGTTGGATTATTACATGTATGCAGTCGGGTCAGAGTCAAGAAACGTTGTAATTCCATTAAGTTTTGCTGAGCTCTCATCTGTTTTGTCCATGCAGCACAAATAATTTGTAACTCTAGCCTTGAATTTTGTTGTGGCCTTTGCACAACTTTTTTTCTTCTATGCAAGTATAAATAGAATTTAATTTCTGTCATATAAGGAATTATCTGATATTATCCCCTTCTTATGACATTTACAGTTCATCCAGTAGCTCCAATCCATTGTAGAAATGAAAGAAAAGACACAAACTTGAATCTTTTTGACAGTGTGATAATTTCATTCATCCAATATAGTTTTCATTTATTTCTATCATCTGCATGAGAGGATAACACTTTGTGAAATGAATAAGTTTCTTGTATGCATTCAAACTGTTCTTTTCTCCAGAATATGTTTAGATTTTAGTTAATGAGTAGAATAAGTCTTACTCTTATGTCCTGTTTGAACCTGTCTTAAAGATATCTGTGCCATGATTTTGCTTTTAGTTTGTTTTCTAATTACGATTTTGAAGTTTGTGAAATTCATCCAGTTAGCTAACTACATTTAACCTTTCTTGTTTTGCTTTTTGTTCATTTTCTACAGAATGTGAGAGTTATAAATGGAGGAGCAAAGAAAAACACTGTTTTCCATGGGCCATCTCGTCAACTGCAGGCTTTAGAAGCCGAGAAAACCCAAAGGTAAGAATTAAAGCCTTGCTACATTTTTTTTTTTTTCAGTAGAGAATACTGGTATGGCTTGTGGGATGATGATGATATGGTGGTTGGGGGGGGGGGGTGTGTGTTCATTCCAAGGCTTCCATTACTTACAAGAAATGAAATGTTTTGCTTCCCCAAAATCTGAAAATTCTGACTCCTGTAAAGATGATACTGATTATTAGATTATCAGCTTGATGGCTTTCCACGTAAATTGTCATACTGAAGAAAAGCTATTCATGACAAAAACATTTTTGTTTTGTTTTGGATAAGATAGCATTTCTGTGTAAATTAGGGAATGGATTTATTAATAGACTTTGACAAACAGAAAGGTAGGTTGGATTGGGGGTTGGTTTGTTCTTGCCTGTGGAAGACACTGATACAAATAGTCATTGCTGATTTCAAAAAAAAAATTCCCTGTGACTGCACCAGTGGGCCGTAATGAGATGACATAATGTGCTATATTTGATTTCCAATTTTTGTTGATTTTTCATTTCTTCTTTCTTTTTTTTCTGCCTCTTTGCAGCCAACTTAATTTGAAGACTGCTACAGAGGAGAAGTCAAATGGGAATGACATGTAAGTCTTTATACCCTATCAGAGAAGCATTTCAAATGTAATAAAGTGCTGTGTTCATATCTTTGGTTGAAGGGAGGCCAGGGAGTTGACATGAGCATTCAGTCATGTATGAATGATGGCGTATCGGTCCCACTCAAAAGCGTATTTCAATTTCCATGGACAGCTTCCAGCAGGGATTTTTTTTTTGGGTCCTTTTTGAGAGCTCTTCAAGCCGATAAAGATGAATCATTGTGGTGCTTTCATTGCTTCTCGTCTGTTGCATATTGGCCCGTCTCTTTCTCATCATTTCTTCGTTTATTTGTAATTCTCCTTTTTTATTCACCCAATTGCCAATAATTCAATACTTTAACAAAATCTATGAAAAATTCAACAATCATCATAATTATGGCCAATCTTACATGTAAAGATTAAAAGAAGAATTATGCAGATTTATTCAGCATAACTGAAAGTGCTTCTTTACTTTCTTTTTTAATGGCTGTATTTATACATGCTTGCATATTTTTGTTCAGTCAAAGTAACAAATTTAAAGGAGTCACAGTAAGATAAATGCATTGTCACACATATAGGAATTATATCCCAAGTTTACAGCAGTTCCACATAGAAGAACAAATGCTTAACAAGTTCATGCTTCCCCCACGAAGTGTCGCTGGAGCCATTATGTTTTGCTATAGATGAAATTGAAAATGATTTTTTTTCTTATATTTTCATTTCTTTACTTTGCAAATATGTCTTAGATATCTTTGAATAACTGAAAAAAAAATGAGATTAGTTTTCTCAATCTTTCTTTTAGTGATACATTTGCAATTCATAATGCACAGAAAGGAATCTTGTCAACAGAAATAAGCACTTATTGAGTGCATCGGTGCTTTGAAAATGTATCATTAGAGAGAGATGTTTCCCAACATGTTTTTCTTTTGTCTGAGTTATACTTGTCCCACTAATACAAGCTGATTTTTATATTTTTCTAGTGAAATCAACTATAGCATGAAAATATATTACCTTTAAACTGATTTATTATGGAGCTATGGCATAATTATCATCAAAGGTATGTGCTGAATAGTGTCTATGTATGAGATTACTCTGCTGCACTGTGATATATTGACCGGATATTCCCAAGGGTGAATGCTTTATTCTTATGTGATTGCTTGTGTGTGTGTGTATGTATGTATGTATTTGTGTTTGCATGTGTGGGTGTTTGTGTGTGTACCTTGTATGTATGTGTGTTGTATGTATGTATGTATGTATCTTTGTGTTTGTGTTTACATATATGTGTGTTTGTGTGTGTGTATGAATGTTTGTATGTTTGTGTTTGCATATGTTTGTGTGTGTGTGTGTGTGTGTGTGTGTGTGTGTATGTATGTATGTTTGTGTTTGTGTTTGCATGTGTTTGTATTTGTATATGTGTGTGTATGTACAATATATGTTATTAGCTGTTGCTTTCTCGCAATGTATTTCTCTTACCCAGGGCTCCCCATCATGTGATGAATTGATGGCATGCGATATAGGACCTCACTAGGGCATGATTATCATCTTTCTGGTGAAGGTGAACTATGATAGCAATCAAATAACGGGCTTCCTCCCCATGTTCTTTGATCTGCGCAAGGTAGCAGGTGCAAGTGTACTGTACATAGGTGGAACAGGTGGATCCGTGGAATGGCCACTTCATGTATTATGGAATTTTGCAATATGGCATACAATTAATTATGAAGGATAATAGAATTATGATTGGCCAGATGCTGTAATGGATTGAATTCCTGGGAAATATGAGGTGCTAGCTGTACAAAGTAGGCGCTTTCACATCAGCCCGATGTTTCGAAATAACGCGCCATTTGATAATGTGAATACAAATTAGCGCGCTAATTTTATTGCTCTGATCGAGAAAATTTCTCGAGTCCAACTCGGGAAATTTCCGAAATAGCGGGATAATTTGCAAACTAGCGCACTGTTGATAACGTGAAATCGCCTCAAGAAATTAGCACGATACATCCCATCATACCTAGCGTGTGTGATGGCGATCACGCGGGTAATTTTTTTGAAAGCGCGTGCTCTACTGGTATACCCGACACTGTTTGCACATGCTCAGCTGTCAAATTACCTCAAAAAATTTGGATTTTTACCGGGATGATGTGAAAACGCCTATAGTGATACACATTTCCGGGAATGACGTACAATTTCAGGATTGCTTACTGATTGCAGTCATCAGAGTATGGCGTGGAAATACTATAGACCAATTTACTAACATGTGAAAGGCATTTTTTACCATTGCAGATGAAATCCCCTCCCCCCCCCCCCCCCCCAAAAAAAAAAAAACACAAAACCTAGCTTTAGTGCTTCAAAATAGTTCTAAAATGTGAGTAAGGGATAGACGCACCAGTGTAAAAAAGTTGATCAGTATGCTGATAATAATCAATGTTATGTATTGTTAAATTTACAAAATGTTAACTGTAATTATAATAAAACTGTTTCTAGACTAAACCATCTACAGTTATGGTGTGATGAGAAAATTAGTGATATCTCCTTATATTTAAGGCTTTATTACAAACTTTTTGTATGATAGGATGTTTTGTGATACAACTGACCCACACATATGCATCAAATGTGACTGCTCCCAATGGTAAACAGTACCGTAAAAAATTGTATTCATGCCTATGTTAACAACAACCTTCCCTGGCAGCCAGAGCCTTTGCCTGAGTCTTGCTTGATAAACAACTAACATTTACAAAGTGCATTCCAAGTATTAAATGCATTATTAAAGTTTGTACAGGTGGATGAAATGCTGTAAAAGTGGAAATTTTTGTGCATTTCCTGCTAAGTGAATGTAGCATGAAAATAAGAGCACACAGTCTTTTTTTTTTTTTGCTTGTTATAATGTAGTATTAGTTTATACTTTTGATTCCATGGAATTGAAAACACACAATATTAAACTTAACTGGCCAAGCACGAAAAATTACTTGCATAAAAATATCATAGATTTGAATGCACTGGCAAAGTATTCTGTACAAAGAACTGCTGTAGATCTTGTGAAAAGTGACTTAACGTTTGCTGCAAGTGTATAGTAATAGCAAGAGATTTATCAGAACGCCAGGAAAAAGTATGAATACTGTAAAGTGAGAAATGTTCTCGTGCATTTTGATTTTGCAAATTTTTGCAAAAAGCCATGATTTATGAAATTAAAATACATACGAAAGTTTTTGTCTACACTATGTGCATTGAATGCCAGAGGGCAAAATTACATGCTGTGAAGATGTCTTGCTTTATAGTATTTATTTCTTGTCAGAATTGTGGTGTTGTAGGAAAGGGTGCGAAATGGGGGAAAAGTCATCAAAAAAGAAATGATCTTTTGCTGATAAAATGGGTATTGTGTACCCCAATGTATCAACCCCTATTGAAATGTCTGTCTTACCCTCTCATATGTAGTAGATTCAGTAACTTATAGAGTACTTTATGCTGAATACCAGACCGCTATGGTCATTGACTTTTATCTTGTGGATCCAATTGCTTTGCATTCCGGCAGGTGATACCTGTTGAAATTGAGAAGTTTTGGTGGTGTTGTTTTGTGGTGGCATCAGTGTGTGAAATATATGTGTCCATCGCAACTCTGCCCACCCTATGGGGCTGTGGGCATCAAGTACATTACTTCCCCTGCGAGCTCTCTCACGATGTTCGTCACGACGTCATGCGATACACCCTTGCAAGACTGGCGGAAGAGTATGCACGATGCTTCTCACGTTAGTGCCTGGCACATCCTGAAATATTCATGTTGTGCGCAGCTCCTCCTTGTAATTCTATCCTCTTCTTCTGCTTTTTTTTTTTAAAGCGGAGAACATTTCATTGGGCAGCAGCACGCTCATGCTGACTCTATGCCAACCTTCGTTTTACCTCCATCTATTAGGTTCTATTAACATCCCTCATACATGTAGGCCTATGCATAGCATGGAGCATTTGGCGTTTTGACCTCGTAGAACTGGCTTTGCTAGTATTGCAAGGGGTGTCATGGTCATCTCGAGTTAAAGTGAATGATGGAAAATTTCAAAGTGTGAAAAGTCACTGATATGTTAGACCATGAAAGCTGTTCTTTAACTAACCATGAGAGCAGTATTGGGAAGCTTTGACATTCAAATCATTTTTCTAAATATAATCTTGTATATACAGGCTGTAGCACTGACTTTTTTCTCTGATTGCCCTTTACAGTCACTAAAATCGTTAAACTTGAAATCATAGTGGCCCAAATAAAGGAAACATAACAATTCATTTTGATTCATTGTTGCCTGATCGGGCAACCGAAAGAAAGCCTTTTTTTTGAAATTTTGTGGCCAGACATCAATATTTAGTGGCCCCTGGGCCACTGGGCCTCTGGAGAAATTATCGTCTGATTGGGCAGACTATTTGCTTGAAAGCTGGATTTTTTGTAACATCTGGGCATCAGATTTCTCTCAAAGGAGTAATTTTACGAAGTGCGTGGTTGGCCACTTACAACTGAAAACATGTACTTTGGTATGCGCTATACATGTACTAAACAGAGTATCTTGCCTAGTGTGTATCAAGGTCAAGGCTGTATGAAATTATGTCTTGTTTTCTTCTTCCAATAGGGCACAAATATTGTGGTTTGCAGCCATATTGGAATTTTGTCGTGGGCTGCGGTTTATATCGCCCCTTTGCAACTGATTTCTGGTTGAGGGTTTGGTGATGTCCCTTTAATGCCACCCCAATTCAATTAAGCTTAAGTGCTTTTGCGCAGCTCCATAATGAACAGTCCAAACTAGCAATTAGATAGACAACCTTGTTAACCCATTAACACCCGTGGATTGATTGCATGTGTTACTTGCGATTTCGTGCTGGGAAGAAGTGAAGATTATTGCATTTTTTTTTTTTTGCCCCCATAATTTATAAAAAATTGCAAATGTTGACTTCTTTGAAGATGGATTGCTCTTCTGTACGGAAATGAAAATGGGTGATTACAGCCTTAATGATGGCTTTTGTGATGGAACATCACGGGATACAATCCATGATAATAAATCAATGATACTTAATGTTTGATGACTTGCTATGGCCTTAAAGGGAAGATCCACTCCAGTTCCAAATTCACTTTCATAAAAAAAAAGTCAAAAAGATACAACAATGAGTCCATGGAATCTATGGGATCTAGTGGAGTTCAATACCTCTTTTCTAACAGGGATGAAATGAATATCGTGTGAAAATTTGCTGCCAATAGCGTACGAACATGACTTGTGATAGCCCACTTTATCAATGCCTGTAGTGTTTGAAGTGAGCATCGATGGTTCTTGCGGAACATGACAGGCAGTTTTGAATGTTGTTTCAGATGCTACCTGTTTGGTTAAAGAATGGCATCCAAATTTCGACAATGGTCATCTGATAGACTTTTTATAACTGGGAGATAAAGTATCCAGATTATATTGTATACAGTGATGGGTTTCATATTTTGTTAACTGGACAAATTTGACTAGGAATAATAACAAGACCCTCATCATAAGATTCCTATCAATATTTTTGTAATAAAGATGACTGTGTGTAGAGAGAGACTACAGCAGGGAGATGACTGAAAGAAAAAGGAAGAGAGAAAGGGGGAAGGGAGGGATTATTTTGATAAAAACCCCATCTTTGCACCCAGCTCCTTGATAATCTGTTTCACGATACCCGATGCCTGCAACATAGACCCTTGACAAAACAGCGTATCACTTGTATGTATACATGCTCCACATCTGCTCATCCTTTTAGATTGATGATATTACATTCCTGCGACTATCTGTCAAAATTCTTGATGGTATCGGGGGCCCACAAAGAAAGCAAGGTTTTGCCCCTCTACAATGTTCTGTTATGTTTATGTCTGAAGATGTTGTCACATCTAGGGAGGGGTGTAAAGAAAACAGTCATCTTCAAGTTTTGTCATAAACTGTTAACCTGTTGAGGATGGGATGATTTTGCTACAACACGCATTCCCATGACACTTGCCAAGTATACTTGGGACTTGTCCTCAATGGGTTTAAAGCGCAGGATGTAGAACTCTTGTCAGGGATGTCTCTAACTCATATGTTTCTCTTTGAAGGTACGGAGCTTAAAAAAAAGTAAGGCACTGTAACTCTTACCACAACAAAGAAGACATTCTACCTGTAACTAAAGAGATACTTAGAGTATCCCAGCATTCTCTGGTATCTTCTACTATCAGCAAAATACAAATATACTTATACATATGATAACAGTGATATATTTCATGAAATATGTTTGCTGTCATATTTGACAGAGAATGTTTGACCTAAATACAGGATTGTGCCTTGTTGAAAAAAAGAACAAAAACATAACAAATGGGCATCTGAATGTCATGTTTGAGTTGTAACACAACTTTTATTAATATTCACAATTTCATAATAATATCATATATGGAATACTCAAATCCTAATCATCAGTAGAGTAATTGTGATCCCATGAAAGTGAAATATTTGTTATGTTCTCTGCTTGGTTAGACACTATGGGATGCATGGGGGAACATTTTTGAGCGAAGAAATGGAGACAATTATAATAATAATTCACAATATTTATATAGCGCATTATCACATTTTATGTCTCTAAGCGTTAGCTGATAGTGCAATATTCTTAGCTCAGTGGCAGAATATTTTTTGTGATACTTGAACTTTTAATTTTGATGATAGAAGTGACAAAGACAAATTGTTGTGCACTTGAAGTGTTACCTATATTGTATAAGTAAAGTAGATGCCTATTAATCTTTCTAGTTATGGATACATGATGCACATTTTAATGAGGTGTTACACATTTTGGTGCCATTCATATTTTCAAGGACAGGAAAAGTGAGCCAAACAAGACATGAAATGATGATTTGAGTGAGACCGAAATTGAATTGTTCCCACTATCGGCCATCCCTGAGGACATTCAGATGGTACCTGAATTTGATTACCAGTTTAACACGAATATTTCTGATGCTTGTGTGTCCCTCCGCCTGAGAAATGGTGTCCGAGTTGTTCAGACCGCACTATCAGGGCATTGACCATTTACGAAGACTGTAGCTCACTCAAGAGATTGACACGCTTGCCCTCAGCGTTCACAAGATGGTTAGACGACTCAAGTGAAGTGCGGGAATTATCATGATGGGTGTACTTGAAGAATTTATCGCTCATCTCATTCCCCCTTCTGTTACCGTTCCACATTTCCCCGTGCGATTTGACATTTATGGTGTTTGGGGGAACAGTTTCATCTCCAACCAAAGTGCGAATCAAACTCTATGAGAAGCATCGGGAGAAGTTCCATAGGGACACTGCAAGTGGTTTGGAAAATATTTATTTATTATTCATCTATCTATCTTTATGGGGAAGGGGGTAATGGAAGAGGGATGTATGTAGTGTAGTGGAAAAAAAAAGAAATGCATGGATATTGCAAGTGATGCTAAGTGAAATGACTGCAGAAGAATGTGTAGGCGAATAGATGGCGACTGATTCATCATCGTTGGCACAGACAAAGTGGGTCTTCTGTCACCGTTGTCATAAGGGCCTGCATCAAGCCAGCTTTGGCTAAGTGGCCTGTAGCATAGAGAGAAAAAAAGAGAGAATGGACAATCAGAAAAGGTAGCTTTTTACAAAAGCTCATTGCGAGTGCCTTTTGCATCAGTGAAAAGGTAGCTATCATTGGTGAATCTACTTGATCACACACATGCCTTGCTTCAGCACATCTCGAATATGGCATGATTCCTGGATGCGAGAAGTCATCTGCTCGCATGCTAGCCCCATTCACACACAAGAGTTATCTTTCTCTTAGCATCAGGGTGTGAAAATAGATTTCATTCACCCCTGTCCACACATGGACAAAAAATTGTAATAACTTGGCTGTAAAAGAAGTGCTTTGAATCTGTAGACTGTGCATGCCTGAACAACGACCTCACGGACCTAGTATGGGAAGGTGATTTATGGGATTAAAAACAAGATTGATGGTTGTGTGGCATTCAGACGTGGGGATTTTGCAGGGGAATCATTATGAGAGTCAAAAAAAGTAAACCTGGACTGATTTTTACATCATGACACATGTAAGAGTTAACAGTTTTTGTGTGTACACATGAGAATTACAGTTTTTTACATCATGTTGGAAAAGTCAATTTTCAGAAACTGTTTATTTCAGGTGAGTGTGAACAGCGCTAGTGTGAACAGCACCAGTGTGAACAGCGCTCTATGAATAAGAAAAGGAAAAAAGAAAGAATGTAAGGAATATGATACAGCAGTGGTATACTTGCAGCTGTAGCTATTGTTTTCTGACACCTGTTTTTCATCTCACACCTGCTTTGCTGAATTGCATGGTGATGACACATCTATGTTGACACACAACATAGCAGGTCATTGTTCGGTGTCTTAGTTTAGCATTCTTACACATTTCAAGGAGTGATAGTAGAAAATGAAGATTAAAGCATTGAGATGGATGGATTTTTGTATTGTTTATTTTGTTTATGAAAAATGCTGCTTAAAATGATGACTGCCATATTAGAAATCAATCAATGAAAAACTTCCCCCAAAGCAGTGAGTGACAGTTCTAATGTATGTGGGGTTTACAACTCTGTGACATGAAGTTCATCAAAGAAAAATGTGTGATCATCATTAACTCCAAATTTAGTGTGGCATAATGTACTATGTCACCCAAGCGTGTTTGAAAACTTTGTGTACAAGTGCATGTTCTTTGCTTTGGATGGATGTGTATTTTTTTTTTTTTTGATTTTCAAATTGCAAGTAATTGTGAATGCATGATCAGTGGGAAACAGGCACAAAACAAATTTGCAATGTATCTCATGTTCACAATGGCTCTTTTGTCTTGTAAACGGCGGGATATGTTATGGGAGACCGCACCTTTTCTTTTTCTTTTCTGTGCATGAAAGGGAGCATTAGGAGGGATTTTCTCCTCTAAAGAAGTTCATATTCATTCTCACATTTGATTTCCCCTGAGGCAGAATGAGATCGGGAGCGCAAGGCTGAGGCTCTCCTCAAAAGCCCCTCCCCCACCGGTCGCTAAGGGGATTGAGCAGCGTGTGCTGGATGATCGTTCGTGTGGCATTAATACTCGGGGATGACAGGAGCTATCAATCTAATGAGACAAAACATAAACAGAACTGTTGCTGTATAGTGCCTGTCAGGAGAAGTTTGGATTCTGAGATAACAACTTAATAACTTACATGGCAGGTGTTATATTTTGCTAATTTTCTGAAGAATTTTTTGTCAAAATTTACCTACAATTCCTGTAAAAATGATTTTACACAAGTCATGTGAATGCAGTTTAATTCTGCGTGATCTGATATCAGTTGTCTGTAAGATGATAATGACATGATGTCAGACTTTTTTATGAGAGTCCCAATTTTAGAAATTACCAGTCACCAAAAAGTAAGAGAAACATTTGAGTGTATAATAACAAAGGGGACCATATGTTTTGGATTTGTTTTCTATCATTTTCTTCTGTGATCTTGTTAGAATTCATACACATTTTTTTTCTATAGATGTTTTCAACAACAGACCAGGCGATCCTGTCAGTAAGATGTCTGGTAGTCATAACGCCGCAAACCTCGTCATCAGTTTGACTGGATCAAGATATTCCAGATTAAATGTGCTAGTTTGGTTGCTGGGGATGATGTCAAGATTACCTCGTCACTCACGTTCCCGTTGTCCCGGGGAAAGATTAAGTGTGCCAATAATAATTCACCATCACGCCATTGTTGATCCAATATGTCGTTGACAAATGAGCTGTGCCCGTGTTTGAACAGAAAATGCAGGGTGGAGGTACGAATGACGCAATACCGAAAATGGAACCCAAGAGTCATATTGAAATTTCCTTCCATTGTTGATTAACATATTAACATGGCACTGAAGTGCCTGAGAAATTTGTGACTAGACAACAGACAGGTGACTAGTGTACTTTGCGCACGTAAAAGTTATGCTTTGTAAGACGGGAGAATTTCTTGTAGTTAACTTGCAAGAGATCTATTTTATGCATCTAACTTTAGGAAGACATAAAGACAGGTCATTTATGTGATAAATGTACAAATTCTTTTTATTCACTTTTTTTCTATGTGTATTATTTTCTTTTTCACATAGTGTCTGATGTGTAGTTCCCTTTACAAAGACCGCAAATGTCAACACTGTAAACTTTTGGTGTGTGTACATTGCTTCAGGTCTACGCACGTGACTTAGGCACAACTGCCTCTATTGCTAAGCAACTAACCTCAATTTGTTAATTTGTTACTTATACACTTGTACCAAGTACATATAATTTGAATTTGAAAGGAATAAAGGAATGATACATGTATATATATACAGTATGTATATATATATATATATATATACTAGCAGCACCCGTGGAAATCCACGGGTCTGAGGGGTTTTATTTTTTTTTCTCATAATACGATTTTGCACATTTTTATTGAAGAAATAAAAAGAAAAGTCTTCTCATTCTTTCGTTAATTGTGCTGTCTTCTAAATGACCACCCTTCCCAGAAATTTTATAATACATTTTTGTAGTATATGCCAGGCGATCCGGTCCATTGGTAGGGATCATTCCCGCCACTACTTGCTTTTATTATAGAACTTGAGTTTCGAGGGGTTATTTGCACCCGTTGAAGTCCACCAGTTGTCTTGTTGCCCCTCACCCCTCCCCCCCCCCCCCCCTCACGCACACACACATTTCCACCTCCGCAGGGCAAAAAACAAAAACATTCAGGGAAAAATTACCAAAAACGCAAATGAGATTCCCCGAAAGTTCTGCCCACAGGTTATTCCCGTCGAAACGGGAAGATATTAACACTGACTTTGATTACCCCCTGCTCTTGCATCCACGCGGGCACCCGCGGGAATCCACGGCTGGTCTCAAGGCCTCGGTTTGTTTTGTGTTTTTTTTTTTCATGTTTCTTTTCCCCACGTTATGAGAGAAAAATAAGATATTTTCGTCTTCATAATTTTGCTCCCTCCTTTTTGTTTTTAATCACCAAAACTTGGCTTGATATATCATATTAATATAGAACTACATCTGCTTCAGATTGTACATTATCATAATTAATATTAGGCCTACAATTATTGCTCCTATTATTGTTATTATTATATCATTATTATCATTATCCTTATCATTATTATTATTATTATCATCATTGTTATTATTTGGGGAGGGGGAGATCATAGTCATCAGGTTTAATAGGCACCCGTGGGAGTAGGTTCTCTCGACCTCGTATTTTTTTTCTTTAATATTTTTCCCATGTTATGGAAGAAAGAAGAATATATACATCACTGCATTCGTCTTCATTTGCTCCCTCTTTTTTTGTCACCAAAACTTGGTTTGATAGACCATAGAACCACACATTCTATTTCCACTTGCAATTTTAAAAATAGGCGGTCGGCAAAGCGAGGTTTTCCTCTACGTCCGCTCATCTTATGAATATGTATGATTACAGCAGCTCTGCAGTAAACGAATGGACACAGCTGCGCGTGTAATCTGATATGTAAGGGTACGATCGGCAAATATATTTAGCCGCGTCCTAAACAGTCTGCGTACAAATGACACCGGACTTGAGAGCAAACGGCGAGCAAATTAAATGACGTACCTGAGCTGCATATAGTATTCTGCAGTTGTGCAAAATACAATTACATAACCAACGTTCGTTGTTTTCATTTGGGGACGCCAATATAAATGGCGAACTGTACGTAAATGCCCCTGTAGTCCATATCACGCACACACAGATTCGTGTAACCATCGTCAATACATTCAGTACACGTAACAGGCGGAGGCAAAGGTACATCACAGAACTATATATACACACAGTGTAGAGTGTGTATAGAGTTCTGCGAGGTACATTGTGTGTGTGCGTGCGCGTCCGCCGGAAGATGTCAGCGATTTCGCTGCACCATCATCTTTAGTATCCCCCAGTGTCTCTGCAAGATAAAAGATGGAAGATCGAGAAAGTAGGAGGCCAGCGCAGGTTCCGTGAATATTGAAACGCTCGGCTCTTTCGTCACGCACAAAAATGCATTATGCATGTAGCTAATTAATTTTTCTTTTTCGTCCTCGACGTCGACACGGAGGCGGAGAGGGGACGAAACCCGCGCCATTCGATGTAGGATACTCTCCTGCGGCCGACGGCACCGGTCGCAACTGCCCGGAGGCGACGGCTCGGGAGGAGATAGAGAAACCAGCAACGCCGAAATAAAACAGGAAGTACATAAAGGCCGCGACAACAACAACAACTTCGAGTATTATAGTATAGGATATATATATATATACACACACATATATACATATATATATATATATATATATATATATATATATATATATATATATATATATGGTACACACACACACTCTATATTGTATTATATAAGCTATCGCATGCGAGGTACTTGAATAGTACAGTTGATCCTGCAGAAAATGAATTGGATATATAGCTATTTAGAAATTGATGAGAGAATATCTGAGATCTAATTAGCAAGGTTTGAAGGGGATTTGAAGTAGAATAGGCTACTGCCACCACTAAGTGATGCACACGGTGCTGCTGAATCTCATCCCATTTAATTAGTTTGATTGTGATGGAAAGGCTGAAAAGCACTTTAGCCATTCAAATCCAGGAGCAGACAGTGAAAGGGATACCAATTTCTCATCCATTTTCTCTTTTTCCTATCAAAACGGGTCCTATACATAGGACCTTGTCGGAGCAGAAGTTATGCCTATTGAGTAGAGGTAATAGATTTATCTCTTGGAGTTAATAATACAGATTGTTAATAATACATATTGAAAGGTACTTTTTTTTCTCTCTCCTTTTGTTTTGTTTTGTTTGTTTGTATGTTTGTTTGTTTGTTTGTTTTTGGTAGGGATGGCATTTGACAATGGGAGTTTACTGTTCAATGGAAACACAATTAATTTTTGTGTGTTTTTGATTGTGTATTTTGTGAAGTTGACTGGCAACCAGTAGTCCTAATGCATTCTGCTTCAACATGGGTTAGGATCAACTGAAGATTTGTCTTAAGAAGAGGAGGAATAGGAAGAAGAAAAAGAATGGATGAGGAGAAGGAGGAAAGAGGGGGAAAACAGAAAGAATGAGAAGCAGAAAACAAGAAAGAAGGGGAAGAGGAGAAGAGGAAGAAGAAGAAGAAGAAGAACAGCCAAAGGAAGAGGAGAAGGAGGTAGTGGAGGAGGAGGAAGAGGAAGAGGAGGTAGTGGAAGAGGAGGAGGAGGAGGAGGTAGTGGAAGAGGAGGAGGAAGAGGAGGTAGTGGAGGAGGAGGAGGAAGAGGAGGTAGTGGAAGAGGAGGAGGAGGAGGAAGAGGAGGTAGTGGAAGAGGAGGAGGAGGAGGAGGTAGTGGAAGAGGAGGAAGAGGAGGTAGTGGAGGAGGAGGAGGAGGAGGAAGAGGAGGTAGTGGAGGAGGAGGAGGAGGAGGTAGTGGAAGAGGAGGAGGAGGAGGAAGAGGAGGTAGTGGAGGAGGAGGAGGAGGAGGAGGAAGAGAAGGTAGTGGAAGAGGAGGAGGAGGAGGAGGTAGTGGAAGAGGAGGAAGAGGAGGTAGTGGAGGAGGAGGAGGAGGAGGAAGAGGAGGTAGTGGAGGAGGAGGAGGAGGAGGAAGAGGAGGTAGTGGAAGAGGAGGAGGAGGAGGAGGAAGAGGAGGTAGTGGAAGAGGAGGAGGAGGAAGAGGAGGTAGTGGAAGAGGAGGAAGAGGAGGTAGTGGAGGAGGAGGAGGAGGAAGAGCAGGTAGTGGAGGAGGAGGAGGAGGAGGTAGTGGAGGAGGAGGAGGAGGAGAAAGAGGAGGTAGTGGAAGAGGAGGAGGAGGAGGAAGAGGAAGTAGTGGAAGAGGAAGAGGAAGAGGAGGTAGTGGAGGAGGAGGAGGAAGAGAAGGAGAAAGATGAAAGGGAAAGGAAGAGGAAAGAGGTATTGAAAGGGAGGAGGATAGAAGAAGAAGAAGAAGAAGAAGAAGAAGAAGAAGAAGAAGAAGAAGAAGAAGATGAATAGTAGAAAGAGGAACGGCAGTTAACATGTCTGTCCTCACAGCTGGCAGTGTTTACATTGCTCAGCTGTGGGAATGCTGTACTCTCAGACTGATCATGCAAAGAGAATGTTGGGCAGACTGTTAGATGGAGTCAAATGTTTTGTGGCGATAGAGTTTGGATTGGGAGGGCTCAGTGTTTATCCAAGAGGAAGCTGATAAACAGCTTGAGGAAGTCTGATAGGAAAGAAAAAAAAAACCCTAGAAACGTTATGTTTGACAGACTTATGTTGTATGATTACATTCTCTGTGTATTCGCTGGGAGCTCTTTCGGAAAGAGCAACAACCAACCACTTGTCGGATGTGAATAATGCGTCAAATGTGTCAACCTCAAATGGCAGAACTGGATTAAAATGTGTCAGATAGGTGTTGATGTAATTTAGCAAGTCTCGTGCATTTCTTGAATGATGTGAGTGTCATCCAACCCCCCCCCCCCATTCTTGCAAAGTTCATAGTGTATGCATGGAGAATTTTAGCGATAAAAGAAAATTGCCCGACATTCCTAAAATGCACCTTTTCTGGAGAGAGCTTCTGGTGAGTCAGGAGATACTGCTTAGGTCAGATAACTTTCTCTCTCTCTCATCTATGCAAATGAGGCTACAGCTGGCAGAAATCAATCAGATGATACAATATGCAGATCTTGGGTACCAGAGCCGAATTTGGAGGTGACAAATATTGATGGATTCATAATGCAGCACTGGCTGCAAGTCATTGCGGGCAAAATTACACATTGCCTTCATCATTGACAGAGCTAGTTTGCATAAACAAGGTTATACAGCCAGTTGATGACTGACAAAATGTGTACTATATTCTTGATGACAAAACATGTTTGACCACATAATGTAGTCCTTGATTGTTGTCTAATCACCCAATCACTAAATATTATGCCTGCTGTTTTGGCTAATTAGGATTTAGCATCTTCATTGATCCTTTCTAAAAAGGAAGAGTATGTCCATGGATGCACATCTGTAGATCCACAGAACACAAAGGTACACTGTAGTACATTTTTTTTTCTGGAGGTAAATGCTGTCAAATATTTTGTTGTGACAACCGAGTGGCAAAGCCTGCTTTCACTGTCTGCATTTCTGACTGATGATATCGAACAGCAATTACATCGAAATCGCTTAGTGACATTTGAGATCGGTCAATTCTCCAGGCAGTTGACTTCACTTGCAAATATATGTTCAGCACAATGACGGTGTGCGGCCATGTTAGACTCAGGATGGAAAATCTTAGACTGCCCCACCCATCCATCTGACTGTGTGTATCCTTCAAACTTGTAAACCTGCAAAATTGGTTAATGCTCACTCAGTATTTCTTGTATAAGTGAAGACTTTAAAAAAAGATTGTTGAGGGTCAGGAAGGTAATGTTGAGCAATTCCGCGCTTGATGTTATATAAGGTGATATTGTGTGTTGTGATGTATCAGTTCACAGAAGGGCGGAGTGAGATTTAGGTCAATTACCACCTCTAATGAGCTGTGAAGGGGAGGACTCGACATCACCCCGTAACATTTATCAAAAATTATCGTCCCTCCACACTCATGTAATTGTCCATCCATTACGGTGCCATTTGACGAGAATTTTAGGGGCTTGTTGTCAAATTAAAGGAGAACATCACCTTAAGCAAAACTTTGGCAAGATCAACAAGAATACAGCACTTGATGTTAAAGAGACAGGTTAGTCGTGCACATACACAATTCCACAAACAAAAGGGAGTAATATATTCTTTTTTTATTTGACAAAGTGTTGATAGATATGTATATCATCTACAATTTCATTGCTTCCTTTTGGTTTTTCCAAGTAGCTGTGATTGCTATGTGGCTACAAGGCTTGTTCCTTTAACCCAACAATTTGCCTGGCACAAAAAAGAAAATAAAAGAAAGTACATGTTTTGGGCTTATTTGCAAACTTGAATTGACTTCTTAATGGATAATTAGACAAATACTGTATGTTTCAGACACGTCTCTGACATGGCCAGATCTCACCTTATGGTGATTCACATTTTGTTTCCTACCTTTCCCATAAAAGTGTTGATTGTTTCATTTTTCCATCAGAGAAGATGGCTGGATAACCCATATTCAGCTGCAGTAGCTGTTCTTCAGAGGGGTTCACTTGGATGTGAGGCCAGCCACTTCACTAGGTTATACACCCTTCTCTTTGCGATGAATGAATGAATGAAAATGGAACTTTCATGTGCGTGACTCGTGGCTGTTTCACAAAGTTTGCTTTACTCTCCGGATTAATTTGTCAAACATAACTCCATTTTCCACAGCCATTTTCTTTTCTTCCTCGTTTCGTTATTTTGTTGCTAAGTCAACATCTGCCTAAGATGGCAGATTTGATATGGGATGCCATGTCCTTGGGACACATGCAGCGACTGGCCGTTGCGAAAGCATTGTTAATTTCAGACAGTGTACTCACTTTGCATCAATGACAAGTGTTCATCACTAATTGCCTCGCCATTTGAGCGCCAGAAAGGCATTACCTCATGAGACTTTCTGGCATGCATTCACTCCATTGTGTTTCTGTCAGAATTGATGATGCATTGCTCAGATTCCCTCCTGCCAATTACGTTAATGGCAAGTGAAATCATTCATACTTGAACACTGTGTAACATACTATATAGCAGTGTGCATCATACTACGTTAAAGGGATCGTATGGTTTTGGTTGAGACCTAATTTCAGGTTTCTAACATTTTTTGGTGAGATAATGAGAAACCTCTTATGAAATATGAAGAGCATGTAATTCCATGAGAAATTCAATGTTTATTTGATGAAAATTGGTTTTGAAATGGCTGAGATATCCAAAACAGAGCAATTCTAATAAAGTGTGAGACCCACAATTTATTACAATCGCTTTGTTTTACTTTGTTTTTGGATGTTTCAGTCATTCCAAACCCGATTTTCATCAAATAAACTTTGAATTCCTCTTAAAATGGTATGCTCTGTACTATTTCATAAGTGTTTTCTTGGTATCTTGCAAAAACTTAAAAGCCCAATTTTCATCTCACCAATACTGTACCATCCCTTTAACTTACAGTGTCATGATGAAACTACTGTAAAACCAAGAATGTTCACGCACATTTTAATTTTGAGAATTTAAGAGAGCCAAGATTCATGAAATTAAAATGCATGCAAAAGTTCTTGTCTATACTATATACATAGAATGCCAGAGACAATTTGTGAAAATTTCACGCTTCAAAAAGATCTTGCTTTACAGTATGTAAGGATCTGTGCTTTCTAATTTTCCGTCTTTTTTGTTCTCTCTTTCTTTCTCTCTCTCACTCTCAAATACTCCAACCTGTGATGAAAAAATATAGTCTTATTTACCGATATTGGAGCCTCAGTGAATTTTATAATGCCACAGCCTTCAGTGAAATGAGCTCCTTATGAATATATTAATCATGATTTAAAATGCCTTTTCCTTGCGACAGAAAGAAATGGCACTCATGTTAATATCAATAACTTGCAATGAAACTGTTAAACCCATTTTCACTCACAACTGCGAAGAGACAGTGTAGAAAGTTATTCACCTTTTATTCTCCCAAGGTCTCCTGTTATATGTAATTTGTACCATATAATGTGTCAGCAGATTGCTAGCCATGAGAAAAAACTTCAGGATAATTTATTATTTATTATAATGGAGAGCCTAGGTCTCTGCATTAAAGATCAATATTCATAAGATCGATATCATACGTATCTCATCATACTGCATCTTTGAGTGCTGAATTTTCATTTGATGCTCTGCGTTGAAATGAGCGAAATTGAATGGGGTTCAAGAATATGTATTATCATATGAGATATAGAAACTTGCATTGAAGAAATTTACTACCAACTGTAACTATATGTGATACAGGGGCTGTATTCTGAGCTGAAATGCTTTACCGTCAGGTATTGTATGTGGTTGAAGGTGGATAAAGATGATCCTGTCTCTCTGAGCAAGCTGTTTCTTGTTTGGAGCACTATTTTCCCCATAGGCTCCTGTCACTTTCATCATTATCCCAACACTGTATAAGGCACCTATTTATGTATACTCCTGTGCTAAGAGGGACATTGGGTAGTTAGTGGAATACCTTGTGCATGGATGTGTATGCCTGGCAGGCATTGAACCCAGGGCCTTCTTGTGTATGAGTCCAGAATCTTGTCTGCTACACCATAGGAGTCCACAATTGTATCTGCTACATGACAGGAGTCCGGAATTTATCTGCTACAGTGAAGGAGTCCAGAATTTTATCTGCTGTATCATATCTCTCTCAAACATTTATATCAATTTTGAAGCATTTGAGTGCTTAGGGTTTTATTCATATTCTGTGCAAAGAAGATGCATTGAGGTTGTTGTCTAGAAGATCATGCGTCCCATGGGTTTTATCTAATAAGTGAGATGCCTGCAGTAGCATCACGATCTCTCCTTGTAGAATAGCAATGATATGCACGTCTTACAAAATGAAAAAAAGAAAAAAGAAGAAACCCCAAATGCCACGGTTTGGCTGATTTACCATATTCAACCGGAGTCAGATGAGGAAACCTAACCGCAACTTGAAGGAAAAAAAAAAACAAACACACCAAAAAACAGAACAAGACAAAACCCCAAACCAAACCCCCAAACATCTTCAGATGAAAGGAGAATATGAGTGTGATTAAGTCTTCCGAGAAGTTTTGCAGGCCTGGCAATTTTAGCAATACGGTGAGGGGAATTTGAGAAGTGCCTTTCCTTGTGAACGGGATACCAGAGAATGTCGAGTGGATGACATCCACTGTGAGAGTTTGAACTCCAGAATCTGTAAGCGTGCCGGCTGAGTTTGGAAGATGCAAGAGCCATTGAGCTGTTAGGGATCTTAATCAATCTACCCCTCACCAAATCAGACATCTGCTTGAGCACATGACAAATTAGAGACAGAGGTAGCCTGAACAATGCGACATAAATGTGAACGCACCACTGCCTCTATTTTCAGCACTTGAGGATGAATCAATAACATGAATTTCAAGAGCTAACTGTTCGCAGACTGCGGGCGGCCATGAGGAAACTGGACACCACTTTGCGGATTTCGGTGTGGATACGAGGAAATGTGATATTTGTCTCACGTACGCATCCACAGATACATTGGATACATAGCAAGAGAAGGAATGATGTTATATTACTTTGAGACTTAACCGCATGTAGTTGAGTGGGGTGGGGGGAAGGGGAGTGGTTGTGTGATTGGATGGGAAGAAGGGGGGGGGGGGGGGTGAATGTATACAATGTATCACAACTCAAACTGTAACTTTCTGGAAATCTTATTCGTTTTTTCAACCAAATTAAATGGTGATGATTCTGAAAATGCTGAAAAATGCCGGTGCAGCATCTGTGTGGATTTTGTTATTATGGTTACATTGTTGTGAAAAATAGGGAGAACACTGTACTGGTATGATGCTGAAATATTTTCTTTCAGTATCTAGGACAGCTTTTTAAAAGTCAAGCAGGTAATTTCCATCTTATTCAATTCCACTCTGATATTGCTTCAGGACTTGTACTTTAGAATTATCACAGAATGACCGATATATTTTCATATTGTTTTCTTTATACTTATTATATTTTTCCTTAGTCATGTTTTATGACAATTCACTGAATAGTTACTGCTGTAGAGTGTACTTTTTGCAGTTCATGTGAACATAGCTTTAATGGAAAATATCTGAAATGATCTGATGTATGTTATTTCATTAGTAAGTGGAATACTGAAATAAATATATGCTCCTCATGTACAAAAATGCATTATCAGTCCTTATTTCACCCTTGCAAAAAATAATGCATACATTGTAATGTTTGTGTAAAAGATTAATTGTAGTACAAATAATGTGATATATCGAGGGAACACTCTGTTCAGATGTATCAGATTGCAGACATGAAAATTGTTGTCTGGACAAGGCAACATGTGAAGGATAAAGATGTTTGTTTCATTGAAGTAAAATATGGTAAGCAAATATTGGAATTTCCATATTTGGTGAAATTAGTGGTTTGTCTCAGTGTCATGTCCCACCATGCTCAACTTTGTAGTATATCATGAATATGCGGTAAAGTAGAATGATTTGTGTAGGTGTGCAATATAGCTGCAGTTCTTCATAAAAGAACAGTGGTGTCCACAGTATGTAACCCTATCTTCATATCTTTTTCAAAGTAAGTGAAATATGACAGTGAGTAATCATGGCATACTAGGCGTAATGAGCTGAAGACATTCACAATCATACAATTAAATTCTATATGGAAATCATTTAAAAAAATTAAAGCAGACTTTGGGGAATATCTTTTGAGCATTCAAAAAAAGTTATGAGACAGTGTGTAAAAAAAGATGGCTTGGCTGTTAAGGCTACCTAGTAGAATGCAGAATCCAGCTGATTTCTTAATCTCTGCAAGTGCAGCTCAATGTAGGCTTTCCCTTGAGATGGAGATACAGCAATAAGGAGGCTGGAGTAACAAGTGTGCACTTACAGGATGTCTTGTCTTTCGCTGTCTTTCCTAGCAGACAAAGCAGACAATTAGCCCTTCCAATGCAAACAAAACTGGCAAGCAGTCTCAAATGTATCTCTTTGCTCCTCTTCCTTTTCATCCTTTTCCCGTTTCCATCTAATGCCTCTGTAACAGCCTTGCCACTAATTGGTCTCAAAGAGACCAAGCTAACTTACCATCACAGCTCTCCTGGTTTCTCTTCTCCCGCACCTCCACTGCCCTTGTCCCCCCCCCCCTCCCCACCCCTTCCCAACCATTTCGCTATAAATGTGTTACACTGAAAGAGTGGAGCTAATGTGTAGAGTAAACTGTCGCCGTGTCTGGGCCGGAGACTCCAAGGAAACGTTGCCCAGGGCATCCCATCCCCTCTCTGTCTAGCTCTTGATGGGATTGAATGACACTGAAGGGAAAAGAGTACTAAGATGAAGAGGGTCCTTCTTATGCTAATTATCGGCGATCCCTTGATATGCTCTACCTCTTTGTGAAACGGCAACGAGTTATCAGGATTTTGCTGGAGTGGGTAGGCTTTTTTAGCCTCTCAGACTAGCAAGAGATGTAGGAGGAAACTGAAAACAGTGATCATTCTTTGCATTGTCACGAGGATTAGGAAAAAGGGTTTTGAAAGTTTAGTTCCCCTTTTAATGAATGGCGCAACAACTCTAAACAGATTGTGCCATAAGTTAAAATGGGGGAACACCATGGTAATTAAGCCAGTCGTAGCCAAAAGCAAGTTTGTTTTGTGTATCAGTAGTGGCATTTTCAGACCATGATCTGCACAGGGGTTAATGAATACTGAAGTACAATAACAAATTTTGTCCAAATTGATCTAGTCCTTTTGAAAACAGAAAAGTAAACACCATTTGATGTGTCAAGAACTGTTGAATTGGTTCTTAAAAGGATTGTACAGTTTCGGTTGAGACCTAACTTCAGATTTCTAACATTTTTTGGTGAGGTAATGAAAAAACTCTTATGAAATATGAAAGAGCATGTAATTCTATGAGGAATTCAATGTTTATTTGATGAAAATTGGTTTTGAAATAGCTGAGATATCCAAAAAGAGTGATTCTAATAAAGTGTGGGACCCACACTTTCACACAATCGCTTTGTTTTACCTTGTTTTTTGGATGTTTCCGTCATTCCAAACCCGATTTCCATCAAGTAAACTTTGAATTCCTCTTAAAATGGTATGCTCTGTACTATTTCATAAGTGTTTTCTTGGTATCTCGCAAAAAGTTAAAAGCCCAATTCTCACCTCCACCAAAACTGTACTATCCCTTTAAGCTCATCTGCTGCATTGTCAAAGAGATATTTTCAGTTTCCAGGGTTGAGGATGTGATCTGTAAAATCTTAAAGGTCTAGTCATAAATGCCTTTTAGAGGTGTGTACATGTCGGTAATTGATGCACGTTGAAGAAATGTAGCTACATCCACAATCTTTGAATGTATTATTGTGTTTTTGAGAGGTTTCTTTAGGAGTCTTTTTGAAGGGGATTCAGTGTTGGGTGTGAAATCTCTTTGAGCAACAAATTTGCGTGCACCTGCAACATCGAGTTGGAAAGGGTAGATTGGCTGTATCACCTCTCTATTGACATTTTCTTTAGAGGGGATGGAGTAAACAGTTGAAAGAGAGAAAGAATGGACGAAAACTTGCTATGGAGAGGAGTGGAAACGGTTGTCAAGTGATGGAGAGAATTATTCACGCATGTTTTCTCATCCAGAGGGGCTCTATTCGCACCTTGTGTTTGCCGTAGTGCTCATGTGATGACGTGATGAGTCGTGTTTGCTTTCAGCGCGGACTTGTCTGGCCGAGGTCGTCTCGCTGGATTTACCCCGGGACAATTTGGATGTTTCTTATTCCTCCTCTGCTGTGCCTTCCCCTCCCTCCACTCCTCCCCCCCCCACTCCATCCAAAAGCTGGCTGCTAGCTATTTCCTGGTCTCTTGGACCGTCCGTCATGGGACACCGTGAATTATGCAGAGAGAGAGGGCAATTATTATCGTAGAAAAGTGCGGTCATGTTTTCCGACCAAGTCTGAGCACTCTCCTTTATTGTGGGCATGAGTAGATGTTGCTTCTAGAAACCTGGGGGGCGTTTCATAAACGAGTTCGTCGGAGGTTTTCACCGACAAATTTGCTATCAGCCAATCAGACGCAAGGATTTCAGTAGCTTTTAACAGTTGTCGGTGTAAACCACTGACGAAAAGTTTCATGAAACACCCTCCAGGTCTGTACAAAAAAAGGGATTGACCGTTTGAGTAGGTAGCAAGATATTTTGTATGGTGGGTTAGATGAAACATCAAAGTTAGAAGCACCAGTCAGTACTGTCGGTGATAGGTGTTGTTATCGAACATGAATATTGTTCTTGGTTGTTTGCACTAATGTGCTGGGTCTTAAAACTCTGTGATGTGTAATATTCCTTTTTGATTTAATTATGTTTGTTTCCTATTCCCATTTTAGCTCTAATACGTCATGGCTGATAGTGTGATATTGCCAACCCTCATCATGACCCAAATCCAAATCCCATGCACTGACTCCATTTCGTAGAGCTCTAGCCCCCCCCCCCCCCCCCCCCCATTCCTACCCTCATCTGTCTAATCCTGAGCCCCATAAGCTCAGCTGGCCTCTCAGACAAATATCTATAGCTAGAAAAATGAGCACATACTAGTCTAGCACATGGTACAAGATCAGTTTGACATTTAACTCTATCTGGATGCTAGAATCCTTAAGTAATTGAGTTCTTGAAAGATTTGTAACTTGAATACGATGGGAAAAAGATTATTCTTATTTGACACAAAAACATATCAGACTATCTAAATCATACATATCAGATATGTATACAGTCTTGAGTCATATAATCCACTATGAAAGAGTTGCATGGGTGAATTTCTCTGTAGGCGTGGAAAAATATGTTTTGGGTCAGCGACATTGATTTTCATTTTGTTGTTGTTTTTGTTCTCTGAAAGAGGAATCATCCTTGTATCTTTTAACTTTTTTGAAGTTTTTTGTTTAAACCATATTTTGTTTCTGTCATTTCTCCATTTTCAAATCTTGTGGCACTGGAAAGTACTCATGAAAAATCCTGAACGAAATTTCAAATAGGTTTGCAAGAGCAATGAATTCATACTCTGAAATTCCTACAGCAAGAATATACACTTGTACCTGATGAGTATTTTAAGTATCAGGATTATCTGGTAATCCTTTCTTAGCAGTGAGTTACTTTGGAGTTTTTAGTTCCCCTTTTTAATGCATACAATTTTATTGACAGATTGTTAGTATAATTTAATAGATCACCTTTTCTCATTAGTGAGAGTACCGTTATTTAAATTTTCTATGACTTACTTCACTCAATCAGGAACTCTAACATTTTTATCAAATATAGGAAATTGACATGATTTGAAAGCCGAGAAATTCTTCTTAAATACATCACATTTATATGGAAAAATAAATTCTCACCCAACCTGATACTTTTTGGTGCCTTTGTGATACAAGGTCAAATATGTGTATATGAGTTTGTGTATGTGTATGAGTATGCTTGTGTACTTGCATGCTATGTGCGGTTCATATGCTTGTGTGTGCAGAGAATTTAGAGCAGTTGTCTAGATCAATAGGAAGAATGATCATTTTCGGGCCTTAGACTTCTACTGAGAAATAAGAGAGAAAATAGAAATACTTGTAATGGCAATTGCTGAATGTAGGATTACTCTCGTTGGAAGATTCTGATTGCCATAGCCGGGGTGACCATCTTGACCAATTTACCTCTGCTGATAGTACTACTCCATAGTAGCCACCTTTTTTTTCAGTCATGTCTCTTGCAGTGCCAGGAATATATCATCTGTGTGAGGCATTTCATCATGGATTCTTCAATATCAGATCAAGTGAAAAATTAGAAGATGTTAGTTTTCAGCGATGCCCACTAAGTGCTCACACTGAATCTGTTTCAGAAAATGATACCAACATTTAAACAGTGCCAACGTGTGATGGAATTCAACTGAAGTTTTCCGTGCATTTTCTTCAACCTGTCAAAGACTAGTCCTGAATGTACTTGGGCAGATGTCTACGGGAAATGCATGTTATAGCAAAATTAGCTCGTCCTCAATGGGTTAAGTTGGTATTTGTTTCTGTAATTAGGAAAGCCAGGTTGATAACAGAGATTATAACAGAGAAATTTTCTGCTCTATAACTCCTAAAGCATAGCGCAGGATGTGGCGATATTTCTTTTGGCTTTGGATGGTATGGAATTTTCATCTCCTCCTCAGCGATAAAAGCGTTCTTGGCATATTTGCTTCCTGCATTCGGTCAGCTATTCATCATGGAAAAATGATGGCAAATGCAGTCCTTTGTACTTTGCGTACCACGGAGAGTTGTCAACGGCAACTGATAATTACCCTATCTGTCTTGCTTGGGGGCTGTATCTCCTGCTCCCTGACACATTTTCATCGTCGTTCATCTGCTAATTAAAAAAGATAAAAGTTCTAAAGTTGCGGGACACTCATGCCGGGAGATGCGAATGTAAGCTGATATATCATCAACCGTCTATTCCTCTTTGGTATCTAAGACATGCACACAGTCATTAGTAAATTGCACCTCATCCATGCATGCATCGGCACACGTGAGGATGGAAATAATAGATGTTATTTTATATCGTAATTTCGTGAGAGATTACGTCATATATGAGATCCCGCTAGTGCGCGCGCCACTCAATTCGTTAGTCGCCGCCATCTTGCTAACACGCGAATTTCTGTGCTCGGAAAATTCGCCGGAATTGCACTTGAATATTCAAGTTTTCGTTCGAGTTGGATCGACGTAATAGCGAAAGTTACCTCTACGGGAGGTTTTGCCAGGTTTTTTCTGGTTTTAACGATCATTCTTCAGCTGAACAGCAACGGAATTTATGTCTTCGACCAACGTTCCAAACGTGGGCGGCGCAGCCGCACCACCGCTGCTGACAGCAGTCGCGTCCCCGGCAGCCACCGGCGGGGGTCGCGGAGACCAGCACGCACAAGAGTGCAAGCAGAAAACTGCGACAGCCAAAGGTAAAACGCCTACTAGAGCCGGCAAGGCAGGTACTAGTAATAGTACTACTACAACAAGCAGTGCTAACCCTAGCGGTAGTACCGGTGCAAACAAAACAGTGAAACCACCTGCCAAACTGGCCTCTAAAGTTTCAACTTTGGAAGATAGACTCGGCAAGCTTGAAGGCCAATTAGCTGTGGTTGTTCAATTTGTGGAGGCACAGTCGGCAAAGCAGACACCAGCCCGTGAAGGCGGTGGCAATGGAAAGAGTATCAGGACTCGTTCTGAATACTCCCCTTCAGACTCGGCAGATACTGACTGCCATTATGATGATGAATATGCGGCACCATTTCTGGGCCGAGATATGGATGAAAACTCTGTGATTATCCAACCAGGTCAAGGGGATAGTCGTGATGACAAATTTGATATTGAAGAAGGCGAAGTTCCCCCTTCTGTAGTGGAGAAAGTGCCAAACATTGCAGCCAAATTTGCTGTGGCTGAGGAAGTTGGTCCCCCCATTGACCCAGAAATTGCTAAGTCTACAGCCTACCTTCTGACCCACCAGCTCGAGCCCAAAGTGGTAGATGAAACGATCACTAAATACCCCATTCCCAGCAACTGTGAGCTGGTGGATGTGCCGAAAGTCAACCAAAGAATCTGGAATGGGCTACCTGCCTTTTCAAAGACACGAGACCTCAAATTTCAGAGACTCCAAAAGAATCTCACGAGAGGCATCAATGCCTACATACATACAGTGTCGGCACAGGATATCACTGAACAGCAACAAGATGCACTAGCACTTCTGTGCAGTGCGAATTTCGAGCTAAATTCCTTGCGTAAGGAATTCATGAAACCAGACATTGGTTATCAATTCCAGCATCTCTGCAAGCCCTCTACCCCGGTCTCCAAATTCCTTTTTGGTGACGACCTGGGAAGGCAAATGAAAGACATAAGAGATGAACAAAAAGCAACTGAGGGTGTCCTCAGGAGTGAGCATAGCAGACAATACAAAAAGCAGCGTTTCAGCCCATATGACTATGGCAGGAGTGCATATGGCAAGGGCAGGAGCAAGATTACATCAGGAAGCTCAAATTTGCCCCAACAGTACCGCGACGCGGGCTGGACTACTTCTCGTGCAAGTACAAGTGATGTCACTAGGCCTACAGGTGCAAAAGGACCGTGGACTGGAGCTACCAGCCATGCTTTTTTAGGCCAGCGCCCCGAGGGGAGGGGGAAGCCGTCGGCTCCCCACACCTTCACACATCCCAGCCAGCACCAACCGCACTGCGGCAGCAAGCAGGGCTCAGGGATGAAGAGAGCACGATAACCTCCAGTTCAACTGACGAGGTAAACATGACATCTGATTCTAGTGATTATGCAAAGCTATGTCATAATAATGTAGAACCTATGGTAGGAGGTCGACTGAAGCAATTCCTCCCAAAGTGGCGCAAAATTACTTCAGACCCACATGTGCTAAATGCTGTAAGTGGCTACAGGCTTGAATTCAGTAAAGAGATGGGTGCACCATCTAGAACTAAACCCCCTTACCT
The DNA here is from genome assembly GCF_040938485.1 of Diadema antillarum. Taxonomy (NCBI): domain Eukaryota; kingdom Metazoa; phylum Echinodermata; class Echinoidea; order Diadematoida; family Diadematidae; genus Diadema; species Diadema antillarum. Next base: position 1,134,028 of record NW_027271029.1, on the reverse strand, counting down.
TTTTCGGTGTAATAAAGCCGAAGAGGCTGATATTGATCTTGAAATTTCTAAACTCCATGACAAGGGAGTAATCGAACCGTGCCAGATGGAAACTGGAGAATTCGTGTCTAATATTTTTACACGGCCTAAAAAAGACGGGGGTACACGCGTTATCCTAGACCTGTCTGATCTCAACAAATATCTCCAGTACCAGCATTTTAAGATGGAAAATATCCATACTGCTATTGAACTCATTTCAGAAAATAGCTTCTTAGCTTCAGTCGACCTTCGGGACGCGTACTATACAGTACCTGTGCACCCAACACACAGGAAGTTCTTAAAGTTCTCCTGGAAAAATCAACTTTGGCAATTCAAAGTACTGCCTAATGGCCTGAGCACGGCGCCAAGGTTATTCACTAAACTACTGAAACCTGTAATTACATTACTGAGAGAGCAAGGGCATGTAGTAATTGGATACCTTGACGATGTACTCATTATTGGAGAAAGTGAGAATCAAACATTGCAAACGGTTTTTGAAACCACTAGCATCCTTGCACAACTTGGGTTCTTGGTACACCCAGAAAAATCAGTACTATGCCCCACTCAAGAAATACAATTTCTTGGTTTCATTCTCAATACTCAGGCCATGACAATTCGACTGCCTGATAACAAATCAGAGGAAATACAGTCCTTGTGCAATGAACTTATGCAAATGGCAAACCCCAGTATCAGGCAGGTGGCTAGAATTATCGGGAAAATGGTAGCATCATTTCCCGCAGTCCAGTATGGACAGCTCTATTACAGGGCTTTAGAAAGGGACAAAATCAAAGCACTCAAAATGAATAAGGGGCATTTTGACAGAAAAATGAGCCTATCTTTGGAAGCAAAACAAGAGCTGCAATGGTGGACAGACAATGTGCAGTCTACTTTCTCACCCTTACGACACACTACCCTAAACCTATGCTCGAATTGTGCACGGATGCCAGTGGCAAAGGCTGGGGGGCATCTGATCATACCACCCATACAGGGGGTAGATGGAATGAAGACGAGCTGCAAAAAGCCAGGGAGAATAAGATTAATTATCTGGAGACCCTGGCTGCTGGCATGGGACTCAAGTCCTTCTGTTCTAATTCACAAAACATTCATGTTTTGTTACGGCTAGATAACAGTACTGCTGTTGCGTACATTAACAACATGGGAGGCATTAAATCCCTTGACTGTGATCGGGCAGCCCGAGAGATTTGGCAGTGGTGCGAAACTCGTAAAATTTGGGTCACTGCAGCACACTTGCCAGGAAAGCTGAATGTGGAGGCAGACCGCATGTCTAGAATTTTCAATGACCGCACAGAATGGATGCTTGACCGCACAGTTTTCCAAGAAATAACTTCACGTTTTGGGACACCAGAAATAGACCTATTTGCCTCCAGACTTAACAAGCAGGTAGAGAACTATGTCACATGGTTGCCCGACCCACATGCCAAGGCTGTTGATGCCTTTACTCTCGATTGGGGAAAGTGGTACTTTTACGCATTTCCTCCTTTCTGCTTAGTTGCTAAGTGCATTCAAAAAATCAAATCTGATAATGCAACTGGGATACTAGTAGTCCCAAAATGGCCAAGCCAGCCATGGTTTCCTCTCCTAAACAGGATGATGAATGAGGAACCACTTGTTATTCATAGGAGTGAATCCTTACTAACATTGCCAGTTTCTAACACTCCTCACCCACTAAACACTCAGATTGATCTTCTTGCTTGCAGGTTCTGTGCAAGCCCTTCAGAGATGCGGGATTGAATGCACGTATAACTGCTGTAATGGCCTCCTCTTGGAGAAAAGGGACTAAAAAACAGTATGCAGTGTACATAAACAAATGGAAAGCATTTTGTGACAAAAAATGCAGCAACTACTTGTACTCGGATGTTCAAGCTATCCTGGAATTCCTGAGTGACATTTTCTTCGATAAAGGGGCAGGTTACAGTGTCATAAACTTAGCACGGAGTGCTCTATCTTCATTTGTGATTCTTCGAGATACTATGTTTACAGTTGGAAACCATCCCTTTATCCAGAGGTTTATGAAGGGAGTCTTTCAGCTACGCCCACCCAAGCCTAGATACATGGAAATGTGGGACGTTAACCTTGTTTTCAATTTTCTTCGTTCTTGGTCCCCAGCGCACATTTTGGACCTGAAAAAATTGACGCTTAAATTGTGTGTGATTATTGCATTAATCTCAGCACAAAGGATTCAATCATTACACTATCTAAGCTTGGATGGTATGGTGTTAAGAGATAATGCAGTCACCTTTCACCTTCATGATCTCCTAAAACAGAGCAAGCCTGGAAATTACTCACACAGTGTCAAGCTCCAGGCATACCCGCCAGACAGGAGACTTTGTGTAGTCAGGTACTTGCAGGAATACATCAGCAGGACCCGCAGAATCAGAGGTAGTGAACGGTACCTTCTTGTTAGCTACAAGAAACCGTATCACAGGGTATCATCTCAAACAATCGCTCGCTGGATTAAGGAGGTTTTGGAGGCTGCGGGTATTGATACAGAGATCTACAAGGCGCACTCTACTCGGGCAGCGTCTACCTCCGCAGCCAATAAGGGAAATTTCCCAGTATCTAAAATACTTGCGCAAGCCGGTTGGACCAACGAAAGAACCTTTCGCAAGTACTACAACAAGCCCTGTCCTGCTGAGAAAACCTTTGTAGAAACAATTATCAAAAAATAGACTGTGAAGCCCTAAGATTTGGGCAGACATGTCTTGAACTGCCTGAACTTGTGAACTCTTGGAGACACAATATCTCTGCAGCATTCAACCTGAATGAGATTTGCAATGGAACCTCTTGTAAGGTATGCTTCCTACCCCTTTTCGGGGGGGTTGCCTCGAGAATGTAACCACTGGCTTTGAAATCTCATATATGACGTAATCTCTCACGAAATTACGATATAAAATGGAAGATTAAACGAGAACTTACCGTTTGAAGTTTAATATTAATTTTATGAGTAATTGGAGGGTGAGATTACGTCCCACCTCACCCTCCCCCAAATTTCAAACGGTAACTTAATCTCTCGTTATCTTCCTACATCAGTGGTCACATTCTTGCTTCTAATATTGAGTGGCGCGCGCACTAGCGGGATCTCATATATGACGTAATCTCACCCTCCAATTACTCATAAAATTAATATTAAACTTCAAACGGTAAGTTCTCGTTTAATCTTCCATTTCATTGGATTCCGCCTCATTTTCTTCAATGAGTGAGCGTGCAGCTGTATTGCAATTGATGATGATTAGGGTCAGCACTTATAAAAAATGAAGGTGAAGGTAATGGAAATCATGATGACATTGTATTGTGATGAGGATGATGATTGTCTACTTATCATGGCTGTCTGGATGCTGTTAAAAAATACCCCTTAAAAAAATAAACAACATGATACACCAAATCCAATACTGAAGTATATTCTTCACTATGTTTGTATTACATTTTCATTAAAATATATTTTCTTTTTTCCAAAGAATGCATACTAAAATTTTATTTCTTGTCTCTCTCTCTGTGTAACCTATCTCCTGTCTTTCTGTTTATCTCTCTCTTATTCATTTCATCTGATACTTTTCCCCTCTTTGAACTCTCTGTCCTTCTTCTCTGTATTCTTTCCCTTTTCTTCCTTCTCTTTCTGCTCTCTCAATCATCTTTTTTCCTTCTGTCTCTCTGTCTTTCTTCCTATGTGTTTGCTCTTGTCTTTCTCTCTCTGTATTTGATCACTCGTACAGGGTTCTAAGAGACCTAGAGGCTGGGACTGAAGACAATCGCCCACTTTACTTAGAGGAGGAAAAGCAACAATTTGCCAGAGCACGGTAAGCATATTTTACACCCAGTATAAGAAGAAAAACAACTATTACTTGTTACATGCCCAAAGAAATACCCTTTTTAAAAGATGCCATGTATTTCTTCGTAGTTGTTGGAGCAAGGTACTGATATTTTACAAATCTGTCAAATTTGTCTTTACTAGAAAGCAAAAGAATTAAAGCTGCAAACTCTTATCTAATATCTTTGTTTGTACTTATTTTCAATTGTGATTAATTTTCCACAAACTGGATAATCTGATTTATTCTGACAAATTTTCTGATGCTTTTGTTGTATAAAGTACTTAATATTGGTAGAAAGTTTCACTACCATGTAACACATTTTTTCCATGACAAGCGAGATTGTGTGTGTTTAATTTTTATTTCAAAGATCTGCGTACTGACAATTTAAAAGTGAGATTAATTTTATCAGAACATTTTCTTTGTTCCTGCATGTGGTGGAAAGTAACTTGCTTTTACCAAACTAGAACTTCTAACCTTAAAGTACCATAAGAGCCCTTTTAAAAGGCAGAAATGCCACTTTTTATTATTAGCTCATGACAGGGAAAGAGAGTATCATGTATCTATGGAACTTTCTTGTTAATTACTGGCAACCATGGAGTTATGCCCAGGAGAAATACTCTACTTTGTTAACTAATTCTCTATTAATTTTGATTCTGCACCAAAGTTCATGTAGTCATCTTAGTCAAGTTAGTCAGCCAAACAGGACGGCCCGCTACAGGTATAAACTCTTTTCTTCCTCGCAGGGAAAGTGTGAAGCAACATATATTCAGTTTGCTTAAATCATTGTAGTTAGTTTTTCCCCATCTTTCATGGTTTTTTTTTTTCTGATAGATACCCAACATTAGTCATGTTTACTCAATTAACACTTCAAACATTTTGGTCACTTTCATGAACCATTTTGGGTTGACTGCTCCATCAGCACAAAGCCATATATCTTTTTCTCTTTTGCATTTGTCTGTTTTGGCAGTACTAGTAGTATATCACTACCACATTGAGCAGTATGACCCATTGTTACCAAAGTTTCAATTTATCCAGTGCCTGGATACGGTTGCCATGACAATGGCTGGTCATTCATCATCTCACAGACATTTTGCTAAACATACTTCATTAGACCCCCCCCCCCCCCCCCCCCCCCCCCATGATGCATCAAACATCACTGTTGTCCCAAGCCATACACCTGCTATAGAATCAATCATAATAATCCTTCTACAGTAATGTCTGCTGATAGTTTCGTTGTCACCTGTTTATTGGACGGGTCCTTTGCAATTTAAAGGGAAAATCCACCCTGAAAATTAGTTTGTGCAAATGGAAGCAGAAAAATTAGAGGAACAGAACAGTGAAAGTTTGAGCAAAATCTTATGAAAAATGAGAAATTTATGACCTTTTTGAAGTTGACATCAGTCAAACAAAAATTGGCAATCTGTGATGTCACACACGAACTCACTCCCATTTGCTCTGTACTTAAAAAGAAAAGACTTTTGTTTTTCTCCAAGTAAATTTCTAATCATACGTGCACTCTAATACAATCATTATAAATATTTTTCTATACGACCATTGCATGCAAATACTATATTCCAACATAAAAAAGAGATGTTTTACTGTTAGTCATTTCTTTGTTCCTGTTCACACAAGCTAATTTTCAGGGTGCACTACATGGCAGAGCTTTACTATTGCATACATTGTACACCTTTTCCTAATCTTTTTGATGTTTAGATTAAGGCAATATGAAAAACAAGCAACCTGATTATAAGTGAACAGTAAACAGTAGCAAATAATGGTAAACTGTGACTATTTACGACATCTGATAAAATTGATTTTCCCAGTCATTGTTCACATTTGCTTTTTTTTGTTTGTTCAAAAAAGGTAATACCTTCTCAGGAGAAATGGCACAACAAGTCACCTTGGCATTATGGCCAAGGCCATATATCGTTTGAGACTCAGCAACTACCAGCTTACCAAAACAAAACATCAATATTTGCTAATGGCAGTCCACTTTCATTCAGCTTAGAAGAGATGGCCTTTTTTTTTCTTTATCTACCATAGAGAATTAGCAAAACTGATGGATTAGAGGTAGAAGGACATTGACTCAAAAGTAAGGTTATGACCCTTCTGGTTACAAACCAACAATACATTTATTCGTTTGATTTCCTCAATCCCCCCCCCCCCCCCCCCCCCCTGCCTTCCCCAAACACATCACTTTATAAATTTGTTCCTGGGGTATTCACTGGTCCAATCATCATAATTGAAGTAGAGGACGATAATCAGATACATGCATATATTGCCACACAGAATGAAGCAACCCTTTTTCCAACCTTGGTGCTGCCAGGGCTATAGGTGTTTCATTGATTAGATAAAAGGGACACCAGTCTTTACAACAATACCAGCGAAAGCTGCCACAAAGGCAAAATATTGCATGTAGAGAAGAACAAAATGCTTTATTTCTTTCTTTTTTTCCTACAAAGTATATCTAATACAGTTTAGTTTCCATGACCCTAACCCTCATATTATATGCTAGTTATCCTAAGTTGACGAAGGGCTTTTTTGTTTTTATGTTTTTATCGATTTTCATGAGTCATGCAAACAACATGACAATTAAATATGAAACTAAAACTTACAATACAATTAAGTTGAAGATGGACTTTCTAGAGCATCTTAAAAAGCAAAATCCTTTGTGAACAATAAGATAAGCTCACAACTTCAGCAGTGACTTTCAAGTGATGGAATATACAGCGTGGAGAAATGATTTTTTTTTACATTTTTATTGTGTGACTGTGAGTAGATTAGTTGTGTTGTAATGAGGGCATCTCACACAAAGTTGCACTCAAATGAGTTCCTGCCAAAAGCTTTGTAAGGTTAAAGTATTTTCCATTCATTTCTTAACAATGAAATTATCATTATCCATACAACTAAGAGTGTAACTTAATTTTTTTCTGACAATTTTTCAAAATACTTCATAAATTTTGGTATTCACGGAGATTAATCCCTGAGTCTTTGCTTATTGTTACATGTGGTTGATATACTGAATACTTTCCATACTTATACCCAATGTTAAGCTTTTTATAAAAGGGATGAAAGTGAATGAGACAGAAGTGAAGTACAAAGTTTAAACATAATTCTGTGAATGTTCTAAATGACACTTTAAATAACACTTTTTTTTAAAGTTTCCTATCTTCCAATCAGGAGCAGTTTCCCTAGTGTAAAGCACAAGTGTTAGTGGCTGCTGTCAAAATGATATTTACCTTGCATATTAACTTGTAGAACCTTTATTGGATGATATATATATCACTCTGCCATTAGGCTATTAATGAAATTGATGGAAGATTGATGGGACTAAACATGAAGGCTGTATATATGTGCACCAGTTCTGATGCAGTGAATGTTGATGAACATTACAGCCACTTCAATACACCGTGTTCATTGATTTGTTATCCCAGAACCCAAGCAGAGACTTCTGATGCCAATACATACTGTAAAGGGAGAAATATCTGAGATGTGTAATTTTATAAAGTGTTCATCTAACGTACAGAGAAGTCTTTGTATAGTAATCCATAGCCCCAGTATTCCGCTTAACCCATTGGGTATATATACTCACATGATATTAATGATTGCCAAGAGAAGGTAATCTCCTCACTCATGCTGCTAAATGTGATATTTGATAACTATTAATTTCTACAAAGAATTTCATCGTTCAAATTCCAGTCATCTTTGTTTTTTATTTAATTATTTTCATTAACTGTTTATTTCATTCCTAAACACTGAAAATATATCAGTGGCTATTAATAACTTTAAAAAATACTTTTCCATGCTTATAATGGAATTTGAATGAATGGTCGTATTGTGAATCAAAATCAAAATCATGGTTGTGGCTATGTGTATCTAATCAGCGCATTTAAAATCCAAGTAAAGTCTTGGTAAGCTAATTGTGTATAGAGAAAGAAAATCACAGTCTTTTTCCAGGTCATTGTTTAATGAACGTTACTCTATCATCTATCATGTGCACTAGAAGAAGTCAGGGAGGATCATACTTATTTCATTAAAAATATCAACAAGATTTAAGTTGTAAAGAAATTATTTCAGGGACTTGATGATAACATTGTTTTTGTGCATCCTGTGTGATGAATAGGTTTAGTGGTTCTCCAACCCATAGAGATCTCTGTCCATAAAGTAATAAGCATTGTTAGATAAAATGTCTAGTATATAGTATGGTCATGGCTTTGTATGTCTTTTTCCATTTAAGCCAGGTTGGGGTTGTTTATTGAGTAATGTGTGAAACTCACTCACTGTGAACTGATTTGAGTAGCATTTCATACTGTTGACTATGTAAATCAATATTTGAAATTTGATTTTTTTAAATACTCTTCTGGATAAAATTCAAATTAGCATGACTATCTAACTATTTAATGAAGCAAACCTTTGACTTTCACATTGACTTGTGTTGATAATGTTCAATGGTCCTTTCTTCTTTCCAGTTCTGAGGAATTTCAGCTAACCCTACTCATTTGTATGATTTTTTTCCTTCTCTTTCTCATCCTCTCCCTTCACAACTCCGTCCATGTTTGTTGCTGTTTTGTGTGTCTTCGTCTCAATACGTCTCAATGTCTGTGTTTGTCTCATGGAATGGCGATGCCAACATGTGCAGGTCAAGGTAGGAAATGAACCGGTTTCATGCTAAATGTTGTTCACGTCGCGCTTGTGCATGAAAACTGGTAAAGCATAGCTGCCTGCAGTAGTGCTACTACCATCTTTTTTTTTAAAAGAAGTGGCATGTTTTGTGTATTCTTGTATTTTCGTTGCCATAGTGATTTTGCATTTCAGTTTTTTTGTCACCATTATGTGTAACGAAGTAAAGCATGATATCCTTGCATGAGAAGCAAAAGGAGGTTAATGAGGAGAGAGTCTGCGGAGTTGAGGCTCTTCCCAGTTCCTTGACAAACAGAATGTCTGTCACACTTGGAATGGGTCAAGGTAAAATAATGGTTTCCCACGACTGTCGGGGTAGAATCTGAAGCTTCTTCCATTACGTTCAGCGAACGTGCCGTACAAACGTCTTTAGTTTGGGTGAATGGATTTTAAATCCTGCTTCTTATTCTTTTTTTTTTCTTTGTAGTGCAACAGTTGTCTTCCAGGAGAAGGGAATATACAGAAGGAAAATTTGATTTATTGAAAAAAAGGAGGGTAAAAGTTTTGTCATTGCAAAAAAGAGCATGCTGTTATGCTGTAAAAAGAAAAAAAAATAGCATTAAAGCTTGCATTACTCTCCCCCACAAATAAAAAAAGAGGAAGAAAATACCAGAGATTTACTTTCTTTGACTTCTCACAGCTCCTGATATCAATGAATGCAAGTTCTGTCCTGCAAAAAAATTGATCCTGTCAGAAACATTCATCTGTGTGTCCATTCCATTGTATACATGCGCTGTTTCATTTGTGGCAAGTTGCGGAGGGTTTGTGTAAGGGCGGTGTTGTCTGTGTTGCATTGTTGCTGCGGCCTTTGTGGTGGCAGTCCGGTCATGCTCGTCATCCCACACTAACCCACTCAGTGCCACGACTTTAAGAAGTCCATGGATGTCTAATGCGGGATGATCACCAGCGGGAATGGCAGAGTTAATCATTGGTTGTGGCTTGCAATTCTCTGTTTGTCTCCATTGGACTTTAGCAGGTGTTTCCAGTTCAGTGTATACACACATACATATCTTCCTCTATGCTATGCAGTGGTTATATATAAGCGAGGGAATTCAGGGAACACTTCTGCTTCTTAATGGTGATGCTTAGAACACATGTTTAGAATATGAAATGACAGGAATAAAAAATAGATATTAATTATGTAATTTGATGATAATGATGATGATATAGTAATAAAAATGATGATAAGAATAGAAGTAATGCTGTCATAATAATGCTACTGCTGCTGCTGATAATGATGATAATAACTATAATGATAATATTAATGATGATGATAGTAATGATAATAATACTAATAATGTTAATAATAATAGTAATAATAATAGTAGTAGTAATAATGATAATAATAATAATTATAATAAAAATAATGATAATTAATAATAATAATAGTAATGATACTAAATCATATTAGAATAATCAATACAATGATAATGATAACATCATTGACTTTGTTGATGATATGAAATGCGTTTTCAAAGTGTTAATTTAAAGTTTCTGACACAAAATAATGATGTATATTCAGAAAGTTGCAATGTTTGCATTAGATTGGCAATCACGTGCCTGCAATGTGTATGACAGTTTTTCTTGACTGATTCAATGTCCCTGTTACAACTTTATTTTCTCCGTGATACAAATTAAATGGAATCTAGGGGCATAAATGTCACATGCAACCACACATGGAAAAAGCATGTGCATGCAGTCACTTGTGACCGCTTTTTTACTGCTTCGTAAGAGAATTCTTCTTTTCGAGGCTCAGTGACGAGGGTGGAGGGGCTTTTCCATCTTCAAGGCACGATATGTTACAATATCAGCACAATGCATATCATCAAATGAAGATGTGAAATTTGATGTACCCTAAAATTAACTCAGAATATCTAGCAGTAGCAAACAACATCTAAAATTTCTTAAATAGAGCAAGTTCATATAAAGTAGGGGAATAAATTCTACCTTCTCCCACAACAGCAAACAACAACAACGACGACGACAACAACAACAAAAAGTTTTGGGGAAAATGCAGAAGGGATGGCGCTTTTAGCTAGAAGCAGAGAGATTACAATAGGGAAAGTGCATTCTGACATCAACATTTCATTTCCATCCGGTCGTCAGTAATCCCATGATGTCAAAGGCCTTAATAGCTAATTGGTGTGGCTGTCGTAGTACTGCTGTCACAAACACTCAACGCCCCCATGTCATCCGGGAATATTGCACAATAATCCATCTGTACATTTTGTTGCGTCAAATGCTTGTCATGACTTAAAACCATAGCTCAAATGCCCATCACTTTCCAAGCGTGTGTAGGAAGTGATGCAGAATTGGTGTTATCGATGGTGAATGCTCATTCATATTTTGCTGTACCTGGGATATTATATGTTTGGCGTTAAAGTACTTTTCATTTGTTTTCATGTGTTTTCCCACAGTAGCATACCTTCCATGTAGGACTTATCATATGATCATTTCAGTGTGTTTGTTTTTCTGGAGGAGGCAGAATGATAAAAAAAATATCATACAGTCATGGAAGTCAGGGGAACTAACTCTATACATCCTATGCATATTTTGCGAAGAATCATTGTCGAATGTGTATGTTTGTTTATATGTATTTGCTTTATGTAATACGGGTAATACGGCTTGTGTACGTCATTTTTATGCTACTTGTGATTTTAATTTTAATATGTAGAGTATGATATGTTCTGTCAAATAGTCTTCTATGGAATTCAAATAAGTTAGTATTGTGTGTGTTGTAAAGTCTTTGTTACAGGAAAAGAGTGATTTTGTTGAGACTGTGAAGCAAATGAAAAAAATGGCAACCCCCCCCCCCCAAAAAAAAAAAAAAAAACCCAACAAAACAAAACAAAACAAAACAAAAAAACAAAGAGAGACCAAAGGAACCCAGTGAGAAAGCACAAGAAATATTGAGAAATACAAGCCAAACTTAGCAAGACAGAATTGAAATAAAGTGATGAAAGAGAGGGAAGGAGACAGACAGACAGACAGACAGACAGACAGACAGACAGACATACAGAACTGGATGATGAAGTAAAATGTCACATTATGAATATGCTCAGGCACAATAGAGTCCTGGTCGTAGACAAACTACTATACAGGTAGATGAAAAGATTAATTGGCAAATGAGGCAATGAAGTGGAAGTGCAAATATTGGGTTGAGTACACCCAAAGGAAAAACAGTTGGGAACCAACGTGTAATAATTGGGAGTCTTACCTCCTTCCCACTCTGAAACAAATTGGGGGTAAACAGTTCAAAGCTATCAGATCTGTCATCTGCCAGCCGTGATTGCTTTCATTTCAGCTTTGCTCTATCAAAGGACTCAACAAATGCACACGGAGATCACGAGAAAAATATATAGGGAGAGACAGACAGACAGGCAGACAGACAGACAGGCCGACAGGCAGACACACCGAAAGGCAGACACACATACATAAAACAAGAGGCTTTTTACCAAATTGTCTCTGGTGAGATGACATTTTTGGGGAGGGGGGGGGGGGAATTCTAGCCCAAAGTTCCACCTTTTGTTAGATGTCCATGGTTACCTTCAGCGGAGAGATCTTCCGCCCTGTCAGCGTTGGCAGACTTACCACAAAGATCTGCCTTAACCCCCTTGGGACCAACGTCTCAACATGTCATCCACATTATGTATGAATGGGTCACTAGTGATAATGACAGGGTTAATCCATGTGAAGACAAAAATGGAAAATAATTAAGCAGTGACATTACATCCTCTCCCAACATGTAATTTAAGCTAATGATTTTTACATTGACCACAAAAGTGTTCCTGTGATTTCTGATTTCCGGTAATTCTATGGAAGAATGGAAATGGTTCTTCAAATCCCTTCTTTTGTTACAGCTGTACTTGTTTCTATTTTCTAGACCCCTATTTTTGCATTTTTTTTTCTCGCAACAAAAGTCAATGGATGATTGCGCTGTAATGTTTTTTATTTAGCTGTCACTTCCTGTTACATTGTAATGACAGTTGCAGGATGATTACTGATGAATATATTAGGAAGACGAGATTATCTTATCTCGGCATTTATTTTAGATTTGAATGGACCTGTGAAGTCTATGAAGATTATGATTATTAGATGAACATTAGCCTTGTCGTGAGCCAGAAGAAGCACGAGGGAGGTTGAGAGAGAAAAGGGGCAGAGACAGTGTCGTTACATTAGCATTGAATTATCTTGATTAATGTATATATGCTTGCCTGGGATACGTTTTAGCACAGTTTTCACTGTTTGCCATTTACAATATATCAAGGGCAAGCTAGCTGCCAGACCAAACGTAAACACCTTAATTGAATCCAAAATTGGATCTCACCCGATTGTCGTCTTAATCCCACTGCCAATTTTGCGTCGGAGTTTAACTGACAGGGGAAAAATTAGATGGGACAGACTGGAAGTAGATCCGTGATTGTGATGTAAACAGGAAAGAACTTTAAACAGAAGGTGAAGAGATGTATTTATGTATATGTAAATGTCTCTTGTGAAGGTGAAACAATGTTTCAAACAGAAGTATGGAGAACAAGAGAGGTAGAGAGAGAGCTGGTATAAAGAGATGAATAGAACAGAGAGAAAAGGTCTTCATTTGAGTTTAAAAAAAAAAGAAATATGTGTCTGTAGACATTAGTTAGGGCCTAATGAGATATCAAATCTACGTTGGAGTTGTTCATCCTCTTCCTATCCCCACCCTCGTCAATCTTTTAGCCGCCCAAGTCCTTTCCTAACATATAGACCTAATTAACACTTCATGCCATCTGCCAGCCTCATCTTGCTGTGAGAACTAATCAGAGAGTTTGCATGCTATTTACATCTAGGTGTCTTCCGCTCTGTTAACATTGGAACATGCAAAATGCCTTGTTTTTTCTCTATCTCTCTCTCTGCAAAACTTTGATTGTTGTCATGTGCCTTTTTTTATCACACTGTAATGTAACGAGGACATCATTTTTGCTTTATCCGTCAGACCCAGGAAGTGCATTACTGTGATTATGTGCTGTTTCTTATTTGATATTATATGCATGCATATTGGTTTTCACTGTTAGTGTGCTATATAAGGTAGAGCTAATGTATTCTTTTCTTTGAATGCTTTCTTGTTCATATAGACCTGTGTGCTTTGGTTGCAGGATTTTCAAAAAGTCTCTTAATTGCTCCTTCTATGACTGATTTAGAACTCGGCATCACATTTTTTTGGGATCTGTGTTCCTGTATCTCTCACAAATTGGCAATCTTTAGTGATTTTCTTTCAGATTTTTGTTGCCAATCTAAACGAATGCAACCAGTTCCATTGAGTCTCTCTCCAACATCAGATATTCAGTGAAATTCAGGAGTGTCAGTTTAATGATGGCAAAATGGTAATGTCTGCAAGAAAATTCTCCTGGAACTCAATGGCTAATACTGTTTCTTCCTGAAGGGTTTTTCTTTTGTTTCTTTGTTTGAAAATCAAATGGGATTGGATTTTTTCATGCTATAATTGGTGAGAGATATGTTATTTCCATTTTAAAACCCTGGCACAAATATCTTCACAGAAGTAAAATTTTGGGGGTGAACTGTGGAGCTTGGAGACATTGCTTTTTCCTCTTTATGATGCATTTTGTAGTTCTGCACCCCCAGAGAATGATGGGCGCAGTGTCCTTTTACACTGCATCCATCACACTCCATCATAACGTCATTAAAACATTCCATCCAAATCAATATGCATCCATGGTGACCTATGAAATATAGCTTGTATTCATGACATCCTGAGGAATTTACTTTATCTGCCCCCCCCCCCCCCAACAATGTTTGGTTTATTGAGAGTACCTCATCAGCCTGTAATTGAATAGCGAATATTCTTTCCCATCCATTCATCTTTCCATCATTTTGTTGGCTCATCATTTAATGCATCACTCATATCCATTCCATAGCCAAAGTCTTCTCCACCCGCCCCACTTTTCCCCTCCCCAAAGGAAAAAAAAGAAGAAGAAGAAGAAATAAGATATGGTTTCAAACTCTGTTCCTGTTATTTTCATTATCTCATGATCATCCACTGCCATTAATCCATCTTCATTCCGTTTCCTTCCAATTGGACTGGTCTTGGGGTTTGCATGCTTGTCAATCATTTGTCACCCATCTCTTCTTTTGTTGTGTGCCCCTCCTACCCCCCCTTTTTTTTTCCACCACGCCTTGCATCCATGCACCCCTCCTGCATGCACCTCGCCCACACCTGCATGTTTCTGTCACACCTCAGCATGATGAACAGTATTCCACCAGGCACTGATATCATCAGGTGAGTGATTGGATGGAAAAAACAACAACAACAGCATTAAACAAACAATAGAGGAAAAGGGAGAGAGAGTGAGAGAGGTAGATGTAGAGAGGGAAAGAGAAAGATAGACTGGGTGATGAACACTTACATGTATAATTTACTTGGAAAAATAAAGAGTTTGAGTGAGCAAAGATATATGTGTGAAAGAGAGAGAGTGGCATGCTGGCAGTTTATTCTTGAAGCCAGTAAGTGCTTCAAATGAAGTAAAGGGGGGTGGAGGGTGGGAAGAGGCATCTGTGCATCTGATTTCATGAGACCATAGTTTGTGATTTGATCACACAATGCTAATATTGTGACTTAAATGAATGATTACAAGAATGATTAGAAGAATGATTATATATTGATATGTTTTGAATATTATATATCATAGATAATTTCAATATTATGCCATGATGACAGCATACATTCAGTGTCTGTTTTCAGTAATGAGAGAATATATCAAATTTGTTATTCCCTTATATCAAAGCTATGTAATTTTGAGTCTATATCTTGTACTGTCTTGTGAAGTTACATTTTTAGACACATATATGCATTACATCTGCTTCACTGGATATGTGTGTGCTGCTGGACTGTGGTCTTTAAAGATTTTCGTATTATATCATAGAATTAGGTTTTTCTGTGATATAGTAAAAATTTGTTAATTTTGTATTGTGTTGCACTGCATTGCTGACGGCAGATTGTTGGATTGGAAATTGATCGCTTCTTTGTATTCCTTATTTTGCAATTCTTTATGATAACAAAGTCATCTGAATTTCTACAACATAGTGTAGATGTATCTTTTATACTAGAACATTTTTATTTTGCGTAGGAAATATTCAGAGCACTTGTTCACTCATTGTGTATGTGTGTATGTATGTGTGTGTGCATATACTAGTTTATTAGAATTGACTTAGAATTAATTTGATGAAAAGAAAGAAAGGATTGTAAAGGTACTCATGAAAAGCTAGACTCAATAGTCAAATATAGTTTGCATTTGAATTATATAGTTGGTATGCTGAGGAAAAGATAGCTGCATTTCCTAGATTTCTTTCTTATCTCATGCATACCGGTAACTTAATTTTGTGTGTTATAAGCCAGTTCATAACTAGCTCATGTACACATTGGTACAAATGACCTTTCTTTTTTCTCAGTTGGTTAGACACTTCACTTGTTTTCAAAGCGACATGATGCATTAGCTTTACCTGCTGTGACAGTTCATGGGATTCATGTTCATGTAAAGAATAAACTAGCGTAGACTAGGTGACCAGGATAGTCCATCAGTCAACCCTCAGGGAAGCCTTCATGTCATTGCTTTGCATTGAATGCATTAAAAAATTGTTTTCTTATTGCTACATACAAGCCTTGCTGTCGTGTGGATATACAGGCAAGCACCATTTACGAGGATTGCATGAATAGTCAACATGCCTCTCGGCACAAATGACCTTTTTCTGCTCATTCGCAAAGTGGAACTACGAACTGGCTTATTGTGTTGCACGGTGGGTTAGGAGCTTTTAAGCATCACACAAAAATGATAGTGATATGATCTCCTTCTCATTGCTCTTCTAGCTGGAAGCTGAAGGAGGGCAATAAACTTTGAGAATATTCTGGCTAAAGAGAGAGATGAACTTTGAAGATGGAAAAACGGAAACAGCCTGATAACATTTCGCAGAGCTGGCAATAACACAGCAGAAAAGTGAGGCCAAAATCAGTATGAAGGTACAGGTGGAATAGGACACCGCCGTGGAGGTCCGCGGTACCTCATCTTACACAAACTTGGAAGGGTGAGGGTGATGCGGTCTGACATGCCACAGATCATGTAAATGCATGCGTGTATGTGGGCGAGGTTACATCATCGCGCGTGCAGCCAATTTGAAATGGCACGGCAGACAGATGAGGGATAATTTTCGAGATGAAGAAGGAGAGAGAGATGAGAGGAAGATGAGAGAAAGATGGAGGGACGGATATCGATAGGTTGATAAAAAGATAGATGGAAAGCGATAGAAAGAAAGTGAAGCATTTAAGAGGGGCATTAAAAAGAAGGGAACTTAGCAACGAAAAGTGATTGCATTGCCAAGAAAGGCTTGGAGAATGTTCGTAAAGCCGATCGAGAGAGATAGATCTGTAAAGAGAAAAACAAACACTCTCAGTCATTGAGAGCTGGCTAGATTATATTGTAGCGCTTTTCTGGCTAGTAGAAGATCTATGATGATTCATGGCATTGGACATGCCATGACATGCGGGTAGGATGTCCTCTATGTTCCAGAGAAACATTTTTAGGATATTAGGACATGCCTTCAAAAGATATCTTTTAGAACCAGAACTAGCAGCAAAATTTAGAGAACGTTTCCTTTTGCTAATTCTTTTCAAATTACACGTCTATTCAGTCACATCAACTCGGGTTTGTTTTTGGTAGAAATTTTTAAAGATATTGATAGATATTTCTTGCTGATTCGATCCATTAGGGAAGTATACACACACAACATGGCTCCATTTGCTAGTTGGAAAAAACACTTTGTATGATTGCCCTTTCAAAGTGGGACAGGTAAGCAGTCTATCATCCAAAGGTACAGTAGAACAAGGTCAATATCAGTAACGTACCTCTGCAGTGTTCAAATG
The DNA here is from genome assembly GCF_040938485.1 of Diadema antillarum. Taxonomy (NCBI): domain Eukaryota; kingdom Metazoa; phylum Echinodermata; class Echinoidea; order Diadematoida; family Diadematidae; genus Diadema; species Diadema antillarum. The sequence continues at coordinate 1,116,598 of NW_027271029.1, read as the reverse complement.
TGGAAGCCTTAAAGGGGCCCAATCAGCTTTGCAATTTGACATTATACTTCTTTTATCCCATTCACATATCCATTATATATCCCATTACATATGTTGAAGTTGACTATACCTCCTTTATGTCCAATATGTCAGTATCAGTGAAATTCAAACAAATATTGACACCACTGCATTTTCACAAAGTTGAAGATATCTATTGCATTCAATCCAAAGTGAGAATAAAAATATTTGTGTTTTCCTTAAGAGTCTGTTTTTCAAACATCTAAATAGCTTGGGACATTTCCATTGCAATGGATAAATCATCAAAAGGAATTTGTAATATTGTTCCCGAAACTATGAGCTATAAATGGGATGATGGCTCATTTAACCTTTCCTTTTTATGTATATTATCTTTGAGGGGAAAGTGGGTCGGAAAATCGATGACCGCTATAGATTTCACCTGGACTGTTGGCGGTGATCATGACAATGATCAGATATTATTATGTTTGTGAGGATTCCCATTGCCACGGCAACGTTGCATCAACATCATACCGACGGCACGTCACATGATTTCATCTCTCGTCGCGATATTGATTGGTCGATGCCGTCGGAATAGGCCCATGCTAATTGACATTTATCGTCTGAGCTTGTTGCAGGGGATTCTATGCCAATACGTCTCTGACATTTGACTGGTATTTATTTGCTTGTCCCTCCATTGCATTTGATTTTTTTGCCTCCCCTACCCCCCCCCTTGTGTTTCTTTGTCCCATGCATTGATTTAGCATAATCTGTAATTTGTTGTATATATCTTGTGTTTAGCCAAGTAAATTATAAGCATTTTTTCTTCTTTTTACATGGGTGTACTAACAGCTTGTTATGCCCATCACTGTTGTCGAAATTAGCTTCCATCCAGGTGGTATGAAAGGGCAGAAAATGCAAAAACAGCTTGTGAACATCTATTATAGACAATTTAGAGATCTATTTCTGGAGGAATGCTGGACATAAATGCAGGATTCTTTCAATGGAAAATTGATTTCTTTCGGGGTTTTTTTCAGGCAGCTAACAGATTTTAGCAATAGATCAATTAATGTGATCCATATAGTTTTTTTTTAAATTCCATCAGAAAGGAGTTTAAATCCTCTTTCAAATCAGAGTGTAAGCAAAATAAAGAACAATAATATATACCGATAAATATCTTCTCTGATACACTTTTTATTCAGCTATGAGAATGTAACCTTCATTGCTACAGCAGTGAGAAGACACAGTGTAATGGCTATTTCAGTCATTGCGATAGAAGAACCCGGATGCTCTCTCATTTTGCAAGAATAAAGTCTTTAGATTGATAATAGATAGAAGCATCAATATAACATAGTAATGATTATTAAGAATTTAGATTTTTCCTATAATATCACAGGTTTATATGCTTCACAGGTGAATGTGCCTCTTTGCATTATTACAGAGAGTGGACATTTTTTTCTTGTGTATCTTTTCAACAATTACTTTATCATGAAGGGTTTCTCTATTGAGAGATGTGTATATTCTGTTGCTATGTTTATTTTTATTCATAACGGAGTGTATTTTAGAAATACTTCATTCCTTCCTCACTTGCGCCATCAACAAAGTTGCAAAAGAGCAATATAGGCTAGCTGCATGATTTTTCCTGCATTTCAAGTACTTTTTACTTCCATTCCAGCATCATTTCAATATTTCAGTATTTTTTGCTCACCATGCTAGAAGGGCATCATTTTGGTCACATGGAATGTAATTACTTTGGAAACCATATATGCAAATCTGCCTTTCATGGAGTGTGTCACAAAGGACCTCACGTGCTTCATTTATTCCATAACTCTCCATGCATTGTATTGTGTAGTACCTCTTCTACCAATTGCATCCTTTCTCTCCCCCCCCCCCCCCCCCCCCCGGCATGATATATTGTATCATACTTCCATTTCATCATTCTAATCATGCAGTCATTTTAGCATAAGTGCATTAAATTTCAGTCGCAGTCCTTCCCGTTGCATATCCCATACCTGCTTGTGTATCTGAACTCATCTGCGCAAAATGAAAGCTCCTATCTCTTTTCTTTTCTTTTTTTTCCTTCTCGGATATATTCTCGATGGATTGAATATATTTTTCAACGAAATGCGATCAGCGTGCAATGATGAAATGTGTGCATGTATTTTGTGTTGCATGTGTGTTGAAGCATTGCAAAATGAAGTTTCTTTCCTTGCTCCAGACACTGTTCAGTGTGCGGTGTGTGAATATTTCATGACATTCTCCCATAAGCATTTCCATGGCCTTCATCATGCATCTATACATATTCGAATTCACTCTGCATACATGTATTTATATATTTGTGTGTAATGTGATGGAAAAGTATCATGTGCATTTTTTTTGTGGGATATGTCAGTATATATGCATATTTTGTGGGTTGTGTAAGTATATATGCATATATGTTATATACATGGGTGTATATGTGTGCATTTGCATTATACTCATTGCATTTAAAATGAATGAGCTCAGTTAGTTTCCCAATTTTCTACTTAATGTTAATTCATACTCTTTATGTAGTACATCTTCTTCTTTGTCAAAGTGTAATCTTTATATCAGAGTGTTACAACGTCATTTACGATATCTTCTTTTGCCGCTGGCATTACTTCTGCAATAGCGGAAATAGATATCAATATTAAACCCCTTTGGTGCCACGGACTTTGTACAGTGTGTACAATGCTATGGGCTTTTCTGTACCAATTGGCACTTAAAGGATTCAAGGGTTAAGGGCCATGTAAGAAGTTCATTCAGCCTTGAGACGCTGTAACTAATTGTACCGTACATGCGGTAGATAAAAACCCTCAAATATTTGCACTTCTTGGACAAACCCTGTAGTGCTATCAAATCCTGACATGAGTGATTATTGGGTCTTTTCCATTGTCTTCACCCATGTCGCCTCTTGTGACACACGGGTTTTAAACAGATAATTGAGTTACGCAAACCAGCCTGCATTGACCCCACAAATCATGTAACACAGTCTGGTATTTCAGCTTTTATCTTAAGCTTTTAATGTCATTAAAGATATGCCCTGTCTGGAGAGAATTAAGGCAGTAGATGGTTTTTAATGAAAAGTAATGGTTTAAATCTATACTTGGCTTCAAAATCAAGTGTTAGAGGTAAAATTGGCACTATATTCAAGTGGTATGATTTGATTAGGAAATGATAAATAAAGTAGCTTTGCAATCAGTTGTTTGGTAATTGATCCATATTAGCAAGGCATATGAACTACTGACACTGCGGTATCACTATCAAGTTGATATCAAAAGGTAAAAGAGCAACCACCAATCAGTTTAGTTACCAGGTGATTGTGTATTTGCTGTATCGTTTTCCTTTTTTTACACTGTGTGGCTTAGTATGAATAAGATAAAGACAACCACTTAAACCTTTAACCACAAACAGAAGTTTTTCATAAAGGGATGAGTGTCAAAACTGAAGTGTTTCACATCATGACATTGATCATTGTTCATCAACTTTGGTATTAACCTGAATATTTTTTTAAAATGTGAACTATTCTTCAACTTATTGAGGATCCCTTGATCGTGTCTGGTAGTCAAAAAGCGTGATAGGGGCAATATAACAAAACTACTTAATTTTTTTTTCCTACTTGATGTCATTATTTAATTTTGCTCCCCTCCTCTCTCTCTCCCCATCACAAACTTACAGATTCAGGCATGCTGTGGTGCGGTCCATGATAGGGGGTAAGAAGCATTTCATGGCCCAGCGGATAGCAGCGGGCGGGGCCGTGGGGAACCAGCCACGCCTACTGGCCCTGGTAGACAAGGTGCAGGCGATGCAGAAGTCAAGTGAACTGGCCATGTCAGGTGCGCATCTGTGCAAGCAGTAACTTTGGTTTTCTGCCAGTCCATGTGTCTATCCTTGGAATTGTCTTCCATGCCACCCTATCTATTTGAAATTTTTCAAAATTCTTATCATCATAGTGTATATCCTTAGCCCTTTCAAAAACACTTTCTGGTCTAATGCATCCATTCAAGATCAATACCAAAGGTAAATGACAATGACATGTATGATACACCTCTCATTTTGTTGACCTGCATCATTGCAAATTAACTGTATGTAAAAAACAGGTTGAAGAGCACATACTTTTAAATACAATGTATGTCTACACAAGTGACAAAATGGTGTGTTTTAGTTGGTGTGCTTGTACATTGTGTTACACAACACACACGCACGCACACACAATTATACACACACAAACATTCTGTACATCTTGTCAAGTAGATTGTGAAATTTCTGTAGAGGTGACTTCCCGAGATATAATGCTGCATTAAACAAATGAAGTGCTGTACAATCACAAGGAGTCAAGCGGTAACCTTTGACCCCTCTCCTGCATCATAAGTCCTTTCCTGTTGACTGGAAATGGCTTCCTTTATGAACTAAGGGTTTGCAATATGATATGGGTGTGTCTTTGTAGACTGCAGTCTTGTCCATGAAGCAGGTGCTATTTATGAAATATGTTGATGTGTCATTACAGCAAAACATAAATGCTGTGAAATCTTCAGTCCCATGAGCAATCTGTTTCTATACGATGTCAATAGGAATTTTAGGTTTCTGCTGCTATTAGGGTTGATGCCATATAGAAAGCAGGGTTTGCTAGATGCAGATTTCATAACATGATTCAGCATATTTCTGCACTACTGCTGCTGCTTGTGAGATTTTGGCTGTTACCATACACCTCCTACCTCTCTCAGTTAATGACAAACTTGACCCATTTGCATTCTTTTCTTTCTCTGGTACAGATGACTTAAAGGGGAAATTCACCTTTGCCCTGCCAAATTACACCGTGTTGGAGAGTGCGGGCAAGCTGGAGATTAGCGTCCTCTTCCACAGGGCAACCCCGTGAGTGCAGAGATTCCCCTTTCTCGTACAGGCCTAGTGTTGTAGTTCTCCCGTCAGATCCTCGGTTAACAAAAAGCAAGCAGACAAAACAACAGACTTATCAAGAAAGGAAAGCTACAAGCTGGGCTTCATCAAAAATATGTGACACAAATTGTGAGGTGCCCTAATGGCTGTAGTTTCCTCTAGATATAGTACTAGTAATCGAAGGTCACTTTTTTTGTCAAAAATTGTGTTGCCAAATGGTGATATTGGCAGCTAGTGAGATTCGTGTGAAAAGGTCACGATAATTTCCCTCGCATACACGCGTGTCACTGTGCTGCCAATAGAAACTTGTTACAACTCCCCTCCCTATTTCTTTTGCAATATGTTTACTTAGAGACAAAGTCAATTAGTGAGCTCAATCCCAGAGAACATACCTGGTGTGTAATCTCTGTTTCTCCGTGTGATATTGTCTTATCCTGTCTCTCCCCTCAATGAACCCCTTCTTTCCCCTCCCTATTCATCCCCTTCCCTCCACAACTTTTCTTTTCCCTCCCCTCTCCAACCCACCCTCCCCTCCTCTCCCCTCCACCCCTCCTATCCCTCCTATCCCACCCCACCCCTCCCTCCCTATCCCTTACTTCCCTTCCCCACCTCTCCCCTTCCACCCCTCTCTTCTCCTCCCCTCTCTACCAGGCTCCTCCCACCCCTCTCTACCCCTCTCCACCCCTCCCCTCCCCTCCCTAAGCTCATCAACCCTCCCCAACTCTGTTTCTTCCATTTCTAGCCCATTCTTTTTTTTACTTTATTATTCATTCTTTCCTCTCTCACCCACTGCGACTCTCTCTATCATTCCCTCTGTCTGTGTGTATGTCTGTCTGTCTGTCTGTCCGTCCGGCTGTCTGTCTCTCCTTTCACTTTTTAATGAAATGAAATATTGAGCGTGCGAGTTTGCATGCATGAGTGGCTTGGCATCAGAGAGTTGGAGGGTAATTAATGACAGAGCTGACTCTTAAATGAATGGACCCAATATTTTTGAGTTTGCCAAAGTATACCCTGCCGTTGCTAGGAGATACTGGTGATGAAATCGGAAGGGGGCTTGAGCCGCTCGATATAGCCCGAGATTAAAAGAAATGACAGTCAAAATGAAGAGCTCTTCGAAGATGTGCTGGATGAAGGGACGAGGGCTATGTCACTGTGACAATTTTGGTGGTATCGGCTGGGACCGGTGATTGTAGATTGCTAGGTAGCCGATATTTGCATTCATTGATGGGCGGTTTGAACGACTGTTGTATATGTTATGTCCATGCACACACTTCAAACTACTCTACTTTGGTTACTTCATCAAATTTTTCACAAAAAGCTTCTTCAGAAGGTCCATCTTATACATACAACTTGTTATCTTTTCCTTTAAAAAAAATAATATCGTAGTTCTTCAGTAATGACAGATACTTGTGCATCCAAACACGGATGGATAGTTATGAATATAGTGTTTTGCGCTATTGAATCCATGGCAATTACTGCACACTGAGAATTCCATATTTTGCTTTGTTACTGTGGGGAATACAGGGCAGGGACTATAAACTACACAGCAGCTTTAGAGGCCAATGCAATCAGCTGAAAATATACTATTTAGCAGCCCCAGCTAATTTTCTCTGAATTTGGGGTGATACCACTTAATTTTCCCCACGGGGAAAATGAAATTCAGTTACAATGAAACATAATTGATGACATGCCATCACAGTTGGGGAGTGGAGGGAAAGCTGTTGGAAGCAAGTGTGTACCTTTGAAAGCCAGGGGAAAGTCACCTATGAGCAGTCAGGCCAAAGTGGGAAGGGGAAGGTCGAAGAGCAAATGGGCGTGAAAAAAATGGTTTGCTGAGAAAGACAGCAGAGTGACAAGAAAGCATGTCGCTGGTCACTTTGAGATGAGTCCTTCTGTGCCAGATAAAGCGCACTTCTCCCCTGGGGTCAAACCCTCTCAATGTAGATTTTATAATGAATGTGCTTCTCGTTTCCCAGTGAAAATTATGCCTCTCTCTCTCTCCTTGTGCTGAATTCTGCCTCAGTCCTCTGCTGAAATAATGGAAGTGAAGTAAGAGTTATGAAAGTATGGTAAAGCGGAGGAAGTGTATTTTCATGGTGGCAGAGTATGCATGTCTATATATAAGACGTGCTGAAGATTACTGTAGTGCAGTTTTGTAAGTAGCACAATGTTCTGGCACTTGTCGGTAGTACAGTCAATCTCTTGGACTGTTCTGAAAAAGAAATAAAAGTCTTACTTAATGAAATGCTGGGTTTCAATGACAGCTTTGATGACCATTTTCTGCCAAGTTTAACCACCAGCGTGCTCTTTGCCGAGGTCAACGTCATCCTAATATCGATGCTCTAATCTATTATGACATCATAAGTATGATGGGCACGTTGTAAATTGGCAGCAGTAGAAATTACTGACAGTCGTAAGCTGCTGTGAGCATGGCATGTGACAAGCTCCTACAGATCTCCCGCCATGCTTTTGCATTGAGGGGAATATTGTTTTTAATTGGACTCGTGCTGCATGAAAGTTGACGGGATGTCAAGAGATGGCAAGAAATCCATAAACTCGCTGTGCGGCCACATTCCATTGGTTTGCTAGAGGTAGAGGGCAGCAGGTGTGTAGAGATGAGGTGAAATCAATGCTAGATATGGGCACGTCAGACGACAGCCCAGCTTGGATGTCATTGATTTTGCTGACGTACGACCAGACATTCAGCTTACGTAATCACTTATCACTTGTGATCAGAAATGATTGGGAAGCTTATTAGGTAGATGACATAGAATAAAAGTAGAGAGGGGGAAAAAATCTTCATCCCCTCCATGATGTCCTTGTAGTGTTACCATTCAAAATGTGTCTGGGAATAGATATGATGTGCATATGTTTGTGAATAGTTCACCTTCTTCTGCTGATGTTGAACTGTTTAAGTTACATTACTCAAAAAAAGAGAGAGAAAATGAACTGTAAGTAAATATTGTGATGATGTAAGCCTGAATCCAAAATTATATCACTCCATATTCACAGTTAATGAAACATTTGCTGACCAGCCAAATTTAGCATTTTCAGGTATGAAATAGAAGGAATTACTAGAATCACTTGCCAGAAATAGAAAACCGGATGGACATACAGTGCACTCCCATTATAATGAATGTGGTTATAAGAAAATTATTATTACAACAAAGTAAAAATTCAGTTCCCAAAATTATCATGTATATATCTGGAAGTACGTTATTGTTAGGATATGATAAAATTTCAATAAAATGAAAGAAAGCTGCCGATCCTAAGGACTTTGTTATAATAAGGGTCCACTGTATGTAAAGTTACCAATGTGGTGGTCTTTAGATTTCATGATGAAAATGAGGGACTGTGCTAATGATACAAACCAATGCATGCATGGGAATAAGGAAAACTGTATTTTTTAATGAAATATGTTATCATCTCTGTATACATCTCTGCCCTGAAATGTCATACAAAACACACTGTGCGCTCCACTCAGGCAAGGAAAATATATTTAGGTAACTGAAGTCTTTTACGACAATCATTATTCATGAAAGCTCATGTAAATGTGCACAGCCATGATATGCTACTGAATCGGGCTTTGGCACATCATGCTGTGCGGAACATTGTGAAGAATCCTTAAAATGCAGAAAATAGCATGCTAATGGGTTTGCATACAGAATACAGAATATATATATATATATATATATATATATATATATATATATATATATATATATATATATATATATATATATATATATATATACATAGATATATCATATTATCGAGGGAAAGGGATAAGAAGAATATAAAAATAGAAGGAATACAAAGAAGTGAGGATATGCGTGGAAGTGAACTTTTAATGCATGCATTCATGTCACACACAATATCTATCACTCTCCCTGACTGTGCTTGCCAGCAGACAGGTGAGCGTTTGTGGGGCCGACTGCCAATATTGAGCACCGAGCATTTCTAGCCAGAGGATACCATGTACGCCACTGTGTATATATGGCATTAAGCAGGTTGATAATGGATTATTGATTGGGCAGCCTGGCTAATGCTGGCTGTTGCCGTGTGCGACGAAAGTGTTTGTATGGAGGGGGAGAAGAAAGGAGAATGGAAGGGGGACATAAATGGAGAAAGAAGAGAAAGGAGAGGAGGGATGGAGAGAAGGGAGGAAGCATTCGGGGAGAACAAACTCAATCAAATCGTTCGTTCCCTTGCACAATCGCAAATCCTTTTGCTGAGTATCTGGGGCTGCAAATCATCGGGCAAGGGGTAGGAACACAATTATTGATTGCCATTTCTTGTCGGCAACTGTCATAAGTGATGTGGAAGAAGGGTGGTACTTGGGTGACTTGGCGTCGCCTTCTCGTGGAGGTTGCATGCTCCATTTTTTTTTTTTGGTTAGTCTGCTTGTTCATATTTCAAACGTAGATTCAAGAACGTATTTGAAGGAAGTTCTCTGAGGTACACGCCATAATCACCGTCACCGTCCACAAAGGATGAATCCATCTGAATGGCTGTCTTTGTAGGCTAATGTTCCTCGCTGGCGTAGATGAAATGGCAAACGCTCGGTCATTATCTCGAATTTCAATCAGAGCACTCGGCTTCAAGGTGAAATGACTGCAATGAGTGGTGTGCGTCCCCGTACAAAAGGACTTCTTGTGGCTTGTAAGGCCACGTGAGGACAGTAATATCGTACATAATGGGTTGATACATCAAGGAAAGGCATATCCTGTCATTAGTGAGATTAAACCCATACATAAACGGTCTTGTAAATACCACGTTTTCAAAACTTACGACTGGAAAGTCTGTAATTGCTTGAGAAAGAAAAGGCAGAATTTCCAAGTTGGCATTTCATTTGTCTCTGTAATCGCGAAAAAAAGTCTGCGTTACAGCAGTGCATACTTAATGCACATGGTGATAATTGCTTTCTGAAAAAGAAACAAAAAATTTTTGCTGAGCAAGAGATGTGATGTGGCTGGTTGGCCTAGCCAATTATGTGCTCAACATGATAGGGAGACATTGAAAAACAAATGTGTGTCCAACAAAAAACCTGTTTTCTGCATGTGATATCTCTGGTTATATCTGATTTTAAAACAGAAGTGCAAAAAGTGTATGATATAGGCTGCATGCACAATGGTGGTCTCGAACAAATTCAGCTTAAAATCATCTTTTACTTTGTGAATAATGCTGAAGAATATATAAGGATCTACATTCAACATGAAAGTGATAAGTTTGAACATTACGTGGATAGGTTCCCTTTATCAGGCACTATGAAATCGACAGGGAAAGAAAAAAAATGTTGCCTCAAATCTGTGTGTATTATTTATGTCATATGAGAAGTGCATTTCATGGTTATCATGCATAGAGATCTCTTCTCTTACAAGGTATGAGGGAAATATATTACCCTACCCTTCCCCCACAAAAAAAAAGGAAAAATAGGTTAAAGGGAAGATGGGGAGAAGGCTCCAATAGACAGTCAGTGTCACACGAGATGCATCAAAAGGTCGAAGGTGACAGGGGGTGACAGCACACCGTCAAAGAGGTGCTACGCAACGCCCCTGGTAGGCAGTGATAACAGTGATAGTGATGTATCATTGATCGTGCATCACACCAGTTTCACGCAAGCAACACCAGCAGAGATGATGGGGGTGTTGGGGGGGGGGGTGGGGAAGAATCCCTACTAATGGACAAGCACGTCTATAATGTATTGTTTCTGCCGGCGAGGGAATATTTTATTTTTTCTTACCTTGCGGTGACAATAAGGGCCTGAAAATTATATCCAGCTATGGTAGAACTTGGAGAATGAAACTACAAGAAAGCAAGTGACATAACAGTAGATCCCTTTGCCTGCTGTGAAGGCAAGAACTCTTTAATTGCCGTGAGGCAACATCAATCAGTATACTTAGTTATAATTAGTATAATTAGTGTATCTCCATTGCATTGAGTGGCACTATTTGTGTATTAATTGTTGTTAGAGTTTGTGGGTAAAAGCTTGTACATTATACAGACACAAAGTTGCTAGGCTTCAGTGCCTCGCTCCCGCTTGTCACTATGAGCTTCAGTGTAATCTTCTGGTGTAGAAAAGTACTAGGAATCATTAATTAGCATATGGGTGATTTGTTGGCATTGGTGTACACATTGAGCTACATCATTTCAGATGATGTAAACATTGTGATATGTCATCTCTGGTATAGACATAGAGCTGTTCATCGTTTCAGGTGTAGACATTGTGCTACATCATTGCTGGTGTGTAGGCATTGTGTTACAACATCTCTCATATAAAAATCATGCTATATTGTCTTTGATGTAGACTGTTAGCTTCATTGTCTCTGGTGTACAGTTTATATGCTACATAACATATCAGTTGAAGCCATTGTGCTACATTATTTCAGGTGCAGACATTGGGTTACTTCAACACTGCATCGGGAAAACATTGTACTGTGTCATCCTCCATTAATTACATACTCAGATAAAGTATTATAAAGTAACATTTAATTCTAGCTACAAGCTTTTCAGGAGTTGAAACATGAAATACATAAACAATCACAGTGTATGTCAAATATGGAAGTTTACAAAAAGTGTACAAAAAGGAGCCTGCTCAAGAGAATGAATGTAAAATATCATTCTGTAGTACTGACTATTTTCTTTAAAGTTTAGCTGACATGAAATCTTTCCATATGTGATTGCCTCCATATTTCATTGGAACAAAAAAAAACAACAACCAATAACAACATGTAGCAATTGAGATCCTTAAAAAATTCAAAGTATTTACAATTGTTGAAATATCATATCCTTCTTAGCATTCCTATCTCTAAGTTGTGATAAGCAGTGTTGTGATTTTTTTTCTAGCATGAATCATTAACAAAGTTTCTTCTACCTGACAAAAGAGGTATATGAAGTATATTCATTATTCATCTCGCTTTATTGCTCCATCCAGGAAAAGGCGCACTCAACAGTTCCCAAAGGTAAGAGATTAGCACAACATGTTTTACGCCTTCTTCACAAAACCTATTAATGATTCTGACTATTATACTCTTTCTCTCTCTCTCTCTGTTGGTCAACCCCACTTTCTCTCTTTCTCAAACAACTACTGTAGAAGTGGAAATTTTCGCAATGTTGAAAGCTTTGCACATTTTGTGCAACCAGAAACCAGTGCAAAAATAAAAGCACTCAAATGTTTTTGCTTTGTTATATGTTCCAGTAGTTCGTGTCTTGATTCTCCAGAATTAAAAACTCGTCATATATATTCGGCCGAGCGTTAAAAAAAAAAAAAAAATTACTCACAAGAAAATATCCACTCTTACAGGAGTAGCTTTTTTGTAGCCTGTGTTTATGTTTACTAGGAAAGTGTCGATGTATATATGTAGTGATCTTCTCTGGATTTCTGCTGTCACATTGTTGAAACTTTGTATACCGGTATATGTGCCTTTTATATATATTTTTTAAAGTTTTCTACTTGAGTGTGAATACATGCATGATATTGAGTTGATGTATCATTTTTGTCTTTATGGCAAAGTGGAGTGAGGAGACTTGTTGAAATATTGGAATTTTCCATCTTTGTAGCAAAGGAAGAGCATATGATTCTTGTTTCAATATGATATTACATGTTTGTGTAGGTGTGTGCGTGCTGTACTTCAAGGGAGACCTAACATTAAATTTTTTGCTCCATGTATCCAATTTACTGCTCCATTTATCGAAAAAGAAGTAGTGCAATATTTCTGTAATGAGCGTGCCTTCTGCATGATCAGATTGGCATTTGACTCCACTTTTCCCTTGGGTATACTTTGCTCAGAACAGCCTGCTGCAAAATGTGAAGATGGAGCCCCCCAAAATAGTAAAGATTTCTGCCATGTGCATTTGGGACTTTGGAACATTTACAACTTGCACTAAATGTTTTGGCATTCATTCCCCCGGCTAAGTAGGGCAATAGGGAATCGGGGGAAATGTTCTTATCATATTGTGTGATAAATTCTCTCTCTCTCTCCCTTTCTCTCTTCCTCTCTTTCTGTTTCTCCATCTTTGTCTCTCTTTTTCTCTCTCTTTCTGAGTTAATAGATGTTTTGTCTGTTATAAGTCTCTGTCTCTCTGTCTGTATCTTGTTATCCTTCTTAGTCCCATCATCCTATGTCATCTTTCTGTTCTAGTCTCAACAAGTCCCTGCCTCTTTATACATAGCCAAGTTTTCTTCATCTAAAACAATATGTTTACAACCTGGGTATTCATGCTGTGTAAAATAGTATGCACAACAAGGTCAACCTCATATACCGTCAAACCTGTGTGTAGCGGCCACTCAAGAGAGACAAAAAAGATTCCCACTCTAGACAAGATCTCAAACATGGCTTTTCTATCTGAGGGAATTTCTTATAGTGACCGTATAATGGCAGGTGGCTGCCAATAGACAGGTGGCTGCTAAGACAGATTTGACTGTATACTTGCTGAGTTCTTCATTTTCTCCCCCTGTTTGCTTAAATTATTCTCCCAATCCTTGTCCACCCACATGGCTACAGGAAAATGGCTGGCCCGCAGGCCATGACGTTGTGGACGAGACGAGCGGCATCGAGCACTTTGGCGACAACGCCATCAAGGACACCGTCTATGTGTCGTACGAGACGAGGGACGGCACAGCCAAGAAGGACACCGAGTTCTCCTTCACCCAGGGGCAGCTGGTAGGAAACTCACTGTGGGATGGGGCAAGGTTCTATCCAAAAAGTCATTATGTGCCACATTCACAGAGACTCCAACCCAAAGCACCTTCTGATCTGGAGATTCTCCCGCCTGAAACCCCTAGCAAACGGGAGACTCCAAGTTGATGTGCGCGAAGTGCACATCACGAGCGCAAAGTTCCTTGCGGCCGGGGTCCAGGGTCTGCTTGGGCCCTAGAAGCTCTAATAATTAGGGTTCTTGATGCTCTCTTGTGCTATCTAAAGGCTTATTTTTCAACACACGAAGACAAAAAGTAAGAAATCATTTCAAACGGGAGACACAGAGCCAGAACGGGAGAAATTAAATCTCAAACGGGAGAACGGGAGACTTTGCAAAAGTGGGCTTTCGGCGGGAGATCTCCCGTTGAAAGCGGGAGAGTTGGAGTCTCTGCATTCACACATCCAACTCAGTTGGCGCCTTGCATAATTTGTATGTTTTGCTGAATAATGCACAACCCTGCCCAAACCAATTCATGAATTGCCAATATGCCATGGTACGATGAAAGCTTCACTCTCGATTCCATTCCTCACCTAGATACACCTAACTTGTGTTAATTGCGTGGTAATTGAATAGCGGTGTTCCATGGCGTTTTTCGAGTAGATTCTAATTTTCTGTTGCAGTTGTGTCTGCAAAAGTCATGCCTCCAAGACCTGGACGATAACACAACTATTGACCATTTACAAGAAAAATGATCATAGCTTTGTCATAAGATTGAGAGCTTTGAATTTTTCCTACAACTTTACTCACTGCATGCATGTCTAACATAAATGTTACTATAAAAAAAATACCTGGCTTTGAAAAACAGAATGTTTTCCAAATGCGTCCATTCGTCGCAGTCTCAGAATAATGTGGTACACAGGGGGTTTACACCTTGGCACACAAAGAATCAACAGGAAGATACATAGTTCATGATTTATTTATGTTTTGCTATGGGCAAATTAAATCTAAACTTTCAGCATATTAATGATTCTGTGACTGTGGGCATTTCTGCACATAATTTGATAACTCCCCCCAAAAATGTAGTTCACATTCATTTTTTTTTTGTCTGAGTGTAGAGTATGATGTATGTGGAAATTTCCGCACCGCAAGATATTCCATGTGAACAGTATGACCCTCAAGGAAACGACCCATTTATTGATCAGTGCTGCTGCTTTTTTAACAGTTAGGCACGTGAGGGAAATCTAACTTTTTGAAAAAAATATTGTAAATGTCATGAGGTATGGGCTTGAAATTTCATGTGGCCTATCATGGAGATAACTTTGTACTTGTGTGGGGTAGCAAAGGGAAGTATATACTGTAAAACAAGGAATTTTCGTGTGCATTTTAATTTCGCGAATTTCGCGAGCGCCAAGATTCGCGAAATTAAAATGCACGCGAAAGTCCATGTTTACATTATATACATTGAACGCCAGTGGCACTTCGCGAAAATTTCATGCCACGAAAAAGGCTGTCGGCTCCAATTCGCGAAAAATTCATGCCGCGAATATATCATGTTTTACAGTAATTCACAGGCTGTCCTCATATAATTAGCCTTGGTGAGGGTGTGACAGTTAGACCACGTTTCATTCAGATTTGGTTTGGTTTGGTTTGGTTTGGTTTATTTCTGCATTTAATCAAATACAAAAATCAACACAAATTTCAAAGACACAAAAGAATAAGGAATGCAGTGATTGAAGTGATGAAAACAAAATTACATAAATAGATACACATACCTAGTAAGTAACAGTGTTGTGCAATAAACATATAAAAACATGTAAATAAGATAAATATACAGTAAAAATAAAATAAGAGAAACATACAGTATAAATAAGATAAATATGTAGTAGATACTTTTCCAGTAAATATGAGAGATAATTGAATGCAGGAGACTGCCATCACGAGTGGTTAAGCTGAAAATGGATGGGGCCTCATAAAAAGAATGTTAGAATCTTTCATAAAATTTAAAACATATAAGATTAAAGTTATGGTATATACCTGCCCCCTCCCTTCCCCCAAGAAGAGTCCTTGAAAAATGGAGGATGTGTCTTATTCAAGAGATTTCTATAGAATGTTGGTCTAATGTGAGGAAAAACAATGCTTTAATTCATTTTCATGGATATTTTCAACCCCCCCCCCCAAAAAAAAAAAAAAAAAAACCTGTCCGTGCAAGTTGGCCTTACAGTAAGGTACAGAAACTGATTAGATTCTGTTGAATTAACATGAAAATCAAATCATGGGTTGTCTGTTTTCCTTTCGGCCGGGGCATGTGGCTAGCCGCGGCTCTTGCCAGTGGATTGAAAATTCAATTTTCTCTCTCCTCGGAGTATTTCCCAGTGGAAATTGTGTTAACCATTTGCTCTACAAGGTGAAAAAATCGATACCACGGCATCTCCGCATCATTTTCCCGCGTCTAGTATTTCCCCGCAAGATGCTGTGTGACCATTGTACTAACCATCCTATTGACGAAAATAAAGTAAGCGGGGGGAAGAACAGTAGTATCTCCTGAGATTTTATAGGGTAATATGTGTGCTTTGGGGTGCTGGCATAAAGAGGGGGAGAAAATGATTGATCAAACAAAGCAAATGAAGAGACAAATGAACAGAGAAGCTGTTGACATACTTCTATGGCTTTTTCCTGTCTTAATTAAGTGAGATGCTAAGATGAGTAATAACTGAAGAGTTGAAATACAGAAGCGGCAAAGAAAAAGGTTACAGGAGGCAAATGATAACATATCTGTCACAATTTCTCTGTCACTGTCCGTGCAGTGCTTCAAGGAGACGGAGTGGAAAAAGACGATCACCATTCCCATCATCAACGACAACCAGTACGAGAACGACATGGAGTTCTACGTCATCCTCAAGTCCCCGGAGGGCGGAGGAGTCCTTGGGGACCCGAGCGTTACCAGGGTGACGATCATCGATGATGATGGTAAGAGTTTGGAGAGATGACCGTGATGAAACCACAGCCCTCAATAACCTGTTGTTGATTCTTCTTTTTCTTTTTACCCTTTTTTTTTGGGTTGATATAGGGGGGGGGGGGTTGTTTTGGAAGTTGAAGAGCAGGAATTCACGGTCACTAATTCGGATTTGCCTGGAGCAAGCATGCTTTCCAGCTCTTCTGTGTATTAAAACCAAATCATTATGATTGTCATAATTATTATCTCCACCTGTTGCCATGGAGCATATGTTTTTGTCTATTTCGTTTACCTTGTTTTATTTGATTTGATATGTTTTGGTTTGGTTTTGCTTTGCATCTTTTTCTTTTTCTTTTTTTAATTTAAATTTGGTTTGGCTTTGGGTGAGCATAAACTGGGATGAGTGATTGAGGGAAACATAATGTAGGCTGTGTGCCCGGAAGATGACTGATGTCATTGTTCTAATAACCTGTGGCCATAGACTGTTATATATCACCATGCCAATCCAGGAGGATCTTATTATAAGTAGTGCTCCAATGTAAACACTTATTTTATTATCTTTATATATATACTTATTCAGGGGAATTTTAAGAAGGGTTCCCAATGAAGTCAAAGGCACAAAAACGATTTCTCATCCTCAATACGTCGTAATGTAACAGGAAATCACCTGAAGCCTCTTGCTATTCAAAGACACGGTGCTTGTGTTTTGGCATGTATTTGTATCTAATCGATTGGCATTTACGTGCAGTGTCATCTGATGTCATGTAAATTGTTTGTGATGGATGGCAGTGGATATGAATGAGCTTTTTGTAAGAAACGTTTGTGTACTAATTGATTAGTGGTCTGTATTGGTCTTATATTTGCTTTGACCAAACACCGAGGAACCTGCATATCAGTTGTAATACTAGGTCTGCATATTTGAATTTTCTCACCCATACTGCACTGCTAAGTTCAGCATGTTATGGCTTGCAGTGGGCAGTGCGTTGACCTTTAAATTGATGTCACTGCCTGGTGAGTGTCAAATTGTCAATCTCCTCCTTGCATTCAAAAAGTTTGTGCTTTAGATATTAAACAATTATCACTTTTAACCCAAAAAGAGATCGCTTTAGAGCATTCTTGAGATGTGGTCTAGACTTCTCCTTTTCCACACCCCTTGTTTTGGATTCAAGTGTCATGCTTTATGAGCAGTAATGATTAACGGAAGAAACACTTTTTGCTATTCACTTTTTTTCAGTACCAGGCGAGTTTTCGTTCGAGTCTCCTACATACACCGCAGATCTGGAGAAGGGTGTGGTATCCGCCACTGTGACCAGGACGAAGGGTTTTGATGGAACGGTCACCCTTCAATATGCAACAATGTAAGTTTGTGCCTCCCAACACTGTAGGGCCTACTCTCATCCTCTATTGTCATGGCAACTGGCAAAACATGGTTATATATCTCGATCAGTCTTCGTGGAATGTAGCTCATTTGTTGTGTTGTCAAGATGTTGCTACTGAGTGGATGATTGATTACAATTTTTCATTTCGTGTGATGTGGGTAATTATATATGCTATTCTCCATCCCACACAAATTGAGGGAAAGTTATTTGGCAGTGGGGGCAAAAAGAATGACATTGATGGAATCCAGTTTAACTGGATTATTGAAGCGACAGCCAATTAAATATTTCAGGTTGAAAAAACACTTCTGACAGGATGAGAATTTGGCACTGCCATTTCTTCCTGGTATCCTATTTTTCATTCTGTTGAGTTCAAGAGCACATCCTGAGCGGAAGACGGAGAAGTGACAAAACTTTACTACCGGCAACACTCCATTGTCTCTAGGCGGGCGCTAGGAAACTTCGCTAACCAGATTTCATGCGCATTCCGCCGTTATGAGTCTTGAGTCGAGGTGACTCCCCGAAAAAAAAATGACACCACGTCCTGAAATGAGAGATTGGTGCTCAGAGAATCTTTTAATTAAAAAAGTGTTGATTGTTTTTATTTGGTTACCTCAGTATCTCAAGATGACTTGCCAACAGCGAAGACAAACAGGGCGTGCAATTAGTGCATTGAAAGTTGTATAGGGATTAACCCAGTGTTTGCTCTATGGATTTCTACTTGAGTGGCTGTGTAAACATCTTCCTCCTTTTATGAGCAAGGACCAAATCAGCTTTGTTTGATATTATCCTTGGATTGTCACGATCTGTTTACCATCACCAAGGATGTCTGGATGTTTGACAAAATGCTTTCCACGTAGGAGAAAATTTATTGCTCTCTGGTCGTAACATGAATTCAAAAAAATTAATTTTCATGTTGCGTAAATTATCTGCCTAGTTTCCAAAATTAGCCCAGTGATGCAAAAAGTAAATAACCGTCATTGGTTGCATGGCAATGTCATGTGTAGAAAACTTTTAATAGTCAGGGCCTACCTACATTATTCTGCACTTCAAGATTCATTCAAGTTCTTGCGTTGGATGAGAAGGGGAAAAAATTATTTTTTGGTCACTGCAGTTTGTTACGGACTACTATATTCCATATACTTAGATTTATTGTTGGGTTAGCTGGAAATAGAAATAAATAAAAAAGATTAATCATTTAAAGGAATCCTATTATTGTGACATGAAATAATAATCTGATAGGATAGTTGAAACTCCTGTTTCTATCAATGGTTTAAAATTTGTCAGCAAATATTAATAATGTAAGTATGTATGTATGTATGTATGTATGTATGTATGTATGTATGTATTTGTCTATGTATGTATGTATGTATGTGCATATGTATGTATGTATGTGTGTATTGATACATGACTGCCAAAGGCTGTTGAAACTAGCATGCTCTTCTTTCACTATGCTGGTCCTTGCTTACATTAGAGTGTGATATGCAAGTCAGTGTATGAATATGCTTGTTATTTTTTTATATTTTGGTGTTGCCACATTGCCTTTTACTGATCGACTATTAAGTTCTTCACCCTGATATACTTGGACCAATACCTTATTATCTATGTAGGGATGGGACGGCCAAGGGGAGTGTGAACATGGAGGGGGAGGCAGACTACAAATCCATGTCAGGGACGCTGTGCTTCAAGCACGAGGAGAAGAGCAAGACCATCGAGGTCCCGGTCAACAAGGAATCAATGGTGAGCTCAGACCGCAGTCTGACCATACGGTTACCGGTATCTATCCCACACATCACACCACTGTTGTAAAAAAGAACACATTTCCTTATTACAAAACAAAACCAAAAAAAACAAAAAAACATACACACACACATGTCTTGCATCATATAGTAATTGTGCATGTCGAAACATGCAGTTCAGGGTTGAGATATGATAATCATGCATTTGAAAAATAAGACTTAATATGATCAAGAAAGAATTCAAGTTGGGCAGTGCACTGGCTGGATTCTGGGATGCTATGAGCTATACGTGAATTCAGGAAGTCCAAGAGCTAAATTAGGTATTTCTGTACAGAATCAAATTCTATATAGATAAAAATTATGTGAAAATTGGTAGAACTCACCCCAAAAATAGCAAAAAATAATATAAAAAAAAAACACTGGAGTACATACATGTGCACCTGGAGTTAGCTTCAGAGGTACAATCAAACTGAAATAAATAAGATGTTCAAATGAATCGACGGCTCAATTAGGAAGACAAGTTTGAGAAGAGGATCTGCGATCTCATGAGCGTATTTTTCTTGTATTTTTTAATGATATGTTTTTTTTTCGTATTCTTTTATGTTCCCTGCAATGTTTCAGAAATAATGCAGAAACAAATTTTAAATTGTTTCTACTGTTTCTCTTCATATGTATATGTACTTATCTATCTACCTATCTATCTTTCTATCTATCTCTCTGTCTATCTATCTACTTGTCTATCTATCTATCTATCCATCTATTCATTTATCTATCCATCTATATGTGCTTATCTATCACTCTATCCATTTATCAATCTACCTATCTGTCTCTCCATCTACTTATCAATCTATCTGTATATATATATATATATATATATATATATATATATATATATATATATGTTCATCTGTTGATTTATCTATCAAACTATCTATCTATATATGTATGTATCTCCTTATTTTCCCTTCTATCTCTCTCCTTCTCTCTCTCAATCACTCCTTCCTACTCGCAGGGTCTGAAGAACTTTGTGATAGTGCTGCGAAATCCAAGCGTAGGGGCCAAGCTTGGGGACCACAGTGCTGCAGTAGCAAACCTCAGACCAGATGACATCGGTGAGAGGGTGGCCAATATTCTCGACGACGACGAAGACACGGAGACGTGGTTTGGACAAATCAAGAAGTGAGTAGCGGCCGGTAGAATTCCTGGAAATGCCTGTTGGGTATTCACACATTCATTTCTCATTACACAGATGTTCCATCAACACATACAGATATGTCTGAAATGTTAACAAGCATTCACTGTAAAACATTCGCCCCAGGTGACTTGCAATAGTAAGCAAACGGTATCAACCAGGATTCGAGAAGAAGAAAAAGAAAAAAAAAACCACATACCCAAGGAAACTGCCATGCATACAGTTTTATGGCTAGAAGAAGTTACAGAGTTTTCTTGGGAGTGTATTTTGTCACAAAAGTTTTTTTTTTTTTCTGGCAAGTAAGCAGATACCAATTTTTTTTTTAAAATTCAGTCTTCATCAAAAGGTAGAAGAATATTGAATTATGCAGAATGAAAGAGGAGCATGAAAATGAGGGGGTTATGATTAGATCTATATTCTTTACCAACTGTTATCATGAGCAGCATTCTGTCTGATCTTAACTAATGCACAACAGTCAAGTTTTAATTTCAGTTACTGAGTTCAGTGTTTGCAGAGAAAATCAGTCATGTTTACACATATGAATCCAATTATCAGCAAAGTTATCAATACTTACTCAACAGTATGCGTCCACTTACACAATATGCAAAATTTTCAAATAAATGCTGACTGAAATAGATAATTGGTGGGTAAGAAAAGTCACCAAACTGAAGAGAGAGCCTGCATGGGTTATATCAGAAAAACTCCTCCGTTAGAATTGGCTCTCACTTAATTGATTGATGCTCGATATGCCCAGATACAGTAGCATACTGTAAAAATTGATATTTTTGCGTGAGTAATTTTTCGCACTCTGCTGAGTAAGAAGAATGTGGTGTGATTATGATTCCGTGGAGTCAAGACATTACAAAGTGGTACATATAACAAGCAAAAATATTTACGTGCTTTCATTCTTCGTGCTAGTTTCTGGTCGCGCAGACATGTGGGAAAATATCCCACACCGAGAAAATGTTGAATTTTACCGTAGCCAGTGGGTTAAATATGTTGTTCTCTGCCTCCTCCTACAGTGCCATGACCCTCGGGGGAGACCTCGATGACGAAGGCAAGGAAGTTCCTCCCTCCAAGATTGACTGCCTCATGCATTTCATCACCTTCTTCTGGAAGGTCCTCTTCGCTTTCGTTCCGCCAAGGTGAGTTAACGCTTCTGAGATTTCTGTCTTGTTCAATCTTTTGAAACTGACAAGTGACCAACATAAAAGGCATAATTTTACCATTTGCAGATGAAACAAAAACCCAGCATTAGTGCTTCAAAATACTTCTAAAATTGATCAGGGATAGAAACAACCACTGTAAAAATTTGAATATGTATATTTGATGTTAAGTATTGTTAAATACACAAAATGTGAACAATAGTTATGATAAAAATGTTTCCACACTGAACCGTCTACAGTTATGGTTTAATGAGAAAAGTAGTGATATCTCCTTATATTTTAGGATGTATTGCAAAAATTTTGTATGATAGGATGTTTTGTGATACAACTGACCTACACATATGCCTACATATATCAAAAGTCATGCCTACATATATCAAGAGTCATACCTTGAACATTTTTTTAATCGCTGCTCCCAAAGTTAAACAGGACCTTTAATGCTTCTGAGATCATTGGAATGTTAAACAGATATGTTTAGAAATGTGCCTTAGGGTTTTTAGATGATATTAAGCACAGTTCAAGAGAAATCAAACTCCATGTCATAGCTACAACGACAGCCATTTTGCTTCGCCTTGCATAGAGAGTTAGATCGGTTAATTGCTAGCCCCAAGGAATTGCTCAGTACAGTGGAGAGCATGCACGTATCCGGAAGAAGAAAGAATGAGAAATGAGAACAAATCTAAAAAGAAATGGATCAGCCCTATAGCCCTCAAGTATGTGATATTCAAGAGTAATGTATAGATGTATTTTTCTCTGTCTCACAGAAACTATGCTGGTGGCTGGCCGGCTTTCTTTGGCTCACTGCTCATCATTCTGGGGCTGACGGCTTTAGTGCAACAGGTGAAAAATTTCCCACAATTTCTTTTCGCTGCATTGAAAGTTTTGTTCAACTTTTTTTTTTCCTTTACCCATAAATATCCAAGGTATTGTGTATGGTGTATCCTTTTTGTTATACCCCCGCCAAACGAAGTTTGAAGGGGGTATATAGGAATCAGCGGGTGGTCGGGCGGTCGGGCGGTCGGGCGGTCGGGCGGTCGGGCGGTCGGGCGGTCGGGCGGTTGGGCGGTCGGTCCGTTGCAAATCTTGCGTCGCGAACTACTTCCTCAGTTTTCAACCGATTCCCATAGAACTTGGCACAGATGTGTGCCTCGGGTTGTAGATGTGCAAGACGTATTTTTTGACAGTACCCAAAAGTATGTTGCCATGGTAACGGCATATTATGGGCAAAAATGGGTACAAATCTTGCGTCGCGAACTCCTCCCACAGTTTTTGATCAATTTTTATGAAATTAGGTACAGATGTTCATCTGAATATGTTAATGTGCAAGACACATATTTCCGCAGTGGCAAAAAGTGCGTTGCCATGGTAACGGCATGTTATTGGTATAATATAGGGCAAAATGCTTCATGGCAAAACTGCTTCATCAGTGTTCTTCCAATTCCCATGGAATTCATATTGAATGTTTGTCTTAGGATATAGGTCAGCATGACACATTTCTTGACAGTGACAAAAAGTATGTTGCCATGGTAACAGCTCACATATTATGAGCCAAAATGATGGAAAATTTTGTGTTGCAAACTACTTCCTCAGTTTTTGCCCAATTTCCATGAAACTTGGTACAGATGTGTGCCTTTGGTTGTAGATGTGCAAGACGCATTTTTCGACAGTACCCGAAAGTACGTTGCCATGGTAACGGCATATTAATGGCAGAAGATCAAGGAAAGATCTTGCAGATTTAACTACTTCCTCAGTTTTTTGACCAAAGCTTATGAAATGATGTTTTGACCAAAGCTTATGAAATGTTGTTTGGCGGGGGTATAACCAGTCGCTGTAGCGACATTTCTAGTTATTTCTGACAGTGGAAGGCAGATTTCTGTAATTTGTCAGACAATAAAGAATCTCGAGTCTTAATTTTTTAATATCAGTAACACCTGACACATTTGATTCCCATACGTAACTGGTTATAATGTGTATCACAATCCTGTCTAACATTATTGCATGATACAAGTAGGTCAAATATGAAACACAATGTAGAGATCTCTGGAATAAATCATTAACGCTATTCTGTGCCACGTGCTTGCAATTATGTGTTAACAGCTGGCAAATCTTCTTGGCTGCGTGCTAAACATCGAGCCGAGTGTTGCTGGCATCACCATCGTCGCCTTAGGCACCAGTGTCCCGGATATGTTTGCCAGTCGGACGGCGGCCATACAGGACCAACATGCCGATGCTGCTATTGGCAACATAACAGGTAAAAAGCCCAGGGTGGATGTGTTAATATCTAGTGCCTCTTTTTGTCCACTAGGCAGGGCTCAACACTAACGGTGGCCCAGGGTCACCAAAAATAAAAGTCGGGCCACCAAATTTTGAAAAAGGGTAAATTTGGTGGCCCGCCTCAGGCCACCACAATTTTTTGAAAAGTGTAATTTATTTATGTTAAGATGTTGCAACCCATGTGCCTGTCAATGAATATTTGTACTTAGTCTTACCATTCAGCAGTTAAAATTGTTTAAAGGATGGATGAAAAGTAATGAATGAGTGCCTGAGAGTGAGTGTTGCGACTTTGTTGAGGTTTATATATGAGCAGACAGATTATGTCCAACTTCCAATTCTTACTATGATAAAACTTAAATATTTGACTCATAAAAAAACAACAGGAATTCTAATGTTTTTTGTTGTTTTGGGGGGCCACCAAATTTTTCTCTCTGGCCACCAAAAATTTGAAGTTGATGATTTTGGTGGCCCCATCAGGCCGCCAAATAAAAAAGTTAGTGTGGAGCCCTGCATTAGGGATGTAATTACAAGTAATGGTGTGTGTAATCTTTGTGGATGCATATCTTTCTTATCCTGCAGGGAGCAACAGTGTAAATGTGTTCTTGGGGTTGGGCCTACCCTGGGTCATCCGGACCATGTACCTCCACTTCCGGAACATCCCCTTCCGTGTCGGGACGGAGAACCTTGACCTGTCCGTCATTCTCTTCACCTCCGTGGGCATGGTTTGCATCGTCCTCCTCATCGTTAGGAGATTTGTAAGTGTCCTCCCGCCTCCTTTAATTCCGCGCAAGATGCAGTTGGCAGGTTAACATCTTGTTGGTTGGTCTGTGGCAGGCAATCTGTCATACTGTACGAGCTGAAATTTTCGCGTACAGATATTTTCGCGAATTGCTACTTGGAGGACATTTTCGCTCGTTGTTAATTTCACGGTTTTGAGGGTCTAACTGAACTTAGTTATTCGCGCGTGTTGTTATTTTCGCGGTTCGAAGGCGATTCGCGAAATTCGTGAAAATAAAACCACCGCGAAAATTTCAGCTCGTACAGTAGTACATGCTGGAAACTTGTGAGGATTGACATAGGTGGAATTGGCATGAAATATTAGCTCAAGAATAGAGATCGGAACAAAGCTTGAATTTCATTGCATACTGGCTCTCTGTATGACAAATCAAATAATAGATCATGTATTTTGTTCTTATTTTCTCATAATGTCAAAGATGTACTCCAGTCAAACATATCATGGCTTGAATAACATTTACTTTTGCTTTTTCATGTACATATGTAGGGGTTGCAAATCTTAATGTGATTGCAAATCTTAATGTATAGAGTTGAGTTGATTTTAAATGTCATCTATGAATGCACTGGCAAATCAGCAAACCAGAATTTGTTCCAGCATTGATTTTTTTTGTCCTTCTGTCCTGATTTCAGGTGTTGGGAGGAGAGCTTGGGGGCAAAAAACTGACCAAGTACCTGACGGGATGGTTCCTGGTTCTTCTCTGGTTCGTCTACATCATTGTTGCTTCGCTGAGAGCCTATAAAATCATATAAACTGAGATGGATCCGCTGGAACTCTATTTAAAGATGGCCCAAAGCTGAGTAAACTGCCAACCAAATGAAGGACTCGCTTGAAGCGGTTGTGTCATTTCATACGCGGGATCATAGACAATTATGCAAATGGTGCATCAATGCACTTTTGTGAGGAACTCGCGCCAAGGTATTAATGATTATATTGTGCCGACAACTGAACTGCAAAAGTGTCGCTAAATTTTGTCCGTCTGCCGCAGTTTTGCTGCGACAGGCAACAGCCGTCGCCTTGGTTACGCTAGAGTTTGCGCAAGCACCACGTTTGAAATTTCGACACATTTATCGCACCACAACACTGGCTTAGAGGAGGAACAAAAAGCAGAACATATTCAGTCAGAGCTATTAACTCCGGAGTGAGCCGACATGATCTCTATGTTTTGCAGAATTTCCCACACTGTGCGGAGTCCAGGTGTACATCAAAGAGGAACACACTTAACTAATCAAGTAGAGAGACTCCTTTCTAAGATTTTTATATACTCAGTGACTGAACAACAGATGCTCCAGCAGATTTTAAATCTGCTGTAAAGATATCTTCTTATTTATTGGAGAGCGTGCAAATTTAGAATGTGGAGAGACCACATTTCTTCTCCTTCGATTGAGCAGCAAGCTAGACGATTGCTTAATGCTTGCTTTGTTTTGCCCTCTGGGTTTACGTCATGTGTGCTGTTAGGAAATGGATCCCATTTTTAAACATGTTTTCATTTCTGATGGGAGTTTGTTTTTATGATGTTTTCTTATACATTCCATCGTTGAGCATTGATTTGTAAAT